>NC_137685.1:31793797-31796297 GCF_963989245.1 Nansenia antarctica | reverse complement strand
TGGTCCAAGGCCCCGGTCCCACAGCGCTCCACTGGACTGTGGAAGGCTCACTGTGCACTCAAGCCCAGAGAAGCACCAAACAAATAATTGACCCCTGTATTCACAGCGACAGTATAGCTGGTTGTTTACGAGCCTGACTAACGGCCATGTTGAACGAGGCATACTTAGGTGTTCCAGTTCTTGTTGTGTAAGCTAATTGGATACGTTGTTGTTGTAGCGTTCTGTGCAGTAGACGACGCACACTGTACACAATCTGGTGGAGCAGAGAACAAGATGGACATCCTGTTTCTCAGTGATGTCACGGTGAGGATGGGCTCATATTGTATAACCCATAGAACGAGTAGAACGGACATGCAGGTCCAAATCAACATCTCATGGTGGGTGTACTGGCGGCCATCTTAGCTCATTCTATTTCTATGTTAACCGCCGTCCTGCTCTATCTCTCTCTCACACAACGCCATGTGTCATCCTTCACTCTTTAATGTGTCTTCGAGGACCACTTATCAGAGGTGTCAGTGACATCATTAAAAGTGGGACAGGCATGTTGGACGACGATGTAACAATGCTTTACTACATTGGATTAAAAACAAAAACAAAGTCCAACTGATCTCTTATTTCGCATTAAACATTGACAGCGTTTTGGCGTGGACTGAAACATACATCAGGGCCTCATGCGCTTGTTTAAAATTGCGTCCGTCTGTCGTTCTATAAATACCCAAATACTTGAAATTGAACGCAGGTGAATGAGCTTTGTATTTACGCCCTGTCATAGCGGGGTGCGGACACCAGTGACTCAGTGAGCTTCCCGTCTTTGAAAACGAGTCTATAGATCTACTTGAATCATTGCATTCAATTGGATGCAAAACTGGAGCGGGACGGGCGCGTGCGACTGCCATGTACCATATACGTACCGTATATACTGTATATGCCATATCATACCTCCGTTTTATATTGAAAAATATGATGATAAATACCTGTGGGACGGAAGTATGATATGGCAGATGTGTGGTGTGTGGTCCCGCGCGCCTGTCTCAACTCATATTACGAGTGCTTACCATCACCAAATGCGCTCGCCAACTAAAGCACTTGATTACCGTTGATACTAGTCGATCAGCACAGTATGGGAGAACTTGGTGATAAGCTTAATACAGTTGACTCAATTAGACATCATATATTATGCGCTCTGTGCTGCAGGCTATGGTGTTTTTTGAAGGATTTTCTGTATGCCCATCCAGATCCATTGTGTATGTCAAAATGTTGATATGGATCCATATGATCGTAAATAACCTTATAACAGGGCTTATAATGTTAAATACCGAGGAATCCTGGGGAATCACAATGAATCTCGCCTTTATCACGCCTCAATTTAGAATGATTACACCCTACAATAGCCTAATGGCATATAAAGGAAGACTGAAATACAATACGTTTAAAGTTCCCTTTAAATCTTGAATTTAACTCATTTTCTCGGCTGTGTTGTTCGAGTGCGGCTCACTTGCCTGTAATAACTCTGCATAACCAGTAGGTAATGTGCGTACGTCAAGTCAATACCTGACGTAGAGCTACAATCGTTTCCCACGTTGACATTTTATAAATCACTACTTTAACGTGGTTTTCTACGTACGACGCGGGTGAGATCAAATTTGATCCAAAGTACTTTCTATAAATGAGGCCCCAGACTCACATGATTATTCCCACTCAAACAGCATTGAATGTTGAAAGATAAATATACATTGACAGAAAGAAAATATGAAAACTATAAAACTTCAAAGACAGTATGGCTTTTCCACAGAGGACATGCAGGGGGATGCGTTGAAGCATTTACAGCACATCAGAGAGTTATAATAATAATGACCATAGCCATCACCGCAGACACTATTGTATTATTGTATTATGATGTATTATGCATTATGTGTTGTAACTTAGGACCCCCTCGAAAACGAGATGGCTCATCTCAAGGGGTTTTATCCTAATAAAATAAATTACAACCACTATCTTGAGTGACGCCTATGGTCTGCCTGGTCTGCCTGGTCTATGGCTGCCTGGTCTGCTAGCCGATGACTCTCACCCGGCCAAGACATGAGCTCAGGGTCCAGAAATGATTTACACAAAAAAGCAAAAAGCCACAATTATCTCTGTGATGACAGGAGTCTTTCTCTGAGGCGTCTCACAGTTCGGGGTCATGAAGACTATCTACAGACAGAACCACAGCAGACGGGTTACTGGGGCAGTTATGTTATGGCCCTGCAATGTCTATGTATTCTTGTATGGCAGATTATTTAGATTACAGACATTTAGATTACAGACTTTTAGATTACAGACATTTAGATTACTTTGGCATTTAGCAGACAACTTTATCCAAAGCGACTTACAACAAATACATTTGTCTAACTAAGCAAGAAAAAGTCATCTATGCTCGGACCAGGGGCCATTGGCAGTCATAATGCTAGAAGAAGGATTTTTAAAATATATATATTTTATTTACGGTAGAGAAACTATA
>NC_137685.1:31781297-31786297 GCF_963989245.1 Nansenia antarctica | reverse complement strand
TAAGAATTTGAAGAATTTTACTACGTTTTCTTAATAGTGTTTTCAGTAGTACTGTCACTACTCACTACTGTACTATTTTCTCACCAAAACAAAAAAGGAGAAATATTATTTCAGCTCTTGAACGTACTGAGCAAATGTGCCTCCTGTTTATTCCCCTCACTGCGTCCCCACTTTGCGCCACCTCACCTGTTTATATGTTTCTCAGTGATTTCAGACCGTTTGAGGTGTTTATATTCAGACTGTTTTTTTATATCGTCTGTCATAAGGACTAGTCATCTTTCAGTAGCTGACTGTAGAGTGTCGGATGAGGTCGCTTTGATGTAGTGAATTAGTTTAGACAAACTACAGAACATTTCTCTCAAAGGTATCTTTACTCTCGTTCGACTACTGCCCTTATAAAAGAATTGGTCATTTAGTTAAACACATTTTCAGAGTAGTAAGTAGTTTCCCTGACACCCGGCAGACAGACTGAGGTCATGCAGAGGTAAACAACACGTGTGTTGTTGGCGTGAGGTGAGGGAGAGGGCCAGAGAGTACGGGACATCCATCAGAGAGAGAGTGACGGTTCCGTCTCGTTAAATCCCCCGAGTCATACTCCTTCTCTCGTTAAGACGTGCGCGTGTGAAATTCGCGGAATCCAAAGGGAAATAAACAAAACAAACAAACGCCACGGGAACCCCCCACCACGGAGGTGTCGGCATCGCATTCCACACACTCACATAACTCTCATCCTGTCACTCCTGTGTGGGTCTGAGTGTGTGTGTGTGTGTGTGTGTGCGTGTGTGTGTGTGTGTGTGTGTGTGTGTGTGTGCGTGTGTGTGTGTGTGCGTGTGTGTGTGTGTGTGTGTGTGTGTCTTGTTTTTTTGCCCAGTGCAGAGCAAGGCATGGGAGCGTGTGCCAAGTGTCTTGTTTGCCCTCTGTTAAGCAGAGAGCAGTGTCAGGAGTGACAGAGAGCAGTCTCAGGAGTGGCAGAGAGCAGTCTCAGGAGTGACAGAGAGCAGTCTCAGGAGTGACAGAGAGCAGTCTCAGGAGTGACAGAGAGCAGTCTCAGGAGTGACAGAGAGCAGTCTCAGGAGTGACAGAGAGCAGTCTCAGGAGTGACAGAGAGCAGTCTCAGGAGTGACAGAGAGCAGTCTCAGGAGTGGCAGAGAGCAGTCTCAGGAGTGACAGAGAGCAGTCTCAGGAGTGACAGAGAGCAGTCTCAGGAGTGACAGAGAGCAGTCTCAGGAGTGACAGAGAGCAGTCTCAGGAGTGACAGTCTCAGGAGTGACAGAGAGCAGTCTCAGGAGTGACAGAGAGCAGTCTCAGGAGTGACAGAGAGCAGTCTCAGGAGTGACAGTCTCAGGAGTGACAGTCTCAGGAGTGACAGAGAGCAGTCTCAGGAGTGACAGTCTCAGGAGTGACAGAGAGCAGTCTCAGGAGTGACAGTCTCAGGAGTGACAGTCTCAGGAGTGACAGTCTCAGGAGTGACAGTCTCAGGAGTGACAGTCTCAGGAGTGACAGTCTCAGGAGTGACAGTCTCAGGAGCTCCAGAGGATGGATGCCAGGGTTTGGACACCCCTGCTGGCAGTTCCCAGGCACAGGGAAAGGAACACCATGGACCACTTATTCATGGGAGACATCTGATTGGCTGCCCCGCTCGCTCTCCTCCAATTCCTCCTCAGGTGATTGGACAGAAGCCTTCCAAAGCCAGTTAAAGAGGTTTCTGACAGACATGCATGTTTGTGTTCATCTAATCCCATTCCACAGCTGCATGACTAATTCATCACTACCCGGCCTGCACGATTTTGGGTCCAAGTTATAGGACCATACATGGGCACTTTGTCGGTAACAACATGCCCTCCAATTATCAGGAGTGATACTCTCTGAAGTAACTGTCTCAGTTCCAAATGACAAATGCAAATGATTGACAAGATGCATCAAATCATACAATATCACTGGACAGCTAAAACAAAGGAAGAGAGAGAGAGAGAGAGAGAGAGAGAGAGAGAGAGAGAGATGAATAGAGTAATAGAGAGTAATATAGCAGCCAAGGACCCTCCTATAGAAACTATTTTCTTCTTCATACAAAGTTCTCCCTAAAGAAACATCCATGATTAAGCTTTCCCAGCCCTTCTCAATGCAAGGACAGCTCAGTTCTAAACAGCGGGTCATCTTGGATCCCACAGGTGGGTGACATTAGCAGGAGAGGAATAGAGATAGGGAGATGAGAACATGAGCCATACAAAAACAGATGGTTATGTTAACTACAATCTCCACTTCAAGGGGAAATCTGGGATTTTTAAATAACTTTTAAGTTATTGATATACGGCCATTGTTTCTTGACAAATGTAACTTCTAAATGTCTCATGAGCGTAATTTAACTGTCTTATCCCATCAGAACCACAAATATCAACTTGTTTTACTTAATTGTTTGAGAGGTTACATTCCTCCAGCCCCATCCCTTTAGCTGTTTACCAAATAACGTGGAGAGGATAACACTTTGTTATAGATTACTGCAATCACTGTCAATGTTTGCTTCTCAGTGGAGGTGGTGGTGAGAATGATGTGAGAACATAATGTGGGGACTCTAAAACTCCAGGTCAGATGTGTTACTGAGAAGAAATTATATCTGGCTTGGCCAGAGAGAGGAGAGGAAGAAGATGAGAGAGAGAGAGCTCTAAATGGGAAATAAGAGCCTTAGCAGTGGAGGCAGAAATCAGAGGTACAATTGATACCATTGATACCATTCAAGCCATTACAATGAGCCAGTCCTCCGATTTCTACCTCCACCAGCCTCCACAGTTCAAATCCCATCTGGGGGCAAAGGCACAGTGCTGCTGATGTGTCTTTGGGAGCGCTACGCTGACTCTGAACTGCAGCCAGTCAGCACATAAGACCATAAGCCTCCCCTGAGCCAGTCACTTCAGTCATTTCAGAGTCACTCCTGTTCACATCGCGTCTTCTGAAGTCAGGACACCGAGGATAAACGATAGGAGGCTTGGCCTGAGAGAAGAGAGAAACAAGAAGAGAGAGAGAGAGAGAGAGAGAGAGAGAGAGAGAGGGCTCAACAAGGGCTCTAAGTGTGAAAGAAGAGCTGGAGTCATTTCAGTCCTCTCTCTCAACAGCTCCAGACGGGATGGTCCCGGGGTCTGAGGCCTAGTCTCAACATCCGCCTGACGTCCTCCTGGCCCTGGCTTCAGACACCTGGTCAGCTCTGGGAGAACCAGCCACCAAACAGACACCCGACACACTGCCAACACCCAACACGTCCAGCACTCACTAGGCTCGGCTCCAAATCCCCAAACTAGCATACCACAAAGGACAAAGCAATGACTTGGCCAAGCAGTCTAAGCGATATGCTCATATGAACAATGGAACACAGCCATAGTCATCTATAGTATGCGTTCGGCTAATAGGACTCTATCTCCCACATCCGCTATCGAGGAAACTCGACCCTGGCGAACACGAGGACCAGCTCTCAGACACTAATCCCCCCCCTGAGATGACTTCCAGGGTCCACAGACACTGTGGCTGCAGCGGGGAGTTGTTACGCAACGTATGGACCTCGAGGTGCTGGTTCTGGCCATGTGCCATGGTGATAGTGGGCTGAGGTTCTGATGTGCTGACTAAGAGTAAAAACATGACTCAGGGCCATGGAGGAAAAAGACAAGAGAATAAAATTAAAGATGATGATGATGATGATGTTGATGAAAAGGTCAAGTTTAATTGAGTAATCCAACTGATCCAAATTTCAGCAGGTCAATGACTTCATCTTCCAGCTGCTGGGAGAGTGTCAGAAGGAACCGGTTCGTCACGGCGATGAGAACAACACGTCAAATCACCAACGAGGAAAGGAAATGACTGAGAGGTCAAACAACCCCGGGTCAAACAGCCATGAAGTTCACGTAAATAAATCGTAAAGGGCAGGTGGGGAACCAGGAAGCTTGTCCCTTCTCCCTCTCCCTTCTGAGAAGTGTGAGACACGGACGTTTTTGGCAGATGACCAGACGATTTTGAGACGCCCCCGTGCCCCCTATTCCCCCTGACACCCCCCCACCCTCTCACACTGCTTAATCTCCCCGCAATAATTCCTTAACACGCCGTGCAGTGTGTCTAACAGCGCAAGACTCACTCTCCTCTGTCTGTGTGATTGCCTCCGCTCGCGTACAAAGACACCTTGTCTGAGAGGATTAACAGATTCCCCATAGGGGGGGGGGGGGGGGGGGCACAGTGAGGGGTCAATGAGTCTCACCGGACCCCCGGGGTCCCACAAGACGAGCAGGTGTCATAGCACAGGCTCAGCCTCCGAGAGAGGAGGAGGAGGAGAAGAAGAAGAAGAAGAAGACGAAGACGAAGAAGAAGAAGAAGACAGGAGGTCCAAATCAAAACAGAAGCAGGCCTCCCATCCCCATGCCAGCGTTTGTTTAGGCTGTGTGTCGATCTGTTTAACCCCCGACAGAGAGAGACAAGAGAGAGAGAGAGAGAGAGAGAGAGAGAGAGAGAGAGAGAGAGAGAGAGAGAGGAGAGAGAGAGAGAGGGAGAGAGAGAGAGGGGAGTCGAGTTGCGGTAAGTCGCAGGCACACAAAAGCCCTGACTCTCCGCCCGCTACCGTCTCTGTTTGCGTTGGGTAATTGGTACGCGCGGAGCGCACACAGCACTGTATTTTGAAGCAGCAAATCATGTTTTGCTTCGCAGAGGAATGTGTCAAATCAAAGGGCTCTGGCAACAGTCAGGACGAGCCAGAGGAGCTTTGTCAGGTAGTCCTCATCCACAAACATGGCTGCAGAAAAAAACTATCTAATTATGTTTTGCATAACATTTCCAGGGCCTGTACAATTAGGACAAGCACACACACTCTCCGGAATGATAAGCTTCAGGAGGAGCTGAACGGGAATACCCTTGAGGAGATATGCGGTATGTTCCCAAGTGGGAGGTGGCAAACAGTAAAACTGGATAAATAATAAGATCTTCTGGGAGTGTCAGACACATCAGAGAGAGAGAGAGAGAGAGAGGAGGAG
>NC_137685.1:31686297-31776297 GCF_963989245.1 Nansenia antarctica | reverse complement strand
CTCCCCAAATGTTCTCATGTCACCCCCCTCCTTCGCACCCTGCACTGGCTCCCGATAGCAGCTCACGACGACTGCCAATGGCCCCTGGCCTGAGCTAGATTACTCTTTTTGCTATGACTGGTGATTTGATGATTCATTTGCTTAGTCAAATGTATCAATTGTAAGTCGCTTTGGAATAAGGCGTCTGCTAAATGCCCAAAATGTAAATGCAAATGTAAAAGTAGAGCACCTGTCCAGCCATGCAGCAGCCCCCTCTGGCAGACGGACAGACAGACAGACAGACAGACAGACAGACCAGGAGCACCGCTGAGCCACGCGTGGCGGAGCCAAGAACACAAGAGGATTACCTCAGGTCTGGTCACTCGTCACTTTAACATGTCAACTCAACAACTCTCTTTTTTTATAGAATGTTAAACAAGACATCACAATGCTAAAGCTCATCTCAGAACAAGTTTCAACAGTCGGTTATTGCAATAATAAGCTGTTAACATTCAACACATTGGAGCTGGCTTCTTGTTTTGTTGTTGAACATCTCAGTAGCTAACTGTTGAACAGAGGAGAGACACCGCTGAACATTTGACCGGTGACTGCTGCAGTGGAGTGCAGTGGAAGTCCAAGTACTACTTAACCTTTTGACCTCTCCCTGTATGTCCCACCCAGGGTTCCGTACCCAGGGTTTGAACATGTGTTTTGAAGCCCCCTTCCTTCCTTCCTGTCATCAGCCTATCAGCTTTCACCTCCTCCCCCATGCAGTGGCTGGGCATCCTCCCAAGACAGGTTGCCTTTACACTTAATAAGCATGCTCTGATAACGGCCTCATAATACCTCCAATGGAACCACTCCCTTCTCTACACACACAAGATGGCTGTGCCACAGGGGAGGCTGGTGGAGGTAGAAATCGGAGGACGGGCTCCTCGTAATGCATGGAATGGAATTAGGAATGGTAGGAATGGTTACATTTACATGACATTTTTGGCATTTAGCAGACACCTTTATCCAAAGCAACTTACAACAAACACATGTTGTCTGTCTAAGTCTAACTTACTGTCTAAGTAAGTGAATTATGTATTCATCAGTCATCATAAGAAAAAGTCATCTACGCTAAAGCCCGGGGCCAATGGCTTTCATAATGCTAAAAGGACGAATTACTTTTCTTTCTTTTTTTTTTATTTGACTTATAGTAGAGAAACTGTACAGGGGGGTAGTGGGAATGAGGAGGTCTTTAGGAGGGACAGTTAAGATGTAGCCTACAGAGATGGGTCTTCAATCTACGGCATACTTATGGTATCTTACATGTGAGTTTGATAGAATTTCCTATTCCATTCCATGCATTACTGTGAACCTATCCTCCGATGTCTACCTCCACCAGCCTCCCCTGCTGTTCTATCTTTACATGGTAAACATCTCAGTGATATGAAACGAGGGGGGGGGGGACTTACGGTAAAGGCAGCCAGCTTCTCCATTGAGTTGAGACCATCCAGGACAGCACTTGTACAATGTCTGGAAGTCCTGTCTGTAGACCTGTCTGTACGCTGTGTAGTACGCCGTCCTGTTATAGGGGACATGACATTATCAATCAATATAAACCGGCTACTCTGTGTGTGTGTGTGTGTGTGTGTGTGTGTGTGTGTGTGTGTGTGTTTGTGTGTGTGTGTGTGTGTGTGTGTACCTGTGTGTACCTGTGTGTACCTGTGTGTACCTGTGTGCACGTTGTTGTTGAGGGCTTCAGCTCTTTCAAGCTTGAGAGTGGGATGATAGATGGTGGGATGATCAATGAGTAAGAAAAGAAGAAGAAATCCACTACGATAATCAACTAAAATTTCCCACCCTTTTAAGTCACACGCCGTGTAATAACCAGCCAACATTTTCCCAGTCTTTTAAGTGTGAGAGAGACAGTGTCTACCTCTGACGAGGGTGCCTATCCCTGTACTTTAGACCCCCTCTCCATCTCCATCCAGTCATTACACGTCGCGGAAAAAAAGGCTTTGTTTACAGCCGCTGTAATTGAGGCCTTGGCTGCCTTCAAAGAGGGCTTTGGGTCTTTGTAACATGGTAAATACATGGAGATAGGGAGCCTGAACACCACGTTGAGGAACTCCCCCCGCCCCTGACAGTGAGCGCAGAGACAATGTCAGAGACAGAGTCAGAGACAGAGTCAGAGACAGAGACAGAGAGAGAGACAGACAGAGGGACAGAGTCAGAGACAGAGACAGAGACAGAGTCAGAGACAGAGTCAGAGACAGAGTCAGAGACAGAGACAGACAGAGACAGAGACAGAGACAGAGACAGAGACAGAGACAGAGACAGAGACAGAGTCAGAGACAGAGTCAGAGACAGAGAGAGAGACAGAGACAGAGACAGAGACAGAGACAGAGACAGAGACAGAGACAGAGACAGAGTCAGAGACAGAGACAGAGACAGAGTCAGAGACAGAGACAGAGGCAGAGACAGAGACAGAGACAGAGTCAGAGTCAGAGTCAGAGACAGAGACAGAGTCAGAGACAGAGACAGAGACAGAGACAGAGACAGAGACAGAGTCAGAGTCAGAGACAGAGAGAGAGACAGAGTCAGAGACAGAGACAGAGACAGAGTCAGAGACAGAGACAGAGACAGAGACAGAGTCAGAGACAGAGACAGAGACAGAGACAGAGACAGAGTCAGAGTCAGAGACAGAGAGAGAGACAGAGTCAGAGACAGAGTCAGAGACAGAGAGAGAGACAGAGTCAGAGACAGAGAGAGAGACAGAGACAGAGACAGAGACAGAGACAGAGACAGAGACAGAGACAGAGACAGAGACAGAGTCAGAGACAGAGTCAGAGACAGAGACAGAGACAGAGTCAGAGACAGAGACAGAGTCAGAGACAGAGACAGAGACAGAGACAGAGAGAGAGACAGAGTCAGAGACAGAGACAGAGACAGAGGCAGAGACAGAGTCAGAGACAGAGTCAGAGACAGAGACAGAGACAGAGACAGAGACAGAGTCAGAGACAGAGTCAGAGACAGAGACAGAGACAGAGTCAGAGACAGAGACAGAGTCAGAGACAGAGACAGAGGCAGAGACAGAGTCAGAGACAGAGACAGAGGTTAGCCTCCAAGGTATGTGGCCACTGTAGATACTGCTGAGAGAGAGAGAGAGAGAGAGAGAGAGAGAGAGAGAGTGAGAGAGAGAGAGAGAAGAAATGAGAGAGAGATAGAGAGAGAGAGAGAGCCTGAGTCAGAGGTTACCCTCCGCGGTTAGCGAGAGAGAGAAAGAGAAAGACAAGAAATGAGACAGAGAAAAGAAAGGAGAGAGGGAGAGAAGAAAGATGAGAGAGAGCAGTGAGTCAGACAGAGACAGAGACAGAGCCTGAGAACAGAGGTTAGCCTCAGGGGTTAGCCTCCGAGGTATGTGGGGTCTGGAGACACCTTTGCTAAGTAGGTGGCTAACTAACTGGGGGCTACACCTTGCACTTAGACCTGCTGTATGAGAGGGTCAACAGGGCTTTGATGACAGAACAAAGGAGAAAGAGACAGAGAAGGAGAGAGAGACAGGAGGGAGAGAGAGACAGAGAGAGAACAGGAGAGAGAGAGAGAAGGAAGAGAGAGAACCTGTCAGATTCTATATGGAATCCATGCAGCAGCCAGAAGATAATGACCACCCACAACACAGCTCCACATACCTCAACCTCAGGAGAGGCTGGTGGAGGTAGAAATCGGAGGACAGGCTCATTGTAATGCATGGAATGTAATGAGAAATGGTGAACACGGACATGTGTGTTTGAGACCATTCCTCATTCCATTACTTGTAGTAGAATGAGCCTGTCCTGTCCTCCGATTTTTACCTCCACCAACCTCCACTGAGGTACAGGTAGGGATGGAGAGGAAAGCGGACAAGTGACTAACTATGGTGAATGGATGGATGGATGGATGGATGGATGGATGGATGGATGGACAGATGGATGGATGGAGGAATGATGTAATGTCAGGATGGATGGATGGATGGATGGATGGAGGAATGGATGGAGGAATGGATGGAGGAATGATGTAATGTCAGGATGGATGGATGGACGGATGGATGGAGGAATATCATGACGTCAGGGTGCGGAGAGCGCGGCTCACCTCCTCTCGTAGCCCATGCACCAGGTCTGTCCCAGGCAGCCCTGCTTCCACACCTTGACCATGCGTGTGAAGGCCTGCACACAGGGCTGCCTCTGGGCCACCAGCGTGACCTCCCGCTCCACACACACGTTGGGCCTGGAAGACAAGAGACGACAGAAAACACTTATCATGTCAACGAGCTCTCTAAACGTTTCCACAAACGAAGTCACGTCCAGTTCACTGAGCCGTGCGAGTCAGTGAAGGCAGACGAACGTGGATCTCACGGGGGGGTTTTATCGTGCTTAGCGTAATACCCCTGTTGGCATTACAGTCGTTACGTTAAGAAATGACTGACTGCGTCTACCATCTGCTACTGGCCCTTCAGAAGACTAGAGGGGAATTCCTCACCGATTATTCCTCAGTCTTAAAGCGGTACAAGACACGGCCTGCGGTGGGACTTAAACTAAACATTACCTGCAACCAGAGACAAGAACCAAAGTCATTTTCTCATGTTCTTCTGTTATGAGGACATAACCCCAAACGCATTTGCCAGGTTACCCTGGTCCAGAACTAACATGTCTATCTTGCCACTGTGCCCTATATTTTGCTCCAATCTGGGGAGTTTTTTTTCTTCCTTGGCTTACTCCTGGGGGTCTAGGATTTGGTGCTAGATCATATTGTTTGTATTGTATTTATTGAAGCCCTCCATTGGCGCCACTCTTCCTTATAGAACACAGTGATTCAGCTGACTTCTTATTCGTCAACACAACACATCAGATTAGCTGCTCAATTAAGAGAAAGAAAAGATGGGAGTACAGTAGGAATGATGCTAGACAAGATGGGAAGCCCCCGTTCAATCATGATCAACCCGTGTTTGCTTTGCTAAACCGACTTGTGTGAAACACAACCAGCGAAAACACATCGTACATCTACGTTGTTCAATTGGCCCCAGCAAAGACTATATCGCTGAAGCTGTTTGCATAGAGTACGCATGCCTGATCTAGCAGCTCTGAGGCTTTCTGAGTCAGGAGGAGTGGGAGAGGCTGAGGGGTCTTTAACAGTAAGTGAGGTGAGGTAAAGCGTCCAACCATGATGTTTTCTCCTGGGAAAGAGAGTCTGTCTTTTGGGTTTACAACAGGTCTGAGGTGCTACTGATGCTCTCAGACCACATTCCCCCGAATTGAAAAGTCTGCTTTACAACAGTACCAAGCAGGGGAGGCTGGTGGAGGTAGAAATCTGCTACAGGCTCATTGTAATGCATGGAATGGAAGGAGGAATGGTGTCACTCATTCCGTTCTATGCGTTACAATGAGCCCGTCCTCCGTTTTCTACCTCCGCCCGCCTCCCCTGGTATCGCGGTGGCATGCGATCCATCTGACATCTGGGTGCTCTGATACAGACACCGAGGCAGGTCTCCCTCCTGAGACCTCTCCACCCCCTCTACAGTTTCTCTACTGTAAATAATAATAATAATAATATTTTTTTTAAATCTTAATTCTTCCTTCTTCTAGCATTATGCCTGCCGTGGTCCAAGCATAGATGACTTTATCTTGCAATGACTGATGGATAGATGATTCACTTGTTAGACAAATGCATTTGTTGTAAGTCGCTTTGGATAAAGGCATCGGCTAAATGCCAAAAAATTAAATGTAAATGTAGGTCTACGGCCGCTCTGAACACACAGGTCCATCCATGTCCAAGCTGGTAACCTTTCAAAGATGGAGAGTCCATAAATATAAACCATAAATATAAACCATAAATATGAACCTACAGTGTTGCTGATGCTGATACTGTACGTCCTGATACATATTTGCCCAAGGCTTGGACTTACAACAAATGCATTTGTCTAACAAGTGAATCATCTATCCATCAGTCATCGCAAGAAAAAGTCATCTATGCTTGGACCACGGCAGGCATAATGCTAGAAGAAGGAAGAATTAAGATTTGTAAAAAATATTATTATTATTATTATTATTATTATTATTTGATACAGTGATGGGGTTCTGATCCTTCTGGGAGAGACTGCATTATAATTTCTCACATACATTGATAGGACAATTATTACACAATGAATACATAAACAAATTAGATGTATCCACTATTATGATAACGGTATAGCTCTCCCACGTAGCTAACTCCACACTTACAGAGCTCAGGAGCAAGTCTGCCCAAGGAATGCTGTATCATTTATCCACTTAGAGATGCAGTATAATTACCGAGGGTATGGTGATATTATAGGGCCAGATAACAGGGCATGTTGAAAGAAAGACGGAACTCTTAGCTCCGAAATCAGAACACTGTTATTTCTGTGGTGCACATTTCTACATAATGTGTAACATGGAATCCAGACAGTACTTGTTGACTGTGTCTTTAACCACAAGCTTAGGCCCATGCATGGCGAAGTGAGAGGTATGTTCAAATAGGTTTTCTCTTTCTCATAGGCAACACGTTCACAAGTCATACATTCAAAAAAATGTTTTATATACTGTATATATAATATATACATTATATATATATATATATATATATATATAAACTGTTTGCATAGAGTATGCAATAATGTGACAGACAATATTGATATGACAATTCGTGACGTTAGAATTACAAGGTTCTATCTCCATTTTTGGTATAAACAACTTTTAGTTTTTTACATAATCTGATCCGTTTATTAATGCCTGTGTGGTGTTATTTTTTTTTAATGTTGACATTTTTGAGTTAGTAATTCATAAAATACAAAGGTTCCATCTCACAAAACATAATGGAATGTAAAAACTTTGACGCTCAATATCTCTGAACTGCACTAAACGGAGATAGAACCGTATCATTCTAAGATCACGAATTGATGACAAAAAGCACTTCTAAAGTGAGATGATATGACAGATTCAGACTTACATGTAGGGCTGGAGATTGGTGCCATGCCGGGACGATGCGTCAAACTTGTCGATGAATATCAGAAGTATCGCAACGGAGATGAAACCCATATTCTACGTATTATGTCACAATAATGAGAATAATATATTCCGTATTCATTCAAACATAAACAATTGACAAATGTGACACATGGCAAATAAAAAAACAAAACAAAAACAAAAATCAATCCCGTGAGTTAGTAGAAACGTTTTAAAAGTCACGCTTCACTGCTGGAGTGCACGCACGGACCTTGCGCGAAAAAAGTTCAGTGAAAAGACAGACAGTGAAGAAAGCCAGTCCTGCACCTTCCAGAAGTGATCCAGCCATGATGTCCCGTAGAAAGTGCATGGGGCTTTGAGCTTGTCCAACACTCACGGGCTGGCTGGTCTACCTATGCCTCTCACCGCCTGCAGATGTGGAACGCACGTGCGTGCGCAGCTAGAGGGGAACCTGCGTTCCCCTTCGGAATGATCATGTTGGGATAGATGGATGATCATGTTGGGATAGATGGATGATCATGTTGGGATAGATGGATGATCATGTTGGGATAGATGAATGATCATGTTGGGATAGATGGATGATCATGTTGGGATAGATGGATGATAATGTTGGGATAGATGGATGATAATGTCGGGATAGATGAATGATCATGTTGGGATAGATGGATGATAATGTTGGGATAGATGGATGATAATGTTGGGATAGATGGATTATCATGTTGGGTTAGAGGGATGATCATGTTGGGATAGATGGATGATCATGTTGGGATAGATGGATGAAGACACGAAACCAAGCGCCCCTTGCACTGGCCTGTAAAAACAGAAATAACGGCCTGCATCGCTGCAATTAATCTAACAACAACATTGCTAGATACGGCTACATTACCCTAATTGCTTATTAGTGCTGGAATAAAGCAGACGGAATGTACAGTGTGATGTAAATTGAAATCCACTTGTGTAATAATAACACAAATCAACACCACACCATGCGATTACCGTTGTATTAACTGCATCTTAATAGGCTGCTACACTATCAACATATCAGCATCGACATCTTAATACAACATTGCTTCTAATGTTACGGCATTACTAGGTATAAGTGCAATTATTCGCTGTTTTGCAGATAGTAATTATATGCTCCGATTTCCAACTTATTTGGAAGATAAGATTCAGGGCGATTAAACAATAAGTGTACGTTCGCTCAGATGTATTGTGTGTGTTTCTGAGTTTATCTCTCCACATGTCACCATGACTAAAATGAAGACAGAACTGCAGGAGGCATAGCGAGGACTCACTGTTTATTCTCCGGAGGTTGCAGTGGTCGCAGGAGAGAGGCTGGTGGAGGTAGAACTCCGAGGACAGGCTCATTAGAATGCATGGAACGGAATGAGGATGACGGTATCAAACTCACTCATGTTTGATAAAGTTGCTCAATCCATTTCACTCATTACAATGAGCCCCATCCTCCGATTTCTACCTCCACCAGCCAACACTGAGCCGGTACAATGAATCAACAACTCCATGCAGGCATCCATCTAGAACAATCCCATCCCTTACTGCTGCCCTTTCTGTAAGATTGTATTTCAATCAGCTGAACACATTGCAAATAGCCTATGTATAAGCAGTGACGTAGGACAGATAATAACAGTAATAGAGTGAGGGTGGGTGGGGCTGGTTATGGAGGAGGGGAGGGGGGGGGGGGGTCAGGCCGCATAGGTCACTCTGCGGGCCACCACAGCTGATGCTGGGGTCAAAAGGTCAGCCAGGGCAAGGATTACTGTTGGTCTCCAAACAAAAGGCTGCATTACATACAGCTATTCTACTGACCCAAGGTCTTATGGGTCAATGCCATCCCCGGTCTTTAAAGCCACGGAGACAGAGGTCAGGGATAGCTCTGTAATAGCCACACCAGGGGAGGCTGGTGGAGGCAGAAATTGGAGGACGGGCTCATTGTAAATCCATGGAACGGAATGAGGTTTGACACATTGCGTTGAACCCGTCCTCTGATTTCTACCTCCATCAGCCTCCCCTGAGCAACAGGTCATTTGATGGCACATGTGTTTGATACCATTCTTCATACCATTCCACGCATTTACAATGAGCCCGATTCCTACCTCCACCAGCCTCCACTGCGTATAACCTCCTACCTTCAATGTGTCTGTCTATATTTAACTCTCCAGGGCGTCCCCAAACCCTAACTGACTCATAAGACTGCTGTATACAGACTACGACTTTTAGGACCACAGATGGACAACAAATGGATGAAGTGGACTCTATGGCAATTGACACAGACTTGAGACATGACAGCACTGCAGTAGCTCTTTCTTTTCCTTTTAATGTTTTTCTTTTGGTTGTTTTTGTTGATGTTGAATTGTTGTATTGTTGTATTATTGTTCTTATTGTTGAATAAAAAGAAAATTGCACAAAAAAAAGACTTCTGTATACAATAACGTGACACAATAGCACAGATTCCACTGCCATTAAAACCAATGCAAGCACTCTGAAGCCCTCACATTGACAGCGGGAGCGAGAGAGTGTGTGACCCATTATACAATGTATTCAGATGACAGGTTGATGAGCCTGGGAGTGTAAGCACGGGAGATAGATGTGGGGAAACTATGTGGAGAGGTTACCAGAAGTGTGTCCCCAAGTTATCAGAGGTTGAAAGTTTCCTTCACTTACATGAAATAGGTTTGCATTTACACATGCCTGTCTTGAAAGAATGAGGTTAACCTTTCAACTTGCACGACTGCATGTAAGCTATGGTTTGATAACATAGTAACATACTAAAATACATTTTAATTTAATCAACAGATAGCTGGTTTCCAGGTTTACTCAAGAGTATGGTTTTTTAGTCATGTGTTTATAGGGGGGGGGGGGGGGGGGAATCAGGACAGACACTTGTTTTGTTTGGTATAATAATGTGAGTTTTGCATGTGTACTGTTTTGCAATAAATAATTGATTTAAACAAAAGAGTATGGTTCTTGTTGGATCGCAAGTACGTTAAATTGGGAATTAAAATTCACACGGGTTTAGTTTCACTCATTATTTAGTTGATTCACATTTACTATGGCTGCACATGATCTGTTGCGTTATGACAGAAACCCGTTTATCTGCAATTGCTTGGATTGGGGCAACTGTGTAATGATGGCTTTTATTATTTCATAGTTTTTATTGTAAGTCCCTGGCTCTTATTCAATATTGTCTTATTGTTTTATTGTTTTTAGTCCTTTTTCTTCTCTTTTAATTTTACCATATTTTGTATTACATTGTATTGTGTTTATTGTGCTTACTTATTTCCTGCATTTATCTATTTTTACTGTGAAGCACTTTGGCTCAGCATTGCTGTACGTAAATGTGCTATACAAATAAAGTTGACTTGACTTGACTAATGAAGTGAACTATGTGAGTTCTATTGTAGCTCGCTGCTGACACCTTCTGGTTCAAATGAGAATTACACCAGGGAGCATCGCTATGCGCCCTGGTAGTTTACGCAACGAAAAGGGCACATTAATTATTCACAGGAGGTCGCAGTCTTGGAAAACATTTGTGGGACGAAAGTGAACTCTGCACTGCACAGCGGGCACCCCCAGATAGACTATGTGACAGTGGTTTTCTGCTAGCTGAATATCAATTTGACGTCCACGAACACTTGTGTTAGTCATTTCGACACACTCCCCTACTTACTAAAGCGTCCTTTGCCCTCGTGGCTCAGCTGACACGTGGTTTTATGATGCTTTGGACAGGAAGAGTAGGTCTGTGCAGACTTCAGCAAAGCCTCGGTGCAGGATTCAAGCATTCCATCGGTCATCGCAACATGTCGTCCTCCGGATCTAAAAGGCCCATCTCTCTCCTGGGGACCATGGCCTTCGGGGCTCGTGCTGACGCGGCCACCAGCACCACCATGGTCACAGCCTACCTGGCCCGCGGGCACAATGACGTAGACACCGCCTTCATGTACGCCGATGGGCAGTCTGAGGTCGTCATCGGTGGGATGCACCTCCCCAAAACAGGTAGCCAAGTTAACAACACACTTGTGTTACTGTAAGCTAAAGCTATAGACACGCACGCACGCGCGCACACACACATTTTAATCATATATTTCTGTCCACATAGAAACAAGTATACAGGGACACAAATACTGAAGGCACAGATGGGATGCATTCACAAACAGACATGGACAATGTCTTTCACATACAACAGGACAAGACTCACGGGTACAAGTAACACCGTCTCCGCCATATTTGGCGGCTGCCAATAATCGCAGAGACAGAGCAATACTTGCTGAGCCTTTTTGCTTCTCCCTTGGACATTCCCAGTAGACGTAGTCCTCTGACAACCAATCTGTGCACATGTCCAAGACTGCCAAATATAAAGACTAATAGCGTACACCCTATAGCCTAGCTCTGAGATGGTGTCTACAAGCTGCTGGTATTTCATGACCTTAGTCATGAAGGCTTCCTCTAGGCTTATATCAAAGGTGCATGCTACCTCTAATACAGACACCTCTCTGGACTCTTCATTAACAACAACAACATCTGGTGTGTTAGCAGACAACTGTGAAAAGTGACATTGGTCATTACAGAAATTGAACATGGATGCATTGACACAAGCATGTGTATACATTTTCACTGTAACTGGGAAGTGGAGTGATATGTCCTTTACTATTAGGCTCACAATTCTGTCATGACGTGCTATATACATTCCTTTGTAAACATAACAGCCATTCAAGATATGTGAAAGTGTTTCTGTAACCTGTTCTGTGGTGTGGTGCAAGCAATGAGGAACCTGAGTGGAGGGAAACCAAATAGAGAGGTTGAGTCTGGTAGGAAGGACTTGTAATCTGGCCTTGGTTGTGAATATGACAATGTCCTCATCGAGTGCAGTGTTTTTTTAGAAAAGAATGGGAAACAGAGTGATCAGCTGTGGGAAGACATGCCAGTTTTCCCTGGAGTTTCAGACCAGTCCAGTGTTGTTGTTGTTGATGTTGATGAAGGTCCATGAGAGTCCGTCTGGCCCCTCTAGATGTTAGCTGGTGGCTCTGTCCAGCAAAGGAGGCTGTTGCCCTGACCTGTGTGAGAGGGTCAGATATACAGTTCTCTGAGACCCGAACAGTCTCAGAGTCAGACCGCACCCACTCCAGGGACACCCCGGCTCGGACACAGAGGTCATTCAGGTCTGGCCAATCAGACCAGACTCCAAAACCAGCGGAATGAGTGTCCAATTTTCCGCTGGGTTTCCTCTTGAACCCAAGGAAGTGGGGCTCCGCCCCCCTGGCAACTGGGACCTTCCTTCTCCTCAGGTCCAGGAACATGGAGGAGCGGGCCAGCTCCCTGACGTCCTTGTCGTCGTTGTTAAGCATCCTGAGAAGATGGGAAATTCTCATGCTGGTGTAGATCCATTCTACATTGGGGACCCCTAGCCCTCCCTCCCATTGGGGATGAAAGATGATGTCACGGGTGCTGTGTGAATTGAGTCCAAGCCACCTGCGCACTACGCTCACAGTCTTGTTGTTCATTTCACACAGCACTTTCTGGGGGATGTGGACATTGGAGAAGAGGTGCTGAACTTTGGACAGGGCCACCTGCCTGATGGCTTCTAACTTCATAGTTAGTGGCAGAGGACAACTGTCTATCAAGTCCAGCCTGGAAGTGAACTCAGTCAGGATGTTATTGACTTGCTCCTTCCACTCTCCTGCGATGTTAATTTTATGTCCAAGATATGGGTATGTCTCATGGAGAGAATTTACATGAATGGGCTGTGTTGCTAAAGAGAACACAGGGGGTGTGTCTGTTTTTGAGTGGTACCACCTGTTCCCCCCACTCCGCCTCTCATACAGGACAGCACACACACACACACACACACACACACACACACACACACACACACACACACACACACACACAGTCGGTTTCACCTACGCAACAGCTGCCATGCATTTATCATGTAGGGGTACAGGTGCTGGTCATATAATTAGAATATCATCAAAAAGTGAAACTTGTATAATGTATACATTCATTCCACACAGACTGATATATTTCAAGTGTTTATTGTTTTTAATTTTGATGATTATTACTGACAACTAATGAAAACCCCAAATTCAGTATCTCAGAAAATTAGAATATTGTGAAAAGGTTCAATATTGAAGACCCCTGGTGCCATACTCTAATCAGCTAATTAACTCAAAACACCTGCAAACGCCTTTAAATGGTCCCTCAGTCCAGTTCTGTAGGCTACACAATCATGGGGAAGACTGCTGACCTGACAGTTGTCCAAAAGACGACCATTGACACCTTGCACAAGGAGGGCAAGACACAAAAGGTCATTGCTAAAGAGGCTGGCTGTTCACAGAGCTCTGTGTCCAAGCAAATTAATAGAGAGGCGAAGGGAAGGAAAAGATGTGGTAGAAAACAATGTACAAGCAATAGGGATAACCGCACCCTGGAGAGGATTGTGAAACAAAGCCGATTCAAAAATGTGGGGGAGATTCACAAAGAGTGGACTGCAGCTGGAGTCAGTGCTTCAAGAACCACCACACACAGACGTATGCAAGACATGGGTTTCAGCTGTCGCATTCCTTGTGTCAAGCCACTCTTGAACAAGAGACAGCGTCAGAAGCGTCTCGCCTGGGCTAAAAACAAAAAGGACTGGACTCCTGCTGAGTGGTCCAAAGTTATATTCTCTGATGAAAGTACATTTTGCATTTCCTTTGGAAATCAAGGTCCCAGAGTCTGGAGGAAGAGAGGAGAGGCACAGAATCCACGTTGCTTGAAGTCCAGTGTAAAGTTTCCACCGTCAGTGATGGTTTGGGGTGCCATGTCATCTGCTGGTGTTGGTCCACTGTGTTTTCTGAGGTCCAGGGTCAACGCAGCCGTCTACCAGGAAGTTTTAGAGCACTTCATGCTTCCTGCTGCTGACCAACTTTATGGAGATGCAGATTTCAGGACTTGGCACCTGCACACAGTGCCAAAGCTACCAGTGCCTGGTTTAAGGACCATGGTATCCCTGTTCTTAATTGGCCAGCAAACTCGCCTGACCTTAGCCCCATAGAAAATCTATGGGGTATTGTGAAGAGGAAGATGCGATGCGCCAGACCCAACAATGCAGAAGAGCTGAAGGCCACTATCAGAGCAACCTGGGCTCTCATAACACCTGAGCAGTGCCACAGACTGATGGACTCCATGCCATGCCGCATTGCTGCAGTAATTCAGGCAAAAGGAGCCCCAACTAAGTATTGAGTGCTGTACATGCTTATACTTTCCATGTTCATACTTTTCAGTTGGCCAACATTTTTAAAAAACCTTGTTTTGTATTGGTCTTAAGTAATATTCTAATTTTCTGAGATACTGAATTTTGGGTTTTCATTAGTTGTCAGTAATAATCATCAAAATTAAAAGCAATAAACACTTGAAATATATCAGTCTGTGTGGAATGAATGTATACATTATACAAGTTTCACTTTTTGAATGGAATTACTGAAATAAATCAACTTTTTGATGATATTCTAATTATATGACCAGCACCTGTAGACTACAACGTCCATTAAGTTCTTTCATGCTCTCCTTGAGTTTCATCAGACATGATTGTCTTCAGTGGGACTCTTGCAGAAATATAACGCTTAAATAAAAATAAGATGTGTCTGTGTTCAGTGAGTCTAGCCACCAAGGCTAACCCCTGGGATGGGAAGACCCTGAGGCCAGAGAGCGTGCGCTCCCAGCTGGAGACATCCCTGCAGCGGCTGCAGACAGAGAGTGTGGACCTCTTCTACCTCCACGCGCCAGACCACCTGAACCCAATCCAGGACACCCTGCGTGCCTGCCACGAGCTCCACAAAGAGGTACAGCCCCACACAGTCCCACCCTGGTTCAACACAAACATGACAGAGTCTGTTCCAGTCTGTGACCCACAGTAATGGTCTGTTACCCTTGTGGATTGATAACGTTTTTATTGTCCTATTCTAAAATTCAGGGGAAGTACAAGAAGCTCGGCTTATCAAACTATGCATCATGGGAAGTGGCTGAAATAGTTTCTATCTGCCGACACAACGACTGGATTGTTCCTACTGTTTACCAGGTAATGCACTGAGGATGCATGTAAAGTATGGATTGTTCACACACACCACACAACCATATTACATAAACATAATGCGGTTATTAAAATGTAATAACATATTTTGGCTAAATTGTTTTTAATTCATAGCAAACATAACGTCACAGAACAATAAACATTAACATGATATATACCTGCCGGTTAGACAATTTTAAAAACAAATGTTGCTTTTAATAGATACTTTTTAAACCATAACCTAAACCCTTCTTTAACGTTTCACAGGGAATGTACAACGCCACCACCAGACAGGTGGAGACAGAGCTGCTGCCATGTCTAAGAAACTACGGCATCAGATTCTATGCGTACAATCCTCTGGCAGGTGATTATCCTTATACAGTATAACACAATCTACTGTTCATTAGTCCACCAGTCCTCTAGAGCAGTGTTTCTCAACCCTCTCCTGGGGCGCCCCAGCCGCACCACATATTTGATCTGTTCCACCACCAATTATGGTTTGTACTTGATTAGTTGAATCAGGTGTGCTGGTGGTGGAACAGATCAAATATGTGGTGCGGCTGGGGCGCCCCGAGGAGAGGTTTGAGAAACACTGCTCTAGAGCTCAGTGTTGGGATTCTGACTCCCCATGTCTGTGCCACCAGGGGGTCTTCTGACAGGGAAGTACCATTATCAGGACAAAGACGGTTCCCAGCCTTCCGGGCGCTTCTTTGGTAACAGCTGGGCAGCTGCTTACAGAGACAGGTGAGATCATAACAGCACACAAACAACCACGTGCTATTGACTAGATTGGCTGTGTATGTGTGTGTGTGTGTGTGTGTGTGTGTGTGTGTGTGTGTGTGTGTGTGTGTGTACACAAGATAGCCTCACATCATCTGTAAATTCAAAATAAATGTAGTAACCGTCTCATGTGTTGTTCTGTCTGGATCAGGTACTGGAAGGAGAGCCACTTCCAGGGGGTGGATCTGGTTCTGAAGGCCCTGGGGGCGGCGTACGGCTCAGAGAAACCCTCTATGACCTCCGCTGCTCTCCGCTGGATGTACCACCACTCCCAGCTCAAGGTAACGAACGCTGCACCAGGGGAGGCTGGTGGAGGTAGAAATCGGAGGACGGGGCTCAATGTTAATGCATGGAGCAAGAATGAGGAATGGTATCAAACATGTGTCTGAGTCTGCAGTATCATTCTTCATTTGTTCCATGCATTACAACGAGCCTGTCCTCTGATTTCTACCTCCAGCAGCCTCCCCTGCTCTGCACATCTGATGCACTATGCACTAATACTGTACACGGTTACGCAATTTAATCAATATCACCATATATAAGTCTATGTGCAGAACTAGGCCCTTTCTCAATGGTTGTGTCCTCTCCTCCACATGCTTCTTCTCAAGAAGCATTTTGAGTGGCCTGGGGTGGTCCAGTGGTCTAGCACCGCGGTTTACAGTGCACACATATGCCCATGTCGGCATGGGTTCGAATCTGGCTCATGCCCTGCTGACATGTCCACTCTCCCTTCTTCTCCTTACTTTCCTGTCTATCTTCACTATGCCTGTCCAATAAAATGAAAAATATGAGTAGGACTGCCCCACTCAGAAAAAAAAAGAAGCATTTTGAGATGGAGAAGAATATCTAAGGGGAGGAGCCTAGATCTTCTCCAATGCGTTTTGACTAGGAAGCGAGTGGAGGAGGGAGGAGAAGGAGAGGATGCAAGGAACCATGTTTCTAACCATTGAGAAAGGGCCACTACCTGTCTTCTGCCATATCACTACCTACAGTCCCATCTCTTCAGACTACATTCTGACTGTCTCTCCTAAAGACCTCCTCCTCCCCTCTACCCCGCTGTACAGTTTCTCTACTGTAAATAATTTCTATTTAAAAAAAATATATATATACTTCCTTCTTCTAGCATTGTGACTGCCAATGGCTCCTGGTCCTAGCATAGATATGTTTTTCTTATGATGACTGATGTATAGGTGACTCACTTACTTAGTCAAACGTGCAACAAGTAAGTCGCTTTGGATAAAGGCGTCTGCTAAATGTTTCAAATGTAAATGTCATCAAGTCCTCTGTGTGTCTGGTTACAGGGGGACCTGGGAGATGGAGTGGTCATCGGCATGTCCTCCATGGAGCAGCTCCAGCAGAACCTGTCTGCCTCTGAGGAGGGGCCCCTGGATGAGCGGGTGGTGGAGGCCTTCAAACAGGCCTGGGACCTGGTGGCTCACGAGTGTCCCAGCTACTTCCGCTAGACGTCACCTCCGTAACCACCACAGGAGCCACGACAAGATCAACATTCACTGGCGTTTTTGATTAGCCACTAACCCTCGCCATTTGACCAGATTTGCCTTTATATATGCAATTTTACAAGTGAGTTGTAAACACTAACACAGAAATTATTGTTTTGGTCCCGTTTGGTTTATCAACAAGCACTTAATGTAAATATTCAATTAATTGATAGGGTAGGTATGTTTTCAGGGAAAAACGTTTTCTGGAGGCTGTGTCTTCTACTTTAATAAACTGGAGAACGATGGATGTGTCTGCTCGTTTATTATAGCTGAATAATACAAACTTCTCACAGAACTTTTTCTATGAAGGAAACCACATAATTGTGAAATACTTGATTTATTCAATGTATTATGTACACGGGTTGGGACACTACCAATGACACATCAAGCCTTGAACTCTGGGGAGGAAGTAATTTCATATCAGTATTCTGAGTTCAGCATTCTTCTGTTGTGTCTGGGTAAACACCTAAGGATAAACATGGCACCAAGTAAACAGCAGATTCCAGGGTCACGTTGGCAGTGTTGTTGTGGTTACAGACATGGTGTCAAATGCCTCTTAACGAGGCATCTCACGGACAACAACATCCAGATAAATAAAAAAGCATGGTTGTTTGACGTGTTTGTTTTTTAGAGGGCTGGCGAGACATACAGTTCATACAGTTCATACAGTTCAAACAGTATTAAAAACACAATGGGTCTGAAAAGTCCAATCCTTCATCCGGTTTCATTCTCCACTCCCATCCTTCTTCTTCTTATCATCCTCATCATCATCATCCTCGTCCTGCATGGCCTCTTCCTCATCATCTTCCTCAGCAAACTTATCCAACTCAGTTGTTTCAGAGTTCCACATACACTTGATCGCCACTTTGAACTCAGCCATCTTCATCCCAAAGAGTTTCTAGGGTGACAAGAGGAGTATTTGATTAGACCAGGGGGTAATTCCACATACGTTGATTAGTAGTAGTCATAGGGCCAGTTTCACAGACAAGGCTTAAGCCTCATCCTGGACTAAAAAGCATCTTCAATGGAGATTTTACATTGAAAGTGTGATTTAGTCCAGGACTAGGCTTAAGCCTTGTCTGTGAAACCGGCCCATTGTGTTCTTTTAAGACGGGGGTTCGAATCCCGCTTCTGACATACACTTTTTGCTGCATTTCGTTCGTTCCTTGTACTCTGCAATAACAATAAAGTTGAATCTAATCTACAAATGTATGTTTAAAATGATGGTGTAGGCTAATTTACGAGAACTGACATAACTACAATGGTGTTTGAAGCCTTTCTGACTAAATGATGTTCTTCTAGCATTGTAAGGGGACCCTGGATTTGGCATAGATTATTATTTCTTATGATTACTGATGGATAGATGATTCACTTACTGACAGATGTATTTATTGTAAATCGATTTACTTGAAGGCTTCTGTTAAATATTTTAAAAATAAACATTAAATTAAAGTCAACCACTGTCTCCCAAGGCAAGGATCGAACCATCAACCTTCTGATTGCTAGCTGGCTGCCTTAACCCTTGTGTCAAGCACACCATGCTTTTTACACCTTTTTAATCTATCTATCTAGCACACTATCTATCAATCTCATAAAAGGTGGGACCTAATATTTCAAAAAAGACACTTGACGGAACTGTCGTTCGGGATTTCATTACCTCCTGTGAGACATTTTTGACACACATCTTACTTAAACAGACCGTAAACCTGGTCACTACCAGGTTTGTTCTGAAGGATTGGTTGCATAGCAACTGCAAATTATGATCGTGGTGGAGGTAGGGCTCCAGCTAACTGTATTATGTTTGTAATTTGAATGTACATTTACGATCTGTTGTATGTTTTTAAAGCAGGGCTCCTCTGAAAAAAGAGACCGTATTCTCAGTAAGACCACACCTGCCTAAATCAAAGGTTTATTATTATTACCGTATTTTCCGGACTATAAGTCACGCTTTTTTTCATAGTTTGGCTGGTCCTGCGACTTATAGTCAGGTGCGACTTATATGTCAATATATATATATAATTTCATACTGACTGCCATGAACCAAGGAGTAAACATTACCGTCTACAGCCGACAGAGGGCGCTCTGGGCCGCTCTGGGCTTGTGACAACTATATGCTGCTCCTATACCCCTGAAGAAGTTATCTAAAACATTAGCTTGTTGAAGCTAAGCAAACGGTAGCTTGGTGAACTTGCTTATTGGACTCGCTGGCTTGTTATGTTCATTTAGCCTATTCAGCCTCCCAGGTATGTTCTTTATGCTATTGTGTTGCTGAATAACTGTTAATATGTTACGTTAACATACCAGACTTCTATTCAGCCTGTTGTTCTGTGTTCTATTGTGTAGTTGAATAAACTTGCCTTTCCAGATTAAATGTCTGTTCTTGGTCTTGGATTTTGTGAAATATATTTCTAAATAAATGCGATTTATACTCCGGAGCGACTTATAGTCCGGAAAATACGGTAATAATAATAATAATAATAATCTTCCATTAACAACGAGTCTTGCAGAAGATCTCATCAATCAGAAGGTCCACTCACCAGAATACGGGCCTGTTCAGGTGTCAGGGAGTCCCCCGCTTTGCATACGTGATGCTCTTTCAGTAGCGTCACCACTCCTAAGATCAAAAACACCAGTGATGAATGAATGAATTGAACTCAATCAACCATTTCTCAATAAAAACAAAGTCGCTCCACAAGATGAAAACAACAACTTCAGATGGAGGCAGGTTTGAGTGCCCACAGGTTCTCACCAAAGAGGGAATATAGAATATATACAGGATAGACATTTCTCAAATATTAGGAACATGACATCTCGCGTCCGCCCCTCAGTCCTCCACTCGCTTCTTCCTCAAAAGGCATTAAGTACAGATTCTACAACAGCATGTTTGGATACTGGATTCTGATTGGCTGGCAACAGTGGTAAATATCCTAACAACCCACAGTTCAGACCGCATTTCCAGTATCAATGCGCCTCCCAATCAATCTGACCTAGTGCTGACCGACAATGTGCTGACCTACAAGGCAATCGTTGATCTTGTTTATGGGACTATATTCTGTGGCGGAAGGATATATGTATTCTGAAACAATTCATGATTGTAAATACATGAATTTAATGTTACAACTGTGTATTTATTTTTTTGATTATATTAAGTTTTTAGGGCATTTCTGCTTTAATGGGATAGAGACAGTAGAGATTGACAGGAAGGATGGGTGAAAGAGAGGAGGGATGACATGCGGAATATGTCAACGGCCGGAATCGAACCAGCGACCCCTGCTATGCCACCAAGCGCCCCAGTTGCCACAAACTTTACAGCGCACAGTGGTTTGGGTGAGTGGAGGATGGAGAAGAGGATGTTAGGAATCATGTTTCCAACAACTGAGAATCAATCATAACCAAGTCCTCTGGGCCGTGTCTCTTATGTACAGGAACACCTGGGAGATGGAGTCATCACTGACGTGTGCTAACGACTGAGAACGGGGTACGGTCTCTGGGTCTCACCCTTCTTGAGTGCGGTGGGCAGTCCTAGCTGCCTCAGCTGGGGCTCCATGGAGTGAGGGAACTCCAGGGGTCCCTCGTCCAGCGTTACGTCAATCTGGGCCGGATTTCCTGCCCGCGCAAAATCTGTCTCCTTAAAGTGGCTGAAATATCTTTGGAATTAAAGAGAAATTGGGAAAAAACACACAAATATGAGTTCATAGCAGAGGACAAGGAATTGGAAACATCACATGTTCATCATAACCAGACTTGTAGTGTAATGCTGCATATACATATATACATATACAACATCTAATATAAATGCAGCAAAGACATGGTCCCACTCACTCTTGTACTTCATCCTTGGTTTTATTTGTGAATAAAACACCCACTTCACCTCTCATAAACCTGCTGACCTAAACAGATAAAGAATACAATTAAATGAAGACCCGTGTATGTTCTACTCATTGAAACTCACAGGAGTTCATGATAATCCATCATAGAAATCACATCTCAATTAAAGTTTTTAGCACATTTCTGCATTTATTGGAATATACACAGTAGAGATTGACAGGAAGGTTGGGTGAGAGAGAGGGGGGGGGGAGACACGCAGGATATGTCGATGGACAGAATCGAACCAGGGACCCTGCGATGACATGGTCTGCGCCTTAGTGTGCTACGCCACTTACACTCCTCAGGAATGTTTGCATACCTTGTGCAGATTGTCTTTGTACTCATCTGTTGGTCCTTTACCTAATGCGATCATCATCACTTTGTTTTTGCCAAAAAAGAATCTGTGGAGAAGAGACATTACATGTCAGTCAGTGTCGGACTGTCTACAGAACAGGAGGATAACTGCTTGACGCTGGATTGGTCTGAATCAGGGGAGGCTGGTGGAGGTAGACATCAGAGGCTGGTGGAGGTAGACATCAGAGGATGGGCACATTGGAATACATGGAATGGAATGAGGCATCATGTGTGTTTGACACCATTCTATTCCATGCATTACAATGAGCCCATCCGCCGCTTTCTACCTCCCCCAGCATCCCTTGGTCCTAATAACAAATAAGAAACTGGAGAGTTTCACTTACCGACTGTGTTTCCATGCTGTCCTGAGGTCTTTCAGTTTGTTATTCCTCACGTTGGCCACAGAGAAGATGAACAGGTGCTTGTATACGTCAACACATTTCCGCAACTGAAATAAGACCAGGGACATTCAGACGGTTACTGAGAGGTTGTGATGGGATTGGCTGTTACATTTAAGTCATTTAGCAGATACTTTTATCCAAAGCTATAAGTACATTTGTATGCTAGAGAAAGGAATACTCTTTTTTTCTTTACATTTTTTTTTATGTTCAGGTAATGTTAGGAGTTGGAGAGGTCTGAGAAACATCAATATAGATCAGAGAAAACGTGATGATGAAAAAAGAGAGCATTAAACAACATACCTCTTCTATTAAGTTCTGTTTGGTTTCCAGCCCCTTCTTGGCTGTCTTCGTTAACGAAACTGTGAAGTGGGAAATAATCACATGAAAAGTTCATACGGCTCTGAGCTACTGTCTCTGATGAGATCTGCTAGGAAATGTATCTAAACCTCAAAAAAAGTGAACAACAGAATATTGCTGGGGATTTTGGCAAATGTTTTTGGGCCGCTACCCACACGTTTAGCTGTGTTGCTCATTCCACGAATGCATGATCCTTAGAAGTTGTACCTCGTTGTAAATGTGACTAATCAGGCTTTCCAACGATATCAAATACAATACCAATTGGTATTATTAAAGGGGAGGAATAATCAACCAAAATAACGTTTATTGACTGCATATTCTGTTAGCATGTTAACATGAGCTGGATAGCTATTAGCGATAGCATACTTTATAGGTGGCTGTTTGACTTCTTAATGCAGATCAGCCCTTAGATTTCGTTATTATGTTAACTGCTAGATCAGCCAACACACATAGCACACTTTCTCTCATATTAATGTTGATATGTTGAGATTAATGTGAATGAAACCTACTTTTCTTATCCCTCTTAGACTTCGGCATGGCTGGTTCTCACGTGTTGGACCAGAGGAGAGGAAGGACCCGCGATGTTTCTGTTTTCTGACTAACGCTGTCCGCAATGTGCCTGACCATAATTCAAATGTTACTGAGGACAAATCGTGACGTTAGAATTATAGCTAGAAGGTTCTATCTCCATTTTTGTCAAAATTGAGTTTTTTTTACATAATCTGATCCATTAAGTGTTTATTAATGCCTGCGTGGTGTTATTTTAAAAATGTTGACATTTTTGAGTTAGTAATTCATAAAATACAAAGGTTCCATCTCACAGAACATAATGGAATGTAAAAACGTTGACGCTCAATATCTCTGAACTGCCCTAAACGGAGATAGAACCGTATCATTCTAAACGGAGATAGAACCTTATCATTCTAAACTCACGAAATGGAGATTATATATTTTTTAAATCGTAAATAATTCAGTTAGAAAAAAAGAAACCATGAATAAAAGTATTGTTTTTTAATTATAAAGTTAAAGTTCATAAAATATGTTGGATGTCCAGCTGCATGAATGGGGCAAACATGTGTTTTCCCTTTTCCTCCAGCAGATGGCGCCGTTCAGACAGAACTACTGCATATTATTCAGACTTGGGAACTATTCAGAATTGGGAACACTGAACACACTTCTTATCTCAGATGTATTTTTCAGTGAATACACAATGATTGTTATTATTTTGTTCAGCACACCATGTTCCCCATGATGACCTCTTAGACAGTTTAAATTGACAGCACATAATGAGTAACAGTCTCAACAGAATGAGATGTACTTTTGTTGTGTTACAGTGTGTGCTGCAGGGGAAAGGGAGTTGTACACTGATTTAGATCCTCACCACACCTATGACTACCCATGACTGTCTCTCTCTCTCTCTCTCTCTCTCTCTCTCTCTCTCTCTCTCTCTCTCTCTCTCTCTCTCTCTCTAAACGTGACCTAATCTGCTAACTTTATTTTTTCCACTTTCACAAACCTGTCACAAGGAAACACCTGTCTGGTTAGGATTGGGGTTAGGGCTCCACCTGTCTGGGTCATGACAGAGGAAACACCTATCTACTTCATAACAGTCATCTATGAGTGTTTGGATTCATGTGGATGTCTCCTGCAGTATGTCCGGTGAGTTTTAGTGAAACTTACAGAATGAACTGATTTGCCAATCACTGACTGAGATTGAAATTGTAAAGGTTCCTCTTCCAGAGTGAACGCTTCTGAGGATCTGATGGACCATGGAGTGAAGAACACCAACATATCTCCAGTTACCTAACATGTATTACAGTCAGCATAGGAACATATTCTTACAGAAAAAACACCCCAAAACAATGCTTTCAGTCAGAGTCAGAACGACATGGGAAACAAAATCTAATCAAATTAGAGTTTATTCATCATATGCGCAGGATGCATCTGTCAACGGACAATGACATGGTTCTTACCAGCTCCCTCTCAACAATGCAGTGAATAACATGTAGGATTCTTACAATGCGTAGGAATAAAAAATAAAAAATGTGATTCATAACAATACAACAAACAATACGATCAACTATCTACATGCAGATCTGTCCGAGGGATGATCTCCATTCACTAGATTGCAAATGTTATTGATCTGAGTTGAGCCATTGCAAAGATCAGCAAGTACAACACAGCCGGAGGGGTCAGTGGAGGCAGAGCAGTTATTGAGCGACACTCGGGTGGGGTGATGGGTTTGTGTGACATCTGGGTCACAGTGGTTCAGTGTCATGATCATTATTTACCAACCCCACCCCACTGGTTTTTCTTTCTCTCCCCATCCACTAGTATCAGGGTATAGGCTGGCAGAGGTAGAAATCAGAGGACGGGGCTCATTATAATGCATGGAACGGAATGAGGCAGAGTACAAACCATTCCTCATTCCGTTCCATGCGTTGCAATGAGCCCTTGTCTTCCAATGTCTACCTCCACCAGTCTCCCCAGACTAGAATATGTGTGGGAGCGAATGTGTATAGGCCAATTCAAGAAATTCTAGATGTGTGCAAAATAGTCTATGGAGAGTCTTTGTCCTCTAAGCACTGTGACAGCATGTATAGGGTTCTTCAAGCCTTGGGGCTTACAGCTTGACATTTTGGTGTGGCTTATGCAACCTCTTTTGTGTACGTTTTCTCCTCTGGGAACATTTTTGAAGCTTGTGGGTTCGTCTCCCTCCCAGCCGCAGACAAAAGGCTGAGAGGTTTGAGAATAGCTGCATGTCTGTACAAGGACATCAGCAGCAGGAAGCTCCTATTTGTCTTGTTTTGATGTTTTTTTTACTCAGATAGGCCTACAGTATTTCAACCGTTTAGTTAGGATTCAACCGATCATTCTTGGCATGTGAAAAGATTTGACAGACTAGGTCATGCAGGCTATAGATTCCTACGGGGAAATGATTGAAAACAATAGGTCATGCTTTTCAGCACAATATGACGACTTGATGAGGACCTGAGGTGCTTTAACCCAGAGCATAATCACTGTCTGGACCTCCTTGTATCTAGCATTAAATATATTTTTAAAAGTTATAAAATCAGATAACAGTTAGGAAAGTTAGTGTGTGTGTGTGTGTGTGTGTGTGTGTGTGTGTGTGTGTGTGTGGTGTGTGTGTGTGTGGTGTGTGTGTGTGTGTGTGTGTGTGTGTGTGTGTGCGTGTGTGCGTGTGTGTGTGTGTGTGTGTGCGTGTGTGTGTGTGTGTGTGTGTGTGGTGTGTGTGTGTGTGTGTGTGTGTGTGTGTGTGTGTGCGTGTGTGCGTGTGTGTGTGTGTGTGTGTGCGTGTATGTGTGTGTGTGTGTGTGTGTGTGTGTGTGTGTGTGTGCGTGCGCGCGATGGGAGGGGTAACATCTCCAGTGCTTAGTTTAGCGGCTTGTAACATGATTCACTAAGAGGCAGGGCTCACATTTTTACTTATAGGAGCCTGGCGTTACACCACACTACCGGAGACCGAATGGGGAAAGACTAGAACAGGAGCAGCAAAGAGAGAGAGAGAGAAAGAAAGAGAGAGAGAGAGGAGAGAGAGAGAGAGAGAGAGAGAGAGAGAGAGAGAGAGAGAGAGAGAGAGAGAGAGAGAGAGAGGGGAGAGGAAGAAAGAGAGAGAGAGAGGAGAGAGAGAGAGAGAGAGAAAGAAAGAAAGAGAGAGAGGAGAGAGAGAGAGAGAGAGAGGAGAGAGAGAGAGGGGGGGGAGGGTGTAACTGAGATACAGCATCAGCAGAAAGGCTCTCTGACGGTGTTTCACATTACTGCGTGCGTAAGGATGGAGACCAGTCCGTTGCGCCAAAGCTGTTCTCCGATCAGATGATCTGTCTGTGGATATCGTTGTGATTGCAAGACCCTTTTTGTATTATCTGCTCATCGATATATAGAAATAGTGTTCTTTTTGTTGCCCGGGGGGCCGGGGAACAGCGATGGTTGGCTCACCTTCAGCCGCACTGCCGATCGCATCAGGATCCACATCATCGGAACAAACTCCGGGGGGAACCGGACGCTTTTTGGAGGATATGCATGAATAGGAAAGCATGCAAAGTGAAGTTTGATGGTTTATTATTTCGGCACACAAACCCATTAACACCAGCCGGTTGTCACAAGTAAGAGGTATGATCATGAACTCGTTGCTTTTCCCTGATGCTTCGCCCGGTGCTCATATGTTTACCCATCCCGTGGGGGGCGGCTCGGGCGCGACCACCAGCGCGCTACGGAACGACCTGGGCTCCAACATCCACGTCCTGAAGACCCTCAACCTGCGGTTCCGCTGCTTCCTGGCCAAGGTGCACGAGCTGGAGCGGAGGAACAAGCTCCTGGAGAGCCAGCTGCAGCACGCCCTGGAGCAGACACCGAGATACCGGGAGGTCTACACCCGGGACGTGGCCTCACAGACCACCACCGAGTCGCATGAATCCCGGTTGCCCGGTACCATCTGGAGTTTCACGCACGTGAGGAGACACGGGGGGGGCTACGAGACCCTCCAGGGGCCCGGGGTGTCCTGGCACCACCCGGACGGGGTCGGGGTTCAGATCGACACCATCACGCCGGAGATCAGAGCCCTGTACAACGTGCTGGCCAAAGTCAAACGAGAGAGAGACGAATACAAGAGAAAGTAAGTCACCTTATTTTAAACCTTTGCCATTTCCCTAAAACACTGTGTTTCTGCATTGGCCTGTGTGGGACGAAACTGCATGATAGGCCTGTGCATACTGTACATTTTGGGGGAATGGGGGTAGAGGAGATTCATTATGTGTGCCTCTGGAGCAGATACTGCAACCCAAAAAAACCTCTCGCTGTAGGCCTGCCAATATTGTTATGGGTTGAGTGATTCACTGCAGAAGCATGTTGGCAGCCTACAGAAACAGCAAGCAAAAAGTGTCTTGCCAAGATTGTGCGAGATTTATGGCAAGATTTATTTATAAACTATGCCTCATGAAAAACAATTTTCATTCTGAGACTTTGACATATTATGGAAGTCAGTCAGGGCCTCCTCTGGCCTCCTTCTCACAGCCATAGTTGGGGATGGTCAGTGGAAGGAAGGTTAACACACTAACCCTGTCTCCACCTGGGTCCTGACATGTCAGCGTGCCTCTGCTACCTCTAGTGTGGTCCTCTGTGGCTCAGTTGGTAGAGCATGGCGCTAACGACACCTAGGTTGTGGGTTCTGTTCCTGCTGGGACCATATATACTGAAAATATATACAGTATGCACTCACTGCAATCTAAGTTGGTTTGGAGCCGAATGTCATGTTATACTTAGCGGTTGATAATTAAAGGCGATAGAGCATGGTGACTTTAAATCTGTGACAATGTGAAACTAATGTTTGAAACCTCTGTCACTGTCCAGTGCCTCAAGCCAAGTGATATGCAGATGACGCTGTTATCCAGGTGGGATAGCACTAATGATACCTTAAGTTTGACATTGATGAATGTGCCATGTTAGTATCCAACTACAGTAACACCAGGGGACGTCTCGAAACCACCTTGACATGGAGAACATTTCAGTGAGTGGGTAGTAGACACTGCACTGCATTTTGATTCCACACAGTCATTGCCAATGAATAACTAGGATGATTCGGGCTCCCTCCCACGCACTTTGGGCCGAGGGATGACAATCCTAGAGCAGTTCTGGGTCTGTGACTCCTGTTCTACCCTTGTTTCCTCCTGGTTCACACTGATGTCATACCCCCCCCCCAGGGTTCTCCGCAGCGTCCCAGACCCACGTCACTCCTGGCCGGCTTGGCCGGCTACTGCAGGGCCCCCTGCCAAGCAAGAGTGTCTGGTTCCTCATGAGTCAACCAGGCAGGCATTCAGACAGGGCTGAGTTTGGCCGTGGGACAGACACATCACTTCCATGTTCCCATACTGACTCAGTGACTCAATGTCCGACAGATGATGTCTGTGTTTGAGGACTCCCCTATGACCAGTCCTCAGTCCTCTAACCATTGTTGGGAGACATCCTGTGGTGGCGTTATAACGCCGGGCGACACAGTCAAATGAAATCAATGGACACACAGACAATAGTTCTCGGCAGCCTTTGTGCTGGAATGTGTACATTAGCCCTAATGTTCCCCTTGCTAAATCAGGACGGCGGTTGGCAGTGGATGGCCCAGAACAGATATAGCCCTGTCTGTAAACACTGGTCTGGGAGCCCTGCATTAAGACTTAAGACACTCTAGCACACTCTAAATATTCTCTCTCTATAGCATATCAGTTAGCCTAATTCTGCGGGCAGTGAGTCATCATGCTTTTTCTCCTGCTGCAGAGTTGTGTTAACAAGACTCAGGAATGCATTTTTGTCTACATTGTGATCGGTATCATAACAAATCACCAGAATAATCCTAGTATGATCATAACTTAGCTTGTTGTAAGTCACTTTAGATAAAGGCTAAATGTCAAAAATGTCTAAATAATAAATCCAATGAATCAATGAATAAAGAGTAATCATAGTTCATCAACAGATCACCTGAAATTGCTATTCTGTACAACAACCTGCCTATTGCCTGTTAATAAGCATCTTATAACACTTATGACTTAAATGACAATTCGGGGAAGTTCTCATCGAGTCCAGGGGCCTGTGAATAACAGTCATGGCTGTTGGTATTTTATGTGTCAGCAGTTAGTCATCCCCTCCCTCATGCTCACACACATTCTTCTGGTATACGAGCTAGGATGTGACATCACAGCTGTCCCTCGAGTCCTCTCTGCTCTCCCTCCCCCCCTCCCCCCCCCTCCTTCCCTCTTTTAACCCCTTATCTCAGGGACGTATCAGAGTTGTGTTCTGCCCTGCATCCTTCCCCTTTCTTCTACAGTATTCCCATTGCTCTTTGTCTCTGTCCATTCTCATTGCTCTATTCTCTTCTCTTCTCTTCACCCCTCCATTCTCATCCTTAGATCCACCCCTTCATTCTCTCATCCTTCTCTCCACCCCTCCATTCTCCAACCCTTCTCTCCACCCCTCCATAGCTCCCCTTCCCTTCACCCCTCCATAGCTCCCCTTCCCTCCACCTCTCCATTCTCACCCTTCCCTCCACCCCTCCATTCTCATCCTTCCCTCCACCCCACCATTCTAACACCCTTCCCTCCACAGCGGCCCTTCCCTCCCCTCCTCCCTCCCCCATACAGACTCCCCTCCTCCCTCCCCCATACAGACTGCTTTGTAAGGCTTCTGTAATCCCGCTGTGGGCCCCTGCCCCTCCAGCCCAGCGGGGTGATCTATTAAAGCTTTACCAGTACGGACACACACACACACCAGTATGAACACACACACACACACCAGTATGAACACACACACACACACACACACACACCAGTATGAACACACACCAGTATAGACACACACCAGTATGAACACACACCAGTATAGACACACACACACACACACACACACACCAGTATGAACACACACAGTATGAACACACACACACACACACACACACACACACACACCAGTATGGACACACACCAGTATAGATAGACACACACCAGTATGGACACACACCAGTATAGACACACACCAGTATGGACACACACACACACCAGTATGAACACGCACACACACACCAGTATGAACACACACCAGGAGGTGAATGGCCAGACCTCGTATTTCTAATTCCTCCACTAACATCCATACAGTGAACTATTCACATGTTAATCTTCTGCCTCTTTACAATCATCAACAACAACAACAACAATAATAATAATAATAATAATAATAATAATAATAATAATAATAATAATAATAATAATGATGATAAATGTGTTCTGTGTAGTGTTCTCAGTACAGAAAGACTCTACATCCATGGAGAAGACGATCAATAATAACAATAAATGAAGCAATAACAACTAAAAGCACCGACAGCAAAAAAGAGAAGAAAATCAGCTACTGATAGATCACGATCAGGGAAAAGCACCAGACATTAAAAGCTAGCAGTCGGACAGCAGCCTTGCTTGTCTCTGGGCTGCAGAGGTTAAGACCAGATTTGGAAAAGCGCTTTAGCAGATTTTGTGTTCTTTCCCAACTCTTGTCTGGTGTTATAACCCAGACCATAGCAAGGCTGTCTGATAGCATAGACTGTCTGATAGCATAGACTGTCTGATAGCATAGACTGTCTGATACCATAGACTGTCTGATAGCATAGACTGTCTGATACCATAGACTGTCTGATAGCATAGACTGTCTGATAGCATAGACTGTCTGATAGCATAGACTGTCTGATACCATAGACTGTCTGATAGCATAGACTGTCTGATACCATAGACTGTCTGATAGCATAGACTGTCTGATACCATAGACTGTCTGATAGCATAGACTGTCTGATACCATAGACTGTCTGATAGCATAGACTGTCTGATACCATAGACTGTCTGATAGCATAGACTGTCTGATACCATAGACTGTCTGATAGCATAGACTGTCTGATAGCATAGACTGTCTGATAGCATAGACTGTCTGATACCATAGACTGTCTGATAGCATAGACTGTCTGATAGCATAGACTGTCTGATAGCATAGACTGTCTGATAGCATAGACTGTCTGATAGCATAGACTGTCTGATAGCATGCCAACAACCTACAAAGGAATGTTCTTTTTAAAATGAAATTAGCAGCAGCATATAAACACTTAGTTGGATGAGATGCAATAAGCATCCCTATGGACATCATCTCTCACAGAAAGAGAAATCTTATAAATATCGATTTCATACTTCATGGGCCAGTTTCACAGACAAGGCTTAAGCCTAATCCTGGACTAAAAAGCATCTTCAATGGAGATTTTACATTGAAAGTGTGATTTAGTCCAGGACTAGGCTTAAGCCTTGTCTGTGAAACTGGCCCCATATGTTTTTGTTGCTGTGCGGCTCTGTTTCTCTTACAAACTCTCTCTTTCACACACACACACACACACACACACACTCACACACACACACACACACACACACACACACACACACACACACACACACGCACACACACACACACACACACACAAAATCACATATCCTTAGATTGGCTCTGTAAATCATATGTAAATCACCCCTCCATTCTCATCCTTCCCTCCACCCCAATGCTGGGATATCTGGGCCAGATGGGCTTCATGTCACTTATCTTGACAAATGAGGTGACACAGAAAGGTGTGTGAGGTCATTGCCAAGAGTCCCGGATCAGAATGTTTCTCCTTGAGATGTGTCAGAGGACCTTGTGCTGTACATCACTTTGATACGGATCTCTCAGGGTGGCGCCTTGTGATATTGGTGTGTGTGTGTGTGTTTGTGTGTGTGTGTGTGTGTGTCTGTATGCGTGTGTGTGTGTGTGTGTTTGTGTGTGTGTGTGTGTGTGTGTGTGTGTGTGTGTGTCTGTATGTGTGTGTGTGTGATAAAAAGCTCATTGGCAATGGCCACAATGACCGCATTTGTCAGTTGCTTGCCCCCTCCTTCACCCCTTCCCTTGTTGTTATTTACATAACCCATCGTTTTACCACCACTGGAGTTATATGTGATATTATCATACATCACATTGATGTGGCTTTTCTCATCCAGTTGGCTGATTTGATGGTTATGTTGAGCATACAGAGACAGTGTTGCAGCTTGCAGTGGGATGTCATGTCACACATGGCCTTTGTGCTGACCGCTGCAGTCCAGAGTCAGTGTAGCACTCTCACTAGACTACTCCGTTTAGGGCAGTTCAGAGATATTGAGCGTCAAAGTTTTTACATTCCATTATGTTTTGTGAGTTGGAACCTTTGTATTTTATGAATTACTAACTCAAAAATGTAAACATTTTAAAAATAACACCACACAGGCATTAATAAACACCTAATGGATCAGATTATGTAAAAAACTCAATTTTGACAAAAATGGAGATAGAACCTTATAATTCTAACGTCACATACTGGCTGCCCCAGCTGGGATTACACCTGGGGAGGCTGGTGGAGGTAGAAATCGGAGGACATTGTAATGCATGGAATGGAATGAGGAATTATATCAAACACATGTGTGTGTTTGAACTTACAAAGTTCCAATGCTCTCTCTATAAGGTCTCAAACCATGACCATAAAATCAGCCAACTGTATGACACTTTCACACACGTTTGATACCATTCCTCATTCCGTTTCATGCATTTACAACGATCCCCTCCTCTGATTTCCACCTCCACCAGCCTCTCCTGGATTTTCAACCAGTTATCCTTAGGTCACTAGTCCATGTTCCCCCTCACTGTTAAACCATGTCCCTGTCTGAGAGGGGGGGGACCAGACCCTGCCTCCCTGGACATCCAGGACCAGGACCAGGGACACATCCAGTACCCAGGCAGCACAGCACACACCCAGGCCCCCCCGGACAGTTTCAGCCTGCATGAATAATTGAAGCCCCCGCTGAATTCAGCTGCATCCCTGTGTGTGCGTGTGTGTGTGTGTGTGTGTGTGTGTGTGTGTGTGTGTGTGTGTGTGGATCAATGCCATAAGAATCCTGAGGAGACACTTTCGGAAAGCTTTGATCTCACAGCTGGTTTGTTCTGGAGATGAAAGGCCTAGCTATAGCTTTTAGCCTCCTCCCTAAAGGATCGCAAACGACCCCGGTCCATTGAAGAAGAATCAACACGGCCCGATTACTCTGTATATTCACTTAGATTGCGTGTCCTGTGGTTCCGTTAACCCCGATTTTTCAATTTCTAATTCTACAGTACCTGGGTGGTCTCAAATACAAACAACGTCCTGCGTTTCACTTCTCTGCCGTTCTCCAGTGCGGGCCCGCTGTGTGCTGTGTGCTGTGTGACCCAGGCCTGCTGTGTGCTGTGTAATCCAGGCCTGCTGTGTGCTGTGTGCTGTGTGCTGTGTGCTGTGTGCTGTGTGCTGTGTGCTGTGTGCTGTGTGCTGTGTGCTGTGTGCTGTGTAACCCAGGCCTGCTGTTTTGGTGGATTTCGTTCTTACCCAGCAGCAGCAGCAGCAGCAGCAGCAGCAGCCAGCGAGCAGAGCACTGCATCCTGGCACACAGCGCCCCCCCCCCTCTCTCTCTCTCTCCACCCTCCATTTCCCAATCCTATCACTCTTAGATGTCTCCCTCTCTCTCTCTCTCTCTCTCTCTCTCTCTCTCTCTCTCTCTCTCTCTCTCTCTCTCTCACTCTCTCTCTTGCTCTCCTTCCTCCAACCTTTCTCTCTCTATCTCTCTCCCCCCCCTTTATCTTTCTGTCCCCCCCCTCTCTCTCTCTACACCCCCACTCCCCCCACCCTGTCTATAATTGCATCTCTTATTGTCTAACTCCACACGCTAAACCTGTTGTTTCCTGCCTGCCCTGGCAGAGGTCAACACAGTGACAACATCAGTCTGTGTAAAAGCCAGAAGGAGGAGGTTATCCCTCGATATCAATATCATTACAACCTCTGAGCCTCCATCGAAAGGAGCCGATAAGCTTCTTCCTTTCATGAGCCTTTTCTGTAAACTACCTGGCCAGACAGGCTGAAAAGGTCAAGGATGATAACACTGTGTTGTGAAGGAGCCTACAAGGAGCTGTGGTTTTTCTCCCTCTATTGATTGTCATGGGAAACTCTGCATGGGTGATCCCATGATGGAAGAGTGTTCCCCTCCTCTGGTTCCTCTGGGCCTCTGGGTCTCTGTTTCCTCTGGTACTGGAGCTCTGGTTCTGGTCTAACTGATTATTCATAGCATCGACAGAGCCGGGCACGGTGGCTGACTGCCAGGGATAGAAGTGCAGGAATGCACCTGTCTGTCTGTCTGTCCTCCACCACCGCAGAGGAGCACTGAAACAGGAGCAGCAGTAGCTGGCGGTCGGTTGGCAAGGTAAATGTTTGGCAAAACCTCCTCGCCCTCTCACCCTCTCCAATTATTATTCTGGTTTAATCGCGAGGGTGGTACTAACAGGAACGAGGAGCGATGAGGTTTGTGTCTCGGCCTGTTTCTTACATTACATTACTTTTTTGGGGCATTTAGCAGACGCCTTCATCCAAAGCGATTTGACAACAAATACACTTTGTCTAAGGAGGTGAATCATCTATCCGTCAGACATCGGCAGAAAGAAACAAGTCTATGCTCAAGCCAGGGGCCATTGGCAGTCTTAATCCTTAGATTGTATTATTTTTTAGTATTATTATTATTTTAATTTAGTAGTGGGATGGGTGTGGAGAGTGAAGGGTGCGTCATGTACTACACAGCGGTCTGCCTTCGGGACTGTTGTACTTCCACAGCACCGTTACCACAGAGGACATGTTTATTGCGGTGACTAGCTAAAGGGCTACAAGACTAATCACACCTACTAGCGATAGCTTCAATCACTGACACACACCCCATGGCCTTGGGTAACATGTCCTTTTTCCACACATCCTAATGATTAGGGAAACGACGCGGGTCAGCATCTTTGACCCCTCGTGTGTCAGTGAACTCTGACAGAGGTATTTAATCTGTTTCTGACACACACAAACACATTAGAGGGCCAGACTAAGACGTTTCTGTCTTAGAGACCCAGCAACACTTAAGGAAAGAGAGATGGAAAGACCATTAACCTTCCTGTGGCCAGAGTTTTCATTATGTCTGTTTAAGTGGCTCATGGTAAGAGTGGTGCTCATCACTTTAATGTAGATGTGCTCCACGAGAGGCCGTGGAGGTGGAGATTGGAAGACGATTCCTCATTCCTCATTCCGTCCCATGCATTACACAATGGGCCCGTCCTCCGATTTCTACCTCCACCAGCCTCCCCTGACAAGCTCGCTCTGGATCCATCCGAAATGTATAATTTACATTTACATTTTTGCCATTTAGCAGACGCCTTATTCCAAAGCAACTTACAATCGATACATTAGACTAAGCAAGTAAATCATCAATCAACAAATAAAAGTTATTATTATTATTATTATTATTATTATTATATCAATTCACCAGTCGTAGCAGGAAGAGTAATCTAGCTCAGGCCAGGGGCCATTGGCAGTCATCAGTCACAGTACCGAGGGAGAGAACGCTAGAGAAAGAGACAGACAGTGTGTGAGAGAGAGAGAGAGAGAGAGAGAGAGAGAGAGAGAGAGAGAGAGAGAGAGAGAGACAGTGTGTGAGAGAGAGAGAGAAAGAGACAGACAGTGTGTGAGAGAGAGAGAAAGAGACAGACAGTGTGTGAGAGAGAGAGAGAGAGAGAGACAGACAGTGTGTGTGAGAGAGAGAGAAAGAAGTAGACAGTGTGTGTGAGAGAGAGAGAGAGAGAGAGAGAGAGAGAAAGAGACAGACAGTGTGTGAGAGAGAGAGAGAAAGAGACAGACAGTGTGTGAGAGAGAGAGAGAGAGAGACAGACAGTGTGTGTGAGAGAGAGAGAGAAAGAGGCAGACAGTGTGTGTGTGAGAGAGAGAGAGAGAGAAATCTACAGTACTGAGTATCTATTGCAAGCTTATTTGTGCTTTGCTGTTTTGAGCCATAAGGTACAGGCCCAGCTGAAGTTAATGGGGACAGCACAGTGCTTCAGCCAACCCGCTGGTGGCGACCACTGGAGTTATAGCCTCCTTTCATCTCGGTGTCATAATGGAAGACAGAGCCGTGTTGTCATAGGAGTTAAACACTTCTGATAAATCTGGACTGAGCGGAATTGAATTGTCAATGATAATGGGCTAGAGTGAATGAAGCTGTCATGCTCTCCAGGAGAGCTCTGATTTATTCCACAGGTGTGTGTGTGTCTAGGTGTGTGTGTGTGTGTGTCTGTGTGTGTGTGTGTGTGTGTGTATTTATATGATATACTGTAGTTATGTACAATGAGGTATTGACCCACAGGTTTATGGTGTTCAGAAACAAGCCTTTCTCATGGTTCAAAGACGGCACACACCCTGATGAAGGGAGGATACAGGCCAAAATGAGAACATCTCCCCTAACGGAGCCAACATATCCACCCAGACCAGGCCCCAACTCGCACTGGGTGTGTTTGTTGGTGGTTTGGGGCTCTTAAAGCCTTCTAATTTGTTAAAGGGGGAAGGCCCATTCAAAACGTACTTTGGCGACAAAAGAAAGCGTTTGGAAAAAAGGAAAAAGTCTCAACTTGTCCGCCCATGAACTGTGTTTTACCTCTTCAGCTCTTTCTTTAATTTCATGTGCTTTAATGCCTCTCTATATCTACCGTATTGAGTCAATATCGCCCGGAGCTGACAGTCAATGTAGCGGGGGCTAATGTGGAGTCTAATGTAGCCTGCAGTAGGTGAAAAGATTACAACAGTGAAGTAGTGTTTCATAGAATAGAGGTTGTGGAGAAGGTGGGCGGGTGTGGCTTTTGCAGTCCAGGGGAGGCTGGTGGAGGTAGAAATCTGAGGACGGGCTCATTGTAATGCGTGGTGTGGAACGTGGAATGGGATCAAACACCATGTTTGATGCCGTTCCTCATTCCGAGTCAAAAACGGATTTTCTGTCGCATTTACCAACCAGCCAGCCTCTCTCCTCTCCCAAACAAAACATGAACAGAATATTAATCTTTTAAATAAACCATAATTTTTATTTTATGGTAAAGTACGGCCGGATGCCCTTTCCGTGAACTATAACTATTAATTAGAGCTATTTTTCAACGGATGCGATGCAGAACTGTATTTGCCGTACGATTACAGTCAGGCTAACCTCCTGAGGGGAACTATTATTATAGCGAGATATTCTGCAGAGAAACTACAGAACCAACAGTTTTTAGAAACAAATTGACAAGAATCAATCATTCTCCATGGTTTATGTACGGGGAAATCAGGTCACCTGAGCGTATGTTAGAGATCGCAGTTGTCAGGCATCTTTTTTTTCTTTTTTTTTCTTCTTTCTTTCTTTTTATCTGTTCTTAGGGCATTTCTGCTTTATTGGGATAGAGCGAGGCAGTAGAGATTTCCAGGAAGGATGGGCGAGAGAGAGACAGTAGGGATGACATGCAGGATCGGTTGATGGCTGGAATCGAACCAGGGACCCTGCTGTTCTGTGGCATCAGGGCCGTAACCAGGCCTTAGCAGAACTTTACCAGAGTAGGAGTGACATTTTTTTGGTGCGCTCACAAAGCGGTCCGTCCCGGGAGGTTTCTAGGTGTCTGCCGAAGGAAGGGCTCGTGAGGCCTAAGTACATACAGCACATTTTGTGCACAGTAATAAGCAGGGGAAACGTCTGTCTAGCTTACACACAGTGAACTTCATCTATGATGGCTAGCCTAATTATGAACCCTAACCCTAGCTAGCCTGCATTTCTGGACGAGCAGAATTCATGCCAAAATGATGACCTCTACAAAGGCATCATTTAATAACTGTCAGGGTTATTAATAACATCTTTCAGGCAGTGCACCAGGGCACTAAGCCTTCAGGCCCTGCCTCAAAATCGGTGAACTCCGGAGAAAACATAAAGCATTAGGTGTGCATCACTTTGTGGTGTTTTCAAAATGGCCGCCCAGCCAGTGCCAGTGGGACATGTGCATGCAAAGCCCCATTCAATGCCTGTTGTTGGGATAGAGTATTAACTGTTAAAACAATTACCTGCTCTCTCCGCAAAGCAATTATGTGTTCTTGCTTCCAGGCTGCTGTTTGATCACTCCTGTCACGCTAAGACGCGCTGTAAACATGTGGGCACACCTGTCTGTCTGGCAGGTGAGGTAAGGGGGCGGGGCCTCTCGTCTCTCTGTCCCTGGGTGTGTCTCTTCCTCTGTAGGAGAACCTAATGTACTACTACTAGCACTGGGTGTGTTTGTTGGTGGTTTGGGGCTCTTAAAGCCTTCTAATTTGTTAAAGGGGAAGGCCCATTCAAAACGTACTTTGGCGACAAAAGAAAACGTTTGAAAAAAGGAAAAAGTCTCAACGTTGCTATTTAGCTGACACTTTTTTCCCCAAAGCGACTTACTGCAGTGAGTGCATACATATCTTTGGTATATATGTGATCCCAGTATGAATCAAACCCGCAATTATGCTCTACCAACTAAGCTACAGAGAGACTGCCTGACAGCACCACACAACCCTTCATCCGAGGGAAGAAGGAAGGTGATGGCTGGCCGGGGTGGGGTGGTGTGGTGGGGGTTTAGTGATTGGATAATGTGTTTGCACAGTCCAGACAAGCCTAGCGCACACGCCTATTGTTGGGATGGCCAGGCGGTGTGTCAGTGGTCCGGGGACAGGCCAGGGCCTGGGATTAGAGCCGGGACAATGCTGGCTCCAGCCCTCCCCACCCTGCCTCAACACACACACACAGTGGCGGACTCAGGCTGTTTGAAGGGCAGGGGCGAAAAGAAAAAAAGGGCACCTACTGCACAACATGGGACCCCATCAGTGCACATGGTCAAGTTTAGACCATTGGAAGGGCAGCCAATAGGGCACATCCTCTAATTTCGCCACTCAAAAGGGAACTTTAGTGCAACGTTTTTCAACTGTGGGGGCACATGGTCACGTTTAGACCATTGGAGGGGCACTAATAGGGCACGTCCTCTCATTTTCGCCACTCAAAAGGGCATTTTTGCTACTCAAAAGGGCACTTAAGACAGACGTTTTTCAACCGTGGGGGCACCAGGAGGGGCGTTCGCCCCCCCCCTGAGTCCGCCAGTGCACACACACCTCCTGTTGAACTAGTGACTGTGATCAGTGGATGAGCAGCACACATTCTGAATCAGAGGCCTACCTGTAGTCAGAGGGGCGGGAGGAAGCGTGAGTCGTGTTTGACGGTGATGCACAAGTTATGTGGGTAGGTGTGTGTGTGAGTGTGTGTGTGTGTGTGTGCGTGTACGTGACTGTGTGTGTATGTGTGTGTGTGTGTGTGCCTGTACATGCGTGCGTGTGTGTGTGCTCGGCGCTCGCGTGTGTACGAGAACCACCTACCGTACTGCAGAGGGGCTTCACAGTGACGTCAGTGCTCCCCCCCCCCCCGCCCCAGCGCTGTCCGGGCCCGTCCCTCCGGCCTGTGTTGCTGTAGGGCTCCATGGAGATGCTGGTCCATTGTACTGGGCTCTGCAGGACATGTAATCTGTCTCTCCGCTCTGTCTTTATGATGTTCCACTGACAAAGCTGGGCTTTGAGCTTGCTGTGCTTGAGGCCACACACACACACACACACACACACACACACACACTCACACGACTACCGGTAGTTGTGTATCACCATCAAGCCCAATTCATATTTCCGCCCCAAACCCTGTAACTGCATGCAACAGACTCCTTAGTGATTCAGTAAATACTGTCGTTGCCAGCACTTTAATTTAAGAGGCAATTTCTTCCCTTGCGTGTCAGGAGAACACATTCATGAAACTCACAGGCTAGATTTTCCAATAGCTACATCCTCCAACTGTCAATGTTGAACCTATCTAATCCAGTCCCTTCTAAACAAGCAAACGCATGTGTGCGCACGCACGCACGCACGCACGCACGCACGCACGCACGCGCACACATACACACACACACACACACACACACACACACATACATACACACACAGATTTTTTTATTTTTTATTTAACCTTTATTTATACAGGTAAAAACGCATTGAGCCCCAAGGGCTCATTTTCAAGTGTGACCTGTTCACAGGCATACAACAACAACATCCACCACAAACAAATACAATACAAAACCTGGCCTACATAGTCTAAAACTAAACTAAAAACGACATTGTCTAAAACTAAACTAAAACTCCATAGTCTAAAACTAAACTAAAACTACATAGTCTAAAACTAAACTAAAACGACATAGTCTAAAACTAAACTAAAACTACATAGTCTAAAACTAAAACTAGTCTAAAACAGTCTAAGATAGTCTCAAACTAAACTAAAACTACAAAACCTAAAACTAGCTAAAGAGCTAGGGTCAGGGAGGGGTCAGCAATGGGCAAAAGGGAGGGTCAACTCAATTGCAAGAACAAATCATAGACTCGCACTGTATGTCTCTCAGCAAGAGCTTGAAACTGGAAAGAGGGATCAGATGAGACAGTTTCAGACTCTGCTGTAAAGAATTCCAAGAGGAAGGGGCTGCAAATGAGAACGCCCTCTTGCCTTTCATGATCCTTGTGAAATACTGCTACCTCTAGGAAGCATGTTACCCATAGCCTGTAGGTTCATAAACCAGTCTCTTTAGCTTGGTCTAGTGGGCCACACCTCACCATACAGAATTAACAATTCTGTAATTCATCAAATTAAAATGTAAAATGAATTTAAATAATAATAATAATTTAGAAAGAATCCTTCTTCTAGCATTATGACTGCCAATGGCCCCTTGCCCAAGCATAGGTTACATTTTCCAGCTATAACTGATGGATAGATGATTCACCTACTTAGTCAAATGTATTTGTTGTAAATTGCTGTGAATAAAGGCGTCTGCTAAATGCCCCCAGAATTAAAATGTAACAGAATTAAAGAAATATTGAAACACGGAAATATTTCATGTTTCATGACAATGAACCTATAAAAGGTCATGCTGGAGTCAAACCCTCCACCCTCTCAGCTGCTAGTCCTCTTCAAGGTCATTGATACATGCTGTGAAGGCTTGGTGTTCAGGCTGTTTCAGCGGGGGCTATTTGAAGGCTTGTATTTATGGCTGTGGTCGTCCTACCCAGGAAGGGGAGGCAGCTATGGGAATCTGCTGAGTCATACGATACACTGTCACGCTAGGCCCCCTGAGATTCAGCCACGCTAGCAACCATTCAACTACACTAGTGACCATTCAACTACACTAGTGACCATTCAACCAACCTAGTGACCATTCAACTACACTAGTGACCATTCAACCACACTAGTGACCATTCAACTACACTAGCACCACTCAACTACACTAGTGACCATTCAACTACTCTAGTGACCATTCAACCAACCTAGTGTGGCCATTCAACTAGCAGTCACCATCAGATTGGTAGTTCATTTACTTCTTATATCTAATTGGCTAAAACTGCATTCCCCAAGCCTTGTATGTCAGGTGTTAATGCTTACTTAGCTCTTACCCTCATTCAGTACCAGAGATTAGATTAGATTAGATTAGATCAGATTAGATTAGATTAGATTAGATCAGATCAGATCAGATTAGATTAGATTAGATTAGATTAGATTAGATTAGATTAGATTAGATTAGATCAGATCAGATCAGATCAGATCAGATCAGATCAGATCAGATCAGATCAGATCAGATCAGATCAGATCAGATCAGATCAGATCAGATCAGATCAGATCAGATCAGATCAGATCAGATCAGATCAGATCAGATCAGATCAGATCAGATCAGATCAGATCAGATCAGATCAGATCAGATCAGATCAGATCAGATCAGATCAGATCAGATCAGATCAGATCAGATCAGATCAGATCAGATCAGATCAGATCAGATCAGATCAGATCAGATCAGATCAGATCAGATCAGATCAGATCAGATCAGATCAGATCAGATCAGATCAGATCAGATCAGATCAGATCAGATCAGATCAGATCAGATCAGATCAGATCAGATCAGATCAGATCAGATCAGATCAGATCAGATCAGATCAGATCAGATCAGATCAGATCAGATCAGATCAGATCAGATCAGATCAGATCAGATCAGATCAGATCAGATCAGATCAGATCAGATCAGATCAGATCAGATCAGATCAGATCAGATCAGATCAGATCAGATCAGATCAGATCAGATCAGATCAGATCAGATCAGATCAGATCAGATCAGATCAGATCAGATCAGATCAGATCAGATCAGATCAGATCAGATCAGATCAGATCAGATCAGATCAGATCAGATCAGATCAGATCAGATCAGATCAGATCAGATCAGATCAGATCAGATCAGATCAGATCAGATCAGATCAGATCAGATCAGATCAGATCAGATCAGATCAGATCAGATCAGATCAGATCAGATCAGATCAGATCAGATCAGATCAGATCAGATCAGATCAGATCAGATCAGATCAGATCAGATCAGATCAGATCAGATTAGATTAGATTAGATCAGATCAGATTAGATTAGATTAGATTAGATTCAACGTTATTGTCATTTCAGAGAGTGCAATACCGAAACAACAACATGTAGTTTGGCATCTAACCAGATAGTGGCATGGTGCAAAAGACATGATAATGTAGTCGGTGCATGGTATTACAGTATAAGATATTACAATGAGTCTAAATGAATGAATATAAAGTGAATATACATGAGATTAATATCAATATATACCGTAGTTATGATATGATATGCACAGTATGAATGTAGACAGCGCATGGTATTAGAGTAGAAGCTATTACAGTGAGTATAGATAAATTAATAGAAAGTGAAGAGGTGTTGTGATTGTGTTTGACCTCTTGTTCTTTTGCTCCTGTTGAACTATTCGGTATGGAGCCCCCCTGGGGTCACATGGTAGAAAAAAGATATTTGATGTGTGAATCCGTTCCCTCAGTTTAGTAGGGTTAGGGTTAGGGTTAGGGTTAGGCCCTACGAGCCAGAGCGATCGCAAGGAGTAGGGTTAGGGTTAGGGTTAGAATCCTTGCGATCGTTCTGGCTCATGGGCCTAACCCTAACCCTAACCCTAACGAATTACTAAACCGAGGGAACGGATTACTAAACCGAGGGAACAGATTTACTAAACAGAGGGAACGGATTCACACATCAAATATTTTTTTTCTACCATGTGACCCCCAGGGAGGCTCCGTACTATTCGGCACTGTTCACTACTGTCCACTACTGCGGAATTCTGCAGTTAAGACGTAGAAAGTCTGAGCCGCCTTTTATGATTAATGAGTAGTATGAGAAGTGGAGATAACTGTGTGTGTAAAACAGACAGGCTGTGTGGGAGAAATCAATAGAACAGATACAGGCGGTCGGCTAGATAGCTTTCTCCTCCTCAGTGCTTCTCTGTTTTACCTCAAAAAATGTTCTCCCACATTAGTTTCAAACCATTGAACGGTTTCTCACTCTCCGTGACCAATCAAACGTTACGTTACTGTCCTCCCAGTCCCTGCAGACCAATGATGTGCTCTGCTGCAGAGATGCACTGGTGATTGAGCAACCCTGATGTTTTTGGCACCTGGCTGGTCTGTAGTTGGTCTGGGAGAGGAGGAGTGTTCTATTTAAGACTGGGCCCTTGGAGCAGGGAGACAGCTAGGAGCAGGGAGACAGCAGGGAGCAGGGAGAGAGCTAGGAGCAGGGAGACAGCGAGGAGCAGGGAGACAGCTAGGAGCAGGGAGACAGCAGGGAGCAGGGAGAGAGCTAGGAGCAGGGAGACAGCGAGGAGCAGGGAGACAGCTAGGAGCAGGGAGACAGCTCGCCCGCATTCAGTGAATGATGACCCGAGCAGGCGTCTACAGTATATGTACAATTCGAGTGACCTAGTGAGGGAGGAATGTGTGTGTGTGTGTGTGTGTGTGTGTGTGTGTGTCTGTTTGTGTGTGTGTGTGTGTGTGTGTGTGTGTGTGTGTGTGTCTGTTTGTGTGTGTGTGTGTGTGTGTGTGTGTGTGTGGATCAGCTGTAGGCAGTGGTATGTTCTGCACAAGGAGACTGAAAGAAGGGATAGACGAGGGAGGCTGGGAGTGGGGAGAGGGGAGGGGAGAGGGGAAGTGGGGAGGGGGCAGGGGGAGTGATTAAGGAGAGGAAGGGGGGAAGGAGTGGGGAGGGGGGGGACAAGGTCAGGGGGAGGAGAGGAGGAAGATGGAGGGCAGGGAGCAGCGAATGAGATCAGGGCAAATCGGATGAGGCTCTCTGACCTTGATCTGTTGTCTATTCAGCACAAGCAGACAGACAGACAGACAGGCAGACAGGCAGACAGGCAGACAGGCAGACAGGCAGCCTCCATAGGGAGACTCTCTTCCACCGTATACATACAGCAGGGGAGGCTGAAGGAGGTAGAAATCGGAGGACGGGCTTATTGTAATGCATAGAACTGTATCAAACATGTTGTGTCTGATACCATTCCTCATGCCATTGATACCATGCATTAAAAATAAGCCTCATCCTCCGCTTTCTACCTCCCCTGATACACACTGTGCACTCCCTTCACTCCATCTCTCCATGCTCCATGCTCATTAACACTCCACTCATGTCCCAGGCCGTGTGGATGCTATAGATCACACAGTGCCAGCCGTGACACACGATCAATAACCTCCCGCCGATATCCCCCCTCCCCCCTAGACCGAGACAGGCCTGCTCACCCTCTTTCCTACTATTTCCTGTCCCGACCACAGTGTCAGATGTCCCCCCCCCCCTTACCCCTCTTCCTGTGCTGTGTACCCCCCCGCCCCCTGTGCTGTGTACACCTCCCACACCCCCTCCCCCCCGCCCACGCTCACGCCACCCCGTGCTGTGTACCATCCCCCCTGCCACGAGGTTTGTTGAAGGAGGAATATACGAGGGAAGTACAGTAAATCCTGGTTGGAAGCCGCCCTGCCTGCGATTTAATTGCATGGAGAGAGGATGTGCAATGCTGTCACCGAGCCGGGGGGGGGGGGGGCGGGGTTCAAATGTTTGATACCATTCCTCATTCCGTTCCATGCATTACAATGACCGTAAATCCTCCGATTTCTACCTCCGCCAGCCTCGCCTGGCTGAAAGGGTGTGTTCGTTCTCTGTACTGCAGACCATATGGATCCTTTTAAACCTTCGGTACTAACAGTTCCGGGTTATCTTTTTTCGGCCAGATCAGTATTGATAGTCATAATTATGACGATGCTATGCTTACTTTGTATTTATCGTGTCCGATAATGATGTTTGTCATTAGATTTCCACACGGTGATCATCCTTGTAGAAATGTTATTGGATTCTTTTGATATTGTCGGATTGTTTTGATATGATCTTTTAGGCTGTCACATGGCTATCAAAGCCAGGCACATGGTTATCAAGAAGAACCTAAAGGAGGCCTGATTCTCTGTATCACAAACAACAAACAAAATGTTGTGTTCTACCCGTGACATTCTGACATTCGAGACTGTAATTAGAACAGAAATTGCCTGTACCGACAGATACGATGTGGTTAGAGACAAATTTCCAAAAGGTTGGATAAAGGCTAACCACATATTTGTGGTTGGCTCACAGGGTGTGGTGTAAGTACAACAGGATTAACTGAATACAGGAAGTCAGGAACATGAATTCACTGTTCTGATAAACACAAAAGAGGAGCTGAGCACCTAAACCTTGACCCGGTCCAGAAAGCTTAGAAGGGAGGTACTCAGTGCTCAGTACTTAGTCAAGGAATGTAGGGTTTGGCACAATGGCACATCCCATTACCCCCTTGAGCCATTGTGTTGCACAACGGTTCACCAGCCTTTATAAATCAGGCCGTCTTATTTTTATTGCCCTGGGATTATTAAAAATGAGTTTTAATCAAATGTCATTAATTACAACAATCACAATGGAGCCCTAGATTTTTTTTTATTCAAACTAATACTGATTAAAAAACAACAACATTTTGATGATATTGAAAACAATTTGATTTGGTTAACGGTAAATAAACTTATCATGAGATCTTTCACAACCGAACCGCTGAAAACACGAGTCAATGATGGGTTCTGAAATGGTGCTCGTGGGCAGTGGTGTAGTCTACGTGATATCCACTAGGAAAGGCCAAGGATTTCCCTATACCCACTTAAAAATGTGTGAGGATACGTAACGCCGTTTTGTGACAGAACTTTCACACTTTCATTCATAAAATTCACCCGTCTGTGTTATGAAGCACTTGACTTTTGGACCATTGGGACTGACTATAGCGTCATATACCATCAACGGGGGTTGATGCGACATGAAATATGTCAAAATGCAGCACTATCATGCACAGATCAGCCTTATAACATGTAATGTTAGATATATATAACGTTAGACAGGGAGCGCAGATGTATTTTTATGGCGTTCCGAAATGAACGATATGAGGCTGGGAGGGAAAAATCACTGTATACCCACTAGAAAACACTAGACTACACCTCTGCTCATGGGGTAACCATTGCTCTGGTGCTGGGGCGTAGTGACGAGCAGAGGTTTGGACAGCTCGCGTGCGAACGGCACAGCCTGGGCACACCATGCTGAGAGGCAGTGTGTGTTGGCAGGGACCGCTGCCTACCGGAATGCCATTGTCCCCACGGAAGAATGGCATGAGAATCTCAGCTCTTGTGACCTCTCAACTGTGTTATTCTAGCCTGGTTAAGAACCGTCACACAAAAGTCTCCCTTTTGATATTTCAGACCATATTCTTTCATAGAAGAGATCACCAGATAACAGGGGGAGCCGGCAGAGGCAGAAGTCGGAGGGACGGGCTGGTTGTAATGCATGGAGGGGAATGACAATGAGCCGATTTATACCTCCACCAGCCTCTCCTGCTGTCTGTTCTATGGTTCTATGACTTGATTATTTGTCAAACAAAGACAAAACAAGCGTTTATAGTAGGCTACATCACAATAAAGAACTCATCCTCTCTGAGATCAGACTGTGCTGCAGTCCTGTTACAAACAGCCCCTCCCTGACTGCAGAAGCGGCCTCAGATCTCACACAGGCAGATGTCTGTCTCACACAGTCCACCTACTGGTCCCTGTCCTTGTAAGGAGACTCCAGGTCTGTTCTCTGACTCTTCCACCAAAGATACGGCTCCCCAGCAGGCAGGGGCCAGCCAGAATACCTCTGCCACGGTGTCGCGTCTCGTGCTGTGTTTGGACGAGGTAGATCTGGTATGTTTCTGTGTTTGGACGAGGTAGATCTGGTATGTTTCTGTGTTCGCCTTGCCAAGTGGAGGTTGGGTTTACCTCGTGATGATTTTCCATTTCCTGGAAGTGATGGAGTATACAGATGTAGCAGACAGCATGTTGGAGACAGGGGTGGTTATTGGAGGTAGACATCGGAGGACGGGCTCATTGCAATGCACAGGATAGAATGAGGAATGCCGTCAAACACGTCCATTACAATAAGCCCGTACTCCGATTTCCGTCTCCACCAGCCTCCCCTACGCTAACAACACTTAGGTTGTGGGTTCGATTCCTGCTGGGACCATACATACTGAAAAATGTATGCACTCACTGCAATGTAAGTCGCTTTGGATAAAACCGTCAGCTAAATGGCGTATATTATTATTATTATTATTATTATTATTAACCTCTCTACATGGAATTGCAGTGAATATGATATCAAATACACCGCTCTACTCCAATTGGCCTGCAACACAATATGAAGGAAATGACATCACAGGTCATGTGTTCATCTGATGACACCTGTCCTGCTCCGATTGGCCCACAACACTATGTCAACAGGAAATGACATAGTAGGTAGTGGTGCCTATTCAGGAAGTGACATGCCAAGTGATGCAGAGCACCGGCGGCAGATGCTGTGACAGACTGTTGTTCACTGTCTGCAGAGGAAGTGATGCAGTGATGAACTGTGGTGACCTTTCGAGCCCTGCGGCAGGCGGGCGGGCGGAGGCAGGGTGTCTGGACACAGGAAAGCAGCAGCGGCAGCGTTTTTCACAACAACGCTTCAATCACGGTGTGAAGGGGACTGACTGACCGACCCCGCCGGCCAAGGATACTTCTCCCTAATTAGACAACGGACATTTAGTGGCGGCTGAGCAGAGACAAGGCCGTGTTTGTTAGAGAGGAGGGTCTCTCTGAGGAGGTAGAGGTTGTTTATCCCTCGTGTTTGGTCGGTGTTACTAGAGTGTTGTCGTCTCTGTGTCTGTTTCCATGGTAAGGGCAGAGATAGGAGGAATGTCCCAGCATTCATTTGGTTTTGGTAAGATGACCTCCCCTCTCTTTCACTCTCTCTCACACACACAGATGCACAAGCGCAGACACAGACACAGACACAGACACACACACACACACACACACACATGCACACACGCACACACACAAACAGACACACACACATACACGCACACACACACAAACAGACACACACACACACACACACACACATACAGTACACTCTCACTCACACATACAGTACACTCTCACTCACACACACACACACACACACACTCTCTGGGTGTCTGACGCTGTGGCTTGCCTCATATCGTTGAGGGAGCTCTCTCTCCACTCTTTAATTCCTCTCTGTTTTAGGAACCAGTGACTCAGCATGTCCCCTGCTTGTCTCCCAGGGTAACGGAGGCCGAGTCTAATTTGAGATGCAGGGGAGGCTGGCGGACGTAGAAAACGGAGGATGGGCTCAATGTAATAATGCACAGAATGGAATGAGGAAGGATATCACACACACGTGTTTGTCCCATCATGGTATCAAGCACACGTGTTTGCTACCAGTCCTCATTCCATTCTATGCATTACAATAGTCCTCAGACTTCTACCTCCACCGCCCTCCCCAGAAGCAGGCTATATATAATATTTTTTTTAAACAATATTTTATTAGAAGGAAGTACACAGTACAGCACTTATGGGTACACAAAAAGGAATGAAGGTCCTTCTATTTATTTTTTTCCCCCTATCCACCCACCCACCCACCCATCAACCAAACACCTATTGCCAATAGAAAAATATAATAATAATTTTAAAAAATACATGTATATACTGTATATATATCTACATTATATACATAATAAAAAATGATAATAATAATAAAATGTTAAATTAATAGCATCAGGCTATATCGAATGCACCCATAGTTCTGATCTAACATCCATAAGGGATGCATAAAGTCATCTTATACTGTGAAGCAGGCTATATTAACAGAAGCAGGCTATATTAACAGAAGCAGGCTATATTAACAGGATTCGACTGGGCTGCTAATAGCCGAGAGTGATGTGGTCTGTCTCTCCGCTGCAAATCATCGGCTGATATGATTAATACTTGCACTGTGGCCATGACAGGGTCAGGCGGTTCATACACACTCACGTTTCTCAGTCTGTTCCCTGCTGACTGTAGAGGCTGGCAGAGGGAGACATCAGAGGACGGGATCATTGTGACGTGTGTTTGATACCATCCCTCATCCCTCGTTCCATTCCTTGTGTTACAATGAGCTGGTCCTCTGAGTTCTGCCTCCCCCAGCCTCCCCTGCTCCTGACTGGAGAGTTTGTTTATAACTAATAACTAACTAATAATAACTCAGTGGAATTTCTGAAGTCACCACATTATGTTGATGTACACTGTTGATAGATAAATATGTCGTGTCGTCCTTTATCTCTCCTCAGCATAATGGTGTTTGTTTCTTTGGAGGTCACAGACTGTACACACAGAGGCTATAGAAAGTCAACACACCTCTTCACTGTTTCCACATGTTGTTGTGTTATAGACTCAATTTAAAATGTATTAAATAAATAGAAATGGGCATCAATCCACACACAATACCCCATAATGACAAAGTGAAAACAAGTTTTTAGAAATGTCTGCAAATGTATTCAAATTGAAACACAGAAATACCTCTTGTGCATGAGTCTTCACACCCTTTGCTATGACACGCTTAAAATGAGCTAAAAAGCCAAAAATGTCGTCAACAAATCACTCAGTAAGTTGAATTGAGTCCATCTTAATGCAAGGATAATAGTTCATGTATTTTTTTAATCAATATCGTTTTTATAGGGTCTCTGATTTGCATAGGAATCAATTACACACTGTGTGGATCAGGTACATTATATCTTGCAACAGCTTAGTAAGAACATTAATGTTAGACTAGCGTTCATCAAAACAGTATATTGCATTGTGAATGCAATATCTTATACATTTAATAAAAACTATTAGCTACAGGTAATAGACATAGACATAGAGATAGAGATAGAGATAGAGATAGACATAGACATAGACATAGACACAGACACAGACACAGACACAGACACAGACACAGACACAGACACAGACATAGCCATAGAGATAGACATAGACATAGCCATAGAGATAGAGATAGACATAGACATAGACATAGACACAGACACAGACACAGACACAGACACAGACACAGACACACACACAGACACACACACAGACACACACACACACAGACACAGACACACACACAGACACAGACATAGACACAGACACAGACACAGACACAGAGATAGACACAGACACAGACACAGCCATAGACATAGACACAGACACAGACACAGACACAGACACAGACACAGCCACAGACACAGACAGAGACACAGACACAGACACAGACACAGCCACAGACACAGACATAGACATAGAGATAGACATAGACACAGACACAGACAGAGACACAGACATAGACATAGACACAGACACAGACACAGACACAGACACAGACACAGACACAGCCACAGACACAGACATAGACACAGACACAGACACAGACACAGACACAGACATAGACACAGACATAGACACAGACACAGACACAGACACAGAGATAGACACAGACACAGACACAGCCACAGACATAGACATAGACATAGACACAGACATAGACATAGACATAGACATAGACATAGACATAGACATAGACATAGCTCTTCCCCGTATGTGGGGTGTGGATGAAAGGAATGTCTCTTCTTCTGATGAGGTTAGCCACTGAATTCTGGGCAGTGAGGCTCTCCTAGATGCCTTCTCAGCTGCCACATCATTATGGCAAAGGAAGGTCAACATCGTGGGAACATAAAGTTGTTGTTGTGTTTTTGTTCTCCTACAACAGAGAAACAAACGTCGCCTCAAGGTCTTTCAAGGGCGTTCTCACGTTGTTTAACTCCAACTGCCAAATCATTGGGGAACACTCACTACCAAGATAAGAGTGCCACGTGTTTTATGTTGTGTTTACCTAGCAAGAACACTTTGATCGCTTACCAAATGAAGCATTATAATACATGCAGTCTTGGTGAATAAACATTCTAGAGTGCATCCATAATAGCACTCTACAGTGTTGACAATTTGAGCAACTTTATTCACCCTCGATACTAAATGAGTTCATATTTGTTTGGTTCAGTGAGTGAAAATATATGAAAGTCTTGGTGAATAAACATTCTAGAGTGCATCCATAGCACTCTACAGTGTTGACAATTTGAGCAACTTTATTCACCCTCGGTACTAAATTGGTTAATATTTGTTTGGTTCAGTGTGTGAAAGTATATGAAAGCTTCTGGCCTTAATTGGTGTCAGATGCAGTTGCCGGGGCGGAGGGCGATGGTGACAGAGAGGGCTCAGGTTACGGGAGAGGGAGAGGGAGAGGGGTGGTAAATGTCAGGGGAGGATGGGCTCATTGTGATGCATAGAACGAAATGAGGACTGGGATCCGGTTTCTACCTCTACCAGGTAAAGGTTCAAGCTGGGGTTGGTACAGTACTAGGAGACTCCACCCATTTCTTTTAGAAGCTTATAGTTCCAACTCTACGGGCCGGTTTCACAGACAAGGCTTAAGCCTAGTCCTAGACTAAAAAACATCTTCAATGGAGATTTTACATTGAAAGTGTGATTTAGTCCAGGACTAGGCTTAAGCCTCGTCTCTGAAACCGGCCCTCAATGTTCTATGTGTTTTTTTTCTGAGTGGGGCAGTCCCACTCATATTTTTCATTTTATTGACAGATATAGTAGAGATTTGACAGGAAGGATGGGTGAGAGAGAGAGGAGGGATGACATGCAGGATATGTCCGCGGCCGGAATCGAACCGGGAACCCTGCGGTTTCATGGCCCCCTCTCATTGTATTTCTTTGTTAGCTGATGTAGTGTGTGTTCTCCTCATTCTATTTCTACGTCTGATCCAGTGTGTTCTAACCCAGTGTGTGTTCTGTGTTGCAGATGGGAGGAGGAGCTATCCAGACGAGAGCAGATGGAGTCCATGGTGGAAACTCTCCAGGAGGTGAGAGAACATCAGCCATCAGCTCACCTTGTCAAAACTGTAACCTACCCTTCACCTCCCCCCCCCCCCCCCCCCACGGTCCTTCTGTAGAGTTCCTCTACTGTTAATCATTTACAAATAAATACAAAATAAAGTACCTTTTCCTTCCTCTTCCTCTCTCTTCTTCCTCTCTCTTCTTCCTACCTTGGCCTTCCTGGCATTGTGACTGCAAATGACACCTGGCCCTAGCATAGACCTTTGCTGATGTATCGATGATTCACTTACTTTAGACAAAGAAAGAAAAATGTCATGTACCGGTACCTTCACATCATTGGAGGCTGGTGAGTGAAACATGGCGAGGATGGGATCATTGTAATGGATGGGACGGAATGAGGAGCGGCATCAAACCCATATCAGACATTTGTATTTGATGCCATGCCTTACACCAGGCCTTACACAGCTCCATCCGTTACTCTGAGCCCCTCCTCTCCAGAGGCCTCACATCACCATCCAACTCACCTTCACCAGACTATAAAGCTCTAGGGATTCTAAAGCTCAGAACAATAAATATGTATGACACATCAGGTCACTGCTAGCTGTTTCTGCCCAGAGCCTCCCGGTCCTGTTGTGTGTCAACAGCTCTCGGCCAGAGACAGACATAGAGAGATGTGTGTCAGATAAGAACACCTAACAAGTCAATAACACAGCCCAGCACCCTCAAACATAGAAAAAGCCCAAAACAGGTCCACAGTGACTATGCTGGTTACATTTGATTACATTTGTTCAATTTGAGAGTGCTTGATCCCTTTTTGGATCCTTTTATTATTACTATTCTTATATTACTATTATATTTCTATTATTATATTGTCTTACTGTTTTCCTTTTATAACTAGAGCCATTTTTCACTCGCTGCTGCAATGTTGAGGAACCATAGCCTAAGACTGTTACTCTGTTCTGCTTGTATAACGGGATGGAACAATAAACTTGATTCAGGCCTGTGCTGTACAGCATCCAAAGGCACTTTAATCCAAACCTGAGCTTTGTTTAGAGTCCAGCATGACTTTACCTTATTTCAGATAAAGAAAACCTACAAGGACACTAAATCCTCTTAAATGGCTCATGGAAAAAACCTGTTGTTAGTGTTGCATCACCTCTCTGACCCACCCATGTCTCTGTGGAAATAGAAAACAGTACATGTCGTTCTAACGGCCATATCAGTGTAGCGCATCACAACCTACAGGGGGCAGCGTTCTCCATTCAGTATACAAGGACGAAGGGAGGGGGAGCACTCTCTAGGTTACAGGGAAAACTGTATCATGTAACCATGACAACACACAGAGTCAGAAGTCCCCACACTGGGTTACTGGTAAAACTGTATCATGTAACCATGACAACACACAGAGTCAGAAGTCCCCACAGTAGGCTACAGGTAAAACTGTATCATGTAACCATGACAACACACAGAGTCAGAAGTCCCCACACTGGGTTACAGGGATGTAGCGCTCTAGATAACATACATTGAAGAACACAAAAAAAATACAATCATTACCCACCTCAATGGAATGTGAAGAAAGAAGAGGGATGGGAGAGACGCACCCTGACCAGGGAGTGATCTTAGCCAGACAAGACCCAAGGTCACACCCTGGTCCAAACACGTCCCTGAGCAGGGTGGTGCATTCCACTGAGAGGGCTCATAACGCTGAGTGTTTCCCAACACACTTGAGCAGTGTTAGCAGCAATCCTTCATGTCTGCGTGAGTGCGTGTACAAAGAAACAGTACTGCTAACCACCACGTCAGTAGAACATCACAGGCCAAGGCAGCCAGGGACCATGTTCTCTTTGTGCCACAATAAAAGCCTCAGCACCTCTCTCTCTCTCTCTCTCTCTCTCTCTCTCTCTCTCTCTCTCTCTCTCTCTCTCTCTCTCTCTCTCTCTCTCTCTCTCTCTCTCTCTCTCTCTCTCTCTCAGTAGAGGCTGGTCATGGTAGAAATCGTAGGACAGGCGTATTGTAATGCGTGGAATGGAATGAGGAAGGTTACCATGTTTCCTCATAGATCTATTGCCGTATGTAGCAGGAGAGGCTGGTGGAGGTAGACATTTGAGGACGGGCTCATTGTAATGCGTGGAATGGAATGAGGAATGATATCAAACACACACCATGACTCATTCCATTCCATGCATCCCAGTTTCTACCTCCTCCACCAGCCTTCCCTGCTCGCTCTGTCCCGATGCCTACAGCCATGTGGCTTTACAGCATCTGTGTTAGTGTTGCATTATGGGTCAGCAGAACAGAACGCCGGAGAGGGGAGGGGAGGAGAGTGGAGGGGAGGGGAGGGAGGGGACAGGAGGGGATGGGAGAGGACGGTAAAAGAGAGGAGAGGAGAGGAGGGGAGGGGAGGGGAGAGGAGAGGAGAGGAGAGGAGAGGAGAGGAGAGGGAGGGACGGTAGAAGAGAGGAGAGGAGAGGAAGGGAGGGGACTAGCTTCTCTGGGGGCTTTCAACCTCACACAGCACACAGGCAGATGGACCTGCCGCTGCGATTTTCTAGCAGCGGAGGACAAGCAAGAACGGCGTTCTGGGCAGGCACCTCCCCAAGTAGGGATGGTCCCGCCCGCTCAGCCGGCCCTGACATCACGCCGCCCTCACCCAGCTGAGTGGTCGGTGCCGGTGTCAGAATCAGAAAGCTCTGATGAGAGCGAGCGGCAGGTAGAGCACGTGCTCCCCGCCCTCGCCGCCCCATCTCGGTGCGCAGGCGGCGGCAGCGGCGAATAACATCGCCGTGTTTAACGCCGCCATTGCGAAGATCACCACAGACCGACCCAACGGTCTGTCTGCAGCGGAGGCGGAGCTTCTGAGCAAGCTCCACCTCTTCTTCTTCCGCCGTGGTGACGAATAGACCGTCAACGACTGCGAAACGGAGTTTTCGGCGTGATGCGGCACTGGCTCTACCTCTAAACGACGGAGCCATGCCCCACTCGGCATCCCCAGCCCCCGCCGCTGACCACTGGGAGGGCCCGCTACGGCCCCCCACGGCAGCGTGGCCCGGTTTCACTGGCGGAGGGGTCGGTAATGACCCCACCACCGGTTTCCTCTTCATGGCTGCTACCTCATAAAGAGGCAAAAGAAGGAAAATCCCCACCTTACTTTTTCAGTAAAGGAGATTTTTCCCATGTTATCTACCGGAGCGGAGACCCACCTGCCTTGTCGGAGCGTGGTCCAATCGCTACCGGTTAGAAACAAGGCGGAGACTGGCCCAGCTTACCAGCGTGTGGCCAGCTCTCTGCCTAGCGGACTAACCCCTATCACGACACAAAGGGGGTTAAACACCCCTGTCTGTAGCCGTATGGAGGGACCGTTATTTACATCAAAAACTCCTCCATGTCTATCAAGACCTGGCCCAGCTCATGAGCGTGCGGCCGGTTTTTTGGTTGTCAGGCATAATAAACCTACGTCGATAAAGGGCATTGTTACTCAAAACAAGCACTATTTACAGACGGCAAACCATCCCTAAGGAGGATTTTCCATGGTATCTACCAGAGCGGAGACCCACCTGCCTTGTCAGAGTGTGGTCGAATCGCTACCGGTTAGAAACAAGGCGGAGACTGGCCCAGCTTACCGGCGTGTGGCCAGCTCTCTGCCTAGCGGACTTACCCCTATCACGACACGAGGCGGGTTAAACACCCCTGTCTGTAGCCGTATAGAGGGACCGTTATCTACCAGAGCGGAGATCGACCTGCCTTGTCAGAGTGTGGTCGACTCGCTACCGGTTAGAAACAAACCGGAGACTGGCCCAGCTTACCGGCGTGTGGCCAGCTCTCTGCCTAACGGACTTACCCCTATCACGACACGTAGCGGGTTAAACACCCCTGTATGTAGCCGTATAGAGGGGTCGTTATGTACATCAAAAACCCCTCCATGTCTATCAAGACCTGGCCCAGCTCATGAGCGTGCGGCCGGTTCTTTGATTATCAGGCATAATAAACCTGCGTCAATAAAGAGCATTGTTACACATAACAAACACTCTTTACAGACGGCAGCCCATCCCTTTCGAAATGACCCCACCTTGGGCTGTGCCACCTCCTCGGTGTGCAGCGGCGGCTGGGATCATACAGAAATTCAAGTTTTTTCTGTCGACTGCACCACAACAGACGGTCCAGCCGCTGTCGTTGCGTTATGCAGAATGACTAGAAGGGACAGGTATTCTGTCGGGCTGGCTAGACAGGACATTGAGGAGGGGATATGCACTACAGTTCATTCAGCCTCCTCCGCCCTTCAGGGGCGTGAGAGAGACTGTTTTTTGTCCTGCCCGATAAAGACACGTGCGCTCTAGGAGGAGATTACGAATCTCCTAACAAAGGGCGCAGTGACATTGGTTCCGAGGGACCAGTGGGACATGAGATGGTACTCCCCGTATTTCCTTGTCCCAAAGAATTCGGGAGACATGAGACCCATACTAGATTTCAGGGTCCTCAACGAGAGAGTGGCGAAACGCCCCTTTCGTAGATACCTGAGGGTCGCGTATTTCGTGTGCCAATCACAGAGTGGCACAGGAAATTCCTACGTTTTGCTTTCCAAGGGAAGGTTTACGAGTACACGCGCCTGCCCTTCGGGTGCACGCTTGCTCCTCGTTTTTTCTCCAAATGCGTGCAGACAGCACTCGAACCACTGAGGCGAAACGAGATACGCATATTAGCATATCTCGATGACCTACTGGTCTTGGCCCAATGCCCAAATCGAGCCATTCGGGACGCAACCTCACTGGTGCAGCACCTCACTCAGCTGGGGTTAGCTGTAAACTGGACAGAGAGTGCTCCGTGGCCGGCTCAACAGTTTTCCTATCTAGGCATTCAGTTGGATACTGCCGAGATGAGGGCCAGTTTATCGGCACCACGGAGAGCGACACTGACGTCAGCTCTCCGGGTGTGTCGAGTGACAAATACAATCACCGCTCTGTCAAGGATGTCCTTACTAGGACTGATGTCTGCAGCCCATGTAGTGGTCCCCTTAGGCCTGTTACACATGCGCAGACTGCAGAGGCGGTTCGCACGACTGCGACGGGTTCCAGTGAGACGCCGTCGCAAGTTGATTGTAATACAGAGATCGGTCAAAACCGACCTGAGCTACTGGAGAGACCCGCGCGTCATCGCGCGCGGAGTCGCCTGAGTTCGCTGAAAGCTCTCCACATTCCAGGTCTGCTCAACGAAGGAGCAGATCTGTTATCACGGGGAGGCCCGAGGGACGACGACTGGAGGTTAGCACCCTCCATTGTGTCGCTGATTTGGGCACGGTTCGGGCAAGCAGAAGTGGTTCTGTTTGCGTCACGGACGAATGCGCAGTGTCGCCTTTGGTTCTCCCTGCGCGAACAGGACAACCCGCCATTGGGAGTCGATACATTCGCACACCACCCATGGCCGAGGGTCCTGTTATACGCGTTCCCACCCCTGACATCTATCCTCCCACTGTTGGCACGAGTGAGGTCAGAGAGGCTAGAGTTAATTCTTGTAGCCCCGGACCGTCCCGGAGCCCCGTGGTTTCCGGAACTGATGGAGATGTTGGTAGAGGGCCCATGGCCCATACCTCATCGACAAGATGCAGTCTCTCAAGCCGGAGGCTTGGTGAAGGGGCCGCCTATGAGGGGGGGCCCCTCATGGCCTGGTTACTGAGAGGGATTGTTAGAACGCAGGGGTCTGACAGACGCGGTCATTCAGACCATTCAGAGTGCGCGCGCGCAATCCACTGCAAAGGGATATGCGGCGCGCTGGCGAGTTTTACACAGTGGTGTGAGGGACAGGACGTTGACCCTGTCTGTTGTCGGGTCGAAACGTTCTTGTGCTTCTTACAGTCGCTGTTGACAAGGGATTGGCGGCGGGAACTATTAAAGTTTACGCGGCTGCCATCTCAGCTTGTCATGAGGGTTTTGCGACAACGACACTGGTTTTTCAGTCATTCGCTGGTTAAGCGTTTTTTGACTGGAGTGTGTAGGCTTAGACGCCCTCATAGGACTCTAATGCCAAAATGGGACCTGTCGATTGTGCTAGAGGCGCTGTGCGTGCCCCCATTCGAACCCATTGTCACTGTGTCGTTGCGTTTTATTGTCTCTCAAGACGAGTCTACTCCTCGCCTTGACTACGGCTGAGCGAGTGAGTGATTTGTGCGCTCTCTCGTCACGGGCAGATTGTTTGATCATATCTGGTGACGAAACAAAAGCTGTATTACGTCCTAACCCGGCTTTTATCCCTACGGTTAATCGTGGGTTTAGGGTTCAGAGCTGTGCTCTGAGCGCCTTTTTTTCCTCCTCCTCACGACGGAGAGAGGGAGAGGCGTTTTACATTGTATTGTCCGGTGCGCGCGTTGGCACAATATGTGAAGCGTGAGGCAGGACTGAGATCTTCTCCCCGGCTTCTGATCTGCTATGGCGGACAGAAAGCCGGGACACCACTCTCGAAGCAGAGGCTGTCCCTTTGGATTTGCGAGGCTATTAGTCGAAGGGGCAGCCCGTGCCGATTGGCATTCGGGCTCATTCCACCAGGGGCATGGCCACATCAGTGGCCATTCTCAGGGGAGTGGGAGTGGAGGAGATATGTGTGGCGGCGTCTTGGTCGTCGCCATCACTTTTTATACGGTGTTACTTGAAGATATTTCTTCCTCATCCTTTTCTCATTCTGTCCTCAGTTTTGCTGATGACTGATGTAGTGGGGAAGGCACTTGGATTACCCTGGTCATGGGATTCTATTCAAGTGCTGTCAGGATGAATACGGATGTGCCTGGGGAAGGGACCCTCCTCCAGGACATGTTCCGTTAGATCAACAACCCTACGTGCTCACGTAAGGGTTAGGTCAGTGATATTCTTCCTCAATCCTTTCTCATTCTGTCCTCAGTTTGCTGATGACTGATGTTGTGGGAAGGGCACTTGGATTACCCTGGTCATGGGGATTCTATTCAAGTGCTGTCAGGATGAATACGGATGTGCCTGGGGAGGGGACCCTCCTCCAGGACATGTCTGTTAGATCAACAACCCAACGTAAGGGTTGGGTAAGTGATATTTCTTCCTCATCCTTTTCTCATTCTGTCCTCAGTTTGCTGAGGACTGATGTAGTTGGGATGGCACTTGGATTACCCTGGTTGGGGATGCTATTCAAGTGCTGTCAGGATGATTACGGATGTGCCTGGGGAGGGGACCCTCCTCCAGGACATGTTCCGTTAGATCTACAACCCTGCGTGCTCACGTAAGGGCTAGATCAGTGGAGCAGACTCGGTGTGGGTTGGGCCAACTTTTTAAGGTTGTCTTGAACCAACATCAGTGGTCAGCTCCGGGTGCCGCTGAGATTGTTTTCGGATTAATAGTCTCAGTGGGGGTACATTTGGCCTCGCTCGCTCCGCCTAAACCAATAGGAGCAGAGCTCCCCTATGGGGCGGAGCTCCACGATATAGAACGATAGTTATGGAGATAGACTCCAGTTCTATGAGTGGAGCGGAGCCCCATAGGGCTGCTGGCCCACTTCGACTCGTTCAAACCCGGCTGTTTTGTATGTTTGGGAGAATGATGGAGCGAAGTACGCCCCTTTATATAGCACCCCAGGCGGGCGCAGGCATTGAAAAATTCAGTCATTGGCTACTTTAGGTAGCGGGTAAACCAATAGGAGCAGAGCTCCCCTATGGGGCTCCGCTCCACTCATAGAACTGGAGTCTATCTCCATAACTATCGAAATCTACTCCAAGATAATCACTTCAAAAGTAACAGCAGTTCTGCTATTGAGTTTAATTTACTCTATAGTCCTCCTGAGCTTTGGAGCCGTCATCATCCTCATGTTCAATAAACAGTATGTGGCCTCCAGGGGAGGCTGCTGGAGGTAGACATCGGAGGACGGGTAATGGTAATGCATGGAACTTAGTGTCTGATACCACTCCTTACCCCATTCCATGCATTACAATGAGCCCGTCCTCTGGTCTCTACCTCCACCAGCCTGCCCTCATGGCATCTTGACCACTTGAGTCCCACTATGTCTACGAAATAAAGTGCAAAATACAAATCATATCCATATTCAATAGTATATTCCTTATATGATGTATGCGTACTGTATGTGTTTGTGACTCTTGTTGGTTTTTTTGTATGCTTTTGTGTGTGTGTGTGTGTGTGTGTGCGTGCCTGCGTGCATGTGTGTGTGTGTGTATATCCAGAACGCCCAGGAGTCGGAGGAGATCCAGGATGAGTTGAATGAGAAGGTGGAGAGGCTGAGGGCGGAGGTGGTGGTCTTCAAGAGCCTGATGAGTGATGTGAGTATGACCCAAACCCACCCTCTCCCCCTCACGTAGCCTGACTGACTGACTGACTGACTTACTGACTGACTGACTGACTGACTGACTGACTTACTGACTGACTTACTGACTGACTGACTGACTGACTGACTGACTGACTGACTTACTGACTGACTGACTGACTGACTTACTGACTGACTGACTGACTTACTGACTTACTGACTGACTGACTGACTGACTGACTGACTTACTTACTGACTTACTGACTGACTGACTGACTGACTGACTTACTTACTGACTGTTCGCAAAAGTTCACACCACACTGTCACATTCCTGCCAAAACGACTGTAATTATATTTCAGGCGTTGCGACAGTGGTTGATTGTCCTGGCATGTGGGTCATATTGTTCCATCACTCTCACACTCTACATCTGGTGATGGAGATGCTGTCAATCATGGACGCCTGTGGGTCTCCATCTATCAACCCTGTCAGAGATAGGCCCTCCGGGACAGACGACACTCACACTCTCCTTATTTGGCTTCTCACCATGCTGCAGAAAAATAATGTCCCACTAAAAACGCCAGAGGCTCTCTGAGACGAGCATTCACTGAATAGCGTGCGTTCATAAACAAACAGTAGATCAGAGCGCTTGCTGTGCTCGCCACAGCCCTGTATTGTTCCTGGACAGGGAGCTAGGCCCTCGCTAATACATTGCACCTGGTCCAGCGGTAGCGGTCAGGCGTGAACACATAAAACAAGCAGAAAAGGAGGCCGTCTGGATCCTCATTGAAGCTATTCTCAGTTTACCTCCGCTGACCTCTGTGTTTACCTGCCAAGTTGGTTTTTCACTCGGGTAAATAGCAGCTTCGGCCTCAAATACATTCAGAGAGGGGGAGGCTACCAGGGGAGGCTTGTGGAGGTCACAATCGGAGGACGGGCTCATTGTAATGCTGGGAACGGTATGAGCGTCCGTCCTCTGATTTCTACCTCCGCTTGCCTCCCCTGGTACACACAGTGATGTGAGGTGCAGTGTGTCTGAGCCCACATGTCCCCAGGGTGCTGGATGAAGCCTTTGTGCTTCGGGACACGTCCTTAGATTAGGTGTACCTTTTGTCATTGCTCACACTAAAGGGCGGACGGCACCTGAGTACCCAATAGGTCAGGAGGAATCTGGACCTGAAAGTAAAGAGATACCTTTTCACCAGGGGAGGCTGGGGGAGGTAGAAATGGATACAGAATATTCTGCTTTTACAAAACTTTACATTGTTTTCAAATGAAACGACATTTCCTGCTTGTTATGCTTTTCGAATTTTTCTTCTGGCTCCCCTCACCACAGGCAACTATCCTTCCTCCTTTTCTCCAGCAAATGTCTGAACTGGACACCAGGATCCAGGAGAAGGCCATGCACGTGGACATGGACATCTGCCGCCGCATCGACATCACCGCCAAACTGTGTGACGTGGCGCAGCAGCGCAACTCGGAGGACATGTCCAAGATGTTCAACGTTAGCCCGGCCAGGTCGCTCTCAGAGAAGGTGGGTGGCGGGTCTGCTTCGACACCTCACACTTCACACTGGAGATAGCAGCTAGCCGTTAGCAGCTAGTGTTAGCCGCTAGCATCTAGCCGCTAGCATCTAGCAACTATCCATTAGCATCTAGCCGCTAGCATCTAGCAACTATCCATTAGCATCTAGCTGCTAGCATCTAGCAACTATCCATTAGCATCTAGCCGCTAGCATCTAGCAACTAGGGATGCACCGAACATTCGGCCACCGAATGTATTCGGCCGAATATCGCAAAATAAAGCACATTCGGTATTCGGCCGAATGTGTGAAAACACCGAATGTTTACCACCGAATAGTGGCCGTGTTTTGATGACGCAATACAATTAAATATAACTCTCAACAGGCGCGCGGCGCGAGGCGACGCGCTTTCAAAACTGGCTGCGTTCGTAAATTCACTCAGGAAATCCGATCAGCACTCGTGGAATGCCTCTCGTCCAATCAAATGACTCGGTTTCTCTATGACGTCGGGCCCAGTGTGCGCTCCAGCGCTCTCAGAGCGACTTTACGAACGCAACCTTACACTCATCTAGCTAGTTAGCTTAGCAGTCGTAGCGGAAGAAGCAGAGTTGTTGCCTTGTTGAAAACATATTCAGACTCCCAGCTGTTCTACACGAGTTTATGACATGCAGCTGTATCATGCGGTGGTTTCTATGCAAACCAGAGACTATAAAAACAAAAGATATTCATTCTGAAATAACATGAACTATTATCCTTACACTCAGGTGGACTCAATTCAACTTGTTGAATGAATGACTTGTTGAAGACATTTAGCATTTGACCTAATTTTAAGAGTGACAAAGGGTCTGAATACTTATGTACATGAGGTATTTCTGTATTTACATTTTAATACATTTGCAAACATTAAAAAACGTTTTACTTAGATTATGGGGTACTGTGTGTGGATTGATGGCAAATCTATTCAAAAATGTGAAAAAAGTGAAGGGATCTAAATACTTTCTGAAGCCTATGTAGAGACAAATCATGAATATCATTAACTTGAACCCTGGAAAGCAGTAGAGATTAAATCCCACGATAATTAGTTATAATAAGTTATATATAAAAGTTCTTTTTTTTCAATCTCAATTTCTTTCTTTGAGAAGCATGAATAAAAAGCAAAATGTATTTAGTTTATGCAATGATAAAATTAAAAACTGCTGATACACATTCGGTATTCGGTATTCGGCCAAGTGTTTCCTTAAATTCGGCTTCGGCCTCGGCCAAGAATTTTCATTTCGGTGCATCCCTACTAGCAACTATCCGTTAGCATCTAGCCGCTAGCAGCTATATATCCACTGCTAATCTACAATCCCTTCTCGTCTCGTCTAAGCGGAAGGCTAGGAAGGCTAGCCAGCGCTGTTTCCTACAGCTGCAGTGCAAAGAGGGTTCGGAGTGTGGAGTGACGGAGTGGAGTGATAGTCATTGCAGCAAGCTTTCTCTCTAATATATGCACACACACACACACACACACACTCACACACACACACACACACACACACACACACACTCACACACACACACACACACACGCTCATAAACACAATAGTCATTGACCCTTCTATGTACACAAACACACACACGCACACACTCACACACACACACTGGCACACTCATAAACACAATAGTCATCGACCCTTCTATACACACAGAGAAACACACACAGTCACTGCTCAGCTGTGAAATGCTGATGCGGTGACTTTCCTCGCTGCACACAAAGTTATCACATTGCGCCACCAGTGCTGGCTAAAGCCCAGCTATGAACCCTGCCAGACCCAGGCTGAGGCCTTTCAGGTGCTGCATGCTACCTTCCCCTTTTCCACCAAGGCAGTTTGAGGGCCGGTTCGGAGCCGGTGCCTAATCTCCAACCAGTTCTTCGCGCTTCGACAGCGAAAGAACTGTCTCTCGGTCAGGAAAACTGGTTGCAGAGTGGCACCAACACATGGCTGGTCTAGAACAAAAAAAACGCTTACGTCAGGGGCTGAACACAGAGACGGTATACGGTGACATAATGATGTGGCTCTCCAGCCCATGGAAAAGCAAAGAATATGGACCAGCACCAGAACTAGAACTAGGTTCACTAGCACCAGCACCAGAACTAGAACTAGGTTCACTAGCACCAGAACTAGAACTAGGTTCACTAGCACCAGCCCAGAACAAGAACTAGGTTCACTAGCACCAGCCCTGAACTAGAACTAGGTTCACTAGCACCAGCACTAGAACTAGGTTCACTAGCACCAACACCAGAACTAGAACTAGGTTCACTAGCACCAGCCCAGAACTAGAACTAGGTTCACTAGCACCAGCCCAGAACAAGAACTAGGTTCACTAGCACCACCCCAGAACTAGAACTAGGTTTACTAGCACCAGCACCAGAACTAGAACTAGGTTCACGTTGGTGGAAAGAGGGACCAGATGTGGCCCATGAAATGTCACCTCTCCTTTGCTGCAGTTAGTAACCTGGTTGTGTGTGTGTGTGTGTGTGTGTGTGTGTGTCTGTGTGTGCATGTGTGTGTGTGCATGCGTGTGTGTGTGTGTGTGTGTGTGTGTGTGTGTGTCCCAGGGTGCCATGGCGTGCTGCAGGAGGAAGGAGCGTAAGGCCGTGGTGTCTGACGAGGAGAGCTCAGAGATGGACGCGGACCCCAGCAGCACGTCAGAGGAGGAGGTCCCCGGGTCACTCAACATCACTGACGAGATGAAGCGCATGCTCAACCAGCTGTAAGGGAGCACACACACGTACACGTACGCATGCACGTACACACACACACACACACACACACACACACACAGACACACACACACACACACACACACACATATACACACGCAGCCACGCCCAACCATCTTACTAACTGCAGCAAAGGAGAGGTAACATTTCTTGACACACACACACACACACACACACACAGACACACACACACACACACACACACACACACATACATACACACACACACACACACACACACACATACACACACACACACACACACACTAATGACTACACTCTGTTCCTGGTATAATGCCATCCTTGACTTTATTCATCAAGTCAATGTTAAATGAACTAAAGAGCTATGAATCTGTCTATGAATCTGTCTATGAATCTGTATTACTGTGACACAGAGACATAAACTGAGTCACCATTAACACAGTCCTGCTCCTCTGCCTCTGTCAGTGAATGGGTTCATAGTTGTGCAGTAGATTAGCATCACGTTGACCTTCACTCCCATCTAGTGTTATTGCAGAGTGCTGCATGTTAAACACAGGAATATTTGACAAATGAAGCTTGTGCTAGTTCAGATGGGACACTTTAAATTAAATGGTGCTGCTCTTGACAGACAGCTGATTTACACATGTGACACGGTCTGGTCATTTGGGCCGCAAGTCGGCAACCAATCGAAATGTTCAGACTTTTATTTTGAAACACGGAAATACATTTCAACGTTGTTGAAAAAAATCTCAACACAAACTCGCTAGTCAAGCCAAAATACTGCAATGCAATGGATTGGGTGAGTAATCCCCACTGCTACCTAGTTAACTATAACACTACTTTACATTGTTAGCAGGCTCACAAAACAAGCTGTGTTAGTTGACTAGCGATGTGTCATTGATTTTCAACAACGCTGTAATGTATTTACATTTTTCAAAAGAAAGGTCTGAACATTAAATCAGATGCCGACTTGTGGACCAATTGACCAGACTGTGTCACATATGCAACCACCATCACATGTTCAGGGAAGAGGCTTAACAACAGCTGCTACTCACTCTCTACCATGGTTAAACAGGGTAACGCCACTGGCTATGCTGTCATACTGCTGTATACTTATGGGTATATATTATATTTATATATAAATACATTATATATATACAGTATTGTATAGTATACTTATCGTCCCACCCACCGCCCCAGCCTCCACCCCAGCCCCCCCCTCCACCCAGCCTCCACCCCAGCCCCCCCCCCTCCACCCAGCCTCCACCCCAGCCCCCCCCCCTCCACCCAGCCCCCCCCTCCACCCAGCCCCCCCCCTCCACCCCAGCCCCCCCCCTCCACCCAGCCTCCACCCAGCCTCCACCCCAGCCCCCCCCCCTCCACCCAGCCTCCACCCCAGCCCCCCCCCCTCCACCCAGCCTCCACCCCAGCCCCCCCCCCCCTCCACCCCAGCCCCCCCCCCTCCACCCGGCCTCCACCCCAGCCCCCCCCCTCCACCCAGCCTCCACCCCAGCCCCCCCCCCTCCACCCAGCCTCCACCCCAGCCCCCCCCCTCCACCCAGCCTCCACCCCAGCCCCCCCCCCCCTCCACCCAGCCCCCCCCTCCACCCAGCCTCCACCCAGCCTCCACCCCAGCCCCCCCCCTCCACCCAGCCTCCACCCCAGCCCCCCCCCCCTCCACCCAGCCCCCCCCTCCACCCAGCCTCCACCCAGCCTCCACCCCAGCCCCCCCCTCCACCCAGCCCCCCCCGCCACCCAGCCTCCACCCAGCCTCCACCCCAGCCCCCCCCCCCTCCACCCAGCCCCCCCCCTCCACCCAGCCTCCACCCCAGCCCCCCCCCCTCCACCCAGCCTCCACCCCAGCCCCCCCCCCTCCACCCAGCCTCCACCCAGCCTCCACCCCAGCCCCCCCCCTCCACCCAGCCTCCACCCCAGCCCCCCCCCTCCACCCCAGCCCCCCCCCTCCACCCAGCCTCCACCCAGCCTCCACCCAGCCTCCACCCAGCCTCCACCCCAGCCCCCCCCCTCCACCCAGCCTCCACCCCAGCCCCCCCCCCCTCCACCCAGCCTCCACCCAGCCTCCACCCAGCATCCACCCCAGCCCCCCCCCCTCCACCCAGCCTCCACCCAGCCCCCCCCCCTCCACCCAGCCTCCACCCAGCCCCCCCCCTCCACCCAGCCTCCACCCCAGCCCCCCCTGCCACCCAGCCTCCACCCAGCCTCCACCCCAGCCCCCCCCCCCTCCACCCAGCCTCCACCCAGCCCCCCCCCCTCCACCCAGCCTCCACCCAGCCTCCACCCAGCCCCCCCCCTCCACCCCAGCCCCCCCCCCTCCACCCAGCCTCCACCCAGCCTCCACCCAGCCCCCCCCCCTCCACCCAGCCTCCACCCAGCCTCCACCCAGCCCCCCCCCTCCACCCAGCCCCCCCCCCTCCACCCAGCCTCCACCCAGCCCCCCCCCTCCACCCAGCCTCCACCCCAGCCCCCCCTGCCACCCAGCCTCCACCCAGCCTCCACCCCAGCCCCCCCCCCCTCCACCCAGCCTCCACCCAGCCCCCCCCCCTCCACCCAGCCTCCACCCAGCCTCCACCCAGCCCCCCCCCTCCACCCCAGCCCCCCCCCCTCCACCCAGCCTCCACCCAGCCTCCACCCAGCCCCCCCCCCTCCACCCAGCCTCCACCCAGCCTCCACCCAGCCTATTGTATTTAACCTACCTACAGGGTGGTTGATAAGTCTTGAACTCCCTGCCTATGGTATTTAAAGGGTTTGATAAGTCTTGAACTCCCTGCCTATGGTATTTAAAGGGTTTGATAAGTCTTGAACTCCCTGCCTATGGTATTTAAAGGGTTTGATAAGTCTTGAACTCCCTGCCTATGGTATTTAAAGGGTTTGATAAGTCTTGAACTCCCTGCCTATGGTATTTAAAGGGTTTGATACGTCATGGGCTCCCTGCCTATGGTATTTAACCTACCTACAGGGGATGTGTAAGTATTGGAGCTATACAGAGCGGAGCCATCCAATTATGCCAAACGTAATGTATTTCCGTTTTCATGAAACAATTATTAAACCATACCGTTCCTCATTCCGTTCCTTGCATTACAATAAGACCGTCCTCCGATTTCTACCTCCACCAGCTTCCACTGATTTTCACATGTGGATGATAAAAGTGTTGTTTGTGTTAACAGAACCTCTGTCACTGTCAAACCTCTGTCTCTGTCACTGTCTTTTTCTGTACTCTGTTTCCCAGCATGTCTTGTTGTCCATGTCTTCTTGTATGTGCACTTTATTATCTCACACACACACATGCATGCACGCGCACACACACACACACACACACACACACACACACACACACACACACACACTCATCACATCTCTTCCTCTTTCGGTGTTTCTCCTATGTTGAATGTGGTGGCTGTTGTGTTTGTCCCCCCCACCCCCACCCCCTTTCTTTCTCTTTCTTCTCTCTCTCTCTCTCTCTCCGTCCTACACAGACATTGTTCAGATGATAACTCCTTTGTTGCCAGGCGGGAAACGTTCGACATCGATGACGACTGTGACAGCCTGACGTGGGAGGAGAACGACGAGACCCTGCTCCTCTGGGAGGACTTCACCAACTACAATCTGCCCGCCTCCGCCATCGCCGCGGCAACCTGCACTACCAACGGCAACACGGCAGAGGGCGCGGTGGAGCCGGTGAGTCCAGGTCACCTAGTGGGGGGCCGTCAGGGGAGGCTGGCGGAGGTAGAAATCGGAGGACGGGACTCGATGTAATGCATGGAACGGAATGAGGAATGTGTGATAGCAATGCATGTTTGATACCATTCTTCATTCCATTCCATGCATTACAGTGAGTCCCGTCCTCCGATTTCTACCTCCGCCAGCCTCCCCTGATGTAGGGTTATGGTCATTGGTAGAATCACAAGATGGGGCTTGATGGGTCACTTTCTGGAACTTGGTTCATGTTTCCATGTACACTTCTATCTCAGATCCCATCAGTGCTCTCAGGTGGGACCTGGTGTTGTAACCAGCTGACCTGTGTTGTAACCAGCTGACCTGTGTTGTAACCAGATGACCTGTGTTGTAACCAGCTGACCTGTGTTGTAACCAGCTGACCTGTGTTGTAACCAGCTGACCTGTGTTGTAACCAGCTGACCTGTGTTGTAACCAGCTGTGTGCTTGTCCCTCCAGGTCTCCCAGGACGGCAGCCTAGGCAGCCTCATAGATGAGACAGAATCACTCTTCAAGACCAGAGAACAGGAGTACCAGGAGAGTATCGGCCAGATTGAGGTAAACAGGCGCACGTGCGTGCGTGCGTGAGTGTGAAAGACGTGTGATTTTTTTATTGAATGAGAGGTGCATAGCAACAAAACTGTATGGAGTATGAAATCCTCTGAGATTTATATTTCTGTTAGAGGTTGTTCCTCTTATTGAGCCTAATAGAAACACCTGCCAAATGTCAAGTACAGGGGAGGTGTGCCTGTGTGTGTGTGTGTGTGTGTGTGTGTGTGTGTGTGTGTGCCTGTGTGTGTGTGTGTGTGTGTGTGTGTGTGTGTGTGTGTGTGTGTGTGTGTGTGTGTGTGTGGGAGAGTGCACTTGATTTGTGCTGTTTTGTCCTGGTTGCCATCTGGTTTTGATTTGTGAGCCAGGCGACGATTCGTCTAGCAGGAGAGAGTCAGTCCCTGGCAGGGCGAGGCACCTGTCCCTACTAAACACAATGTCATTCTCTTTTCTGTCTTCTTTCTCATCCTGTCATCCTCTATTCCTCTATCCTCTCCCCTCTACCGCTTCACTCTCCCTTCCAACCCCCCTCTCTCCCCCTTCTCCCCCAAACCCTTCCCTCTCCCTTCAACACCCCTGTCTCCCCCTAACCCTTCCCTCTCCCTTTCAACCCCCCTCTCTCCCCCTTCTCCCCCAAACCCCCCTCTCTCTCCCATCTCCCCAATCCCCCTCCTCCTCCTCCTCCTCCTCCTCCCCATCCTGGGTCTCTTTCAGGAGGAGCTGGCCACAGCCAAGAGTGACATGAACAGACACCTGCATGAGTACATGGAGATGTGCAGTATGAAGCGCGGCCTGGACGTTCAGATGGAGACCTGCCGGAGGATGATCAAAGGGGGCAGGAACTCTCCCTCCTCCGGCTCGGTGGCCAGCAGCGACTCAGGAAACACGGACGAGATCCAGGACGATCTCCTGGACAAGGACGCAGAGTCCGAGGGCCCAATCAGCTGATGGCTGCCCTGCCGAGCCCCCATCCCACCTCCTGCCCCCTACACAGAGCTCCGCCCTGCTCGGGGGTGACTCATCACCCCCCAACGTGGGGGCCTGTTTGTTTGTTTTTTCCGGGTTGTTTCGGGAGTCCTGATTGGTCCAGCCTCGCAGGCCCAGAACTGGTGCTTTCCTATCTCTGTTGTCATAGGGATGGAGGCGGAGGTGGAGGGGGAGAGGGGTCCTTGGGGGGGTTGCTTCACAAGTGTTATAAGGCAGAGGAGGCGGGTAGGTGTCTGAGCTGTGCTCTCTTGCTCACTGTTGCCTTGCTGGTTTTCTTACTATAAACCGAGCGCCACCGGAACATCCAGCAAAACCACAATCAGCGTTGTCAAACCAGTCACACAGACATCATTAGCATTGTTAGCATTTTAGCATATTTTAGCATTGTTAGCATTTTGTAAACAGTGGCAACATCATCACCATCGTCTTCATCTTTCCTCAGGACTGAGGTTGGACAGTCCATATGGTGAACAGGGATCAACATACAGTATTCACCGGTGAACTAAATGCATCCTCCTGAGCTGTTCTTGTTTTGTCTATCAGCAAATCAGGGCTCATAAAAAAAGGTTAGCTGTTTTCTACTTGTGCTGTGTGTGTTTCACGGTGGCAGATCGGTTGGCCAATCATATTGCAGATACAGTAACAGTATACAACAAGTGGTAACTGAAATGTTTCCACCAAAGAGCCAAAACAGAAAACAGTAGGCCTATGTATATTATGCTTTTCTGGTGACCACCTGAACTCTTATCTTCATCCAGAGAATGCCAGCGTCGACTGGGGACTGGAGCACAGCCCGTTGCTACACAACACACTCTACAAGTTCTATGCAATTTAGCTAGCCTTATTTCTGGATTGACCTTTGACCTTCCTTAGCCCTCCTCTGTTACTTTCCTGTATGATTTGCCTTGTTTTAGCTGGGCAGGTGTGTTTTGTATATGATGTTATTCTGAACGCTCCTGTGTGTTCATGTTGGGATCAAGGGGAGTTGAGGAACGTTTGCCATCTCAAACATGGAGGTGTTGGAACAGCGGCATCCCATAATGCTGTGTCCAAGGGGGCAAGGCTTATTATTATTTTCCTTCTCTATCCGTACTCGTTTCCAAAGGCCCCAAACATCAATCGAAAAGACCATCTAAAACAAGGGAGACTGGTGGAGGTGGAGATCAGAGGACAGCTCATTGTAATGCATGGAATGGAATAGGAATGGTATCAAACGTGTTTGATTAAAAATATATACCATTCCATGCATTATAATGAGCCGGTCCTCCGATTTCTACCTCCGCCAACCTCCACTAAAACAATATTGCTATCACATTAAGTTTAAACTAAGCCTTGTAATGTTCCTTTACATTCAACTGTCATTAGTGGTAGACTACTCTCAAGGAATGAAAGTCACACTTAGAATAAATCCATGCAAATTTCAGGTTTATTGACAAAGCTCTCAATCAAATGACCTTTGTAAAAGTGCTGACTCCCAAAGAAAAGCCAAAGGCTTTGAGTGAAATGTTACCAAAGTTTCCAAAGGAACGAGTCATTGATTTTCTGTTTCTAAAACTGGAATGTTTTCTGTTGAAACTTTGCTAGTTCAAGGTGTTACAGAGATTGGTAGTAGAGGTGCTTTTTTAAACAATGTAAATAACTGTACAATGTTCTTGTTACACTCAAGCAAACCGGCATCACTGGCAATGCAATGACGCACACGGTATCGGTATACAAATGTGGCATCTCATCAAGAATGTATTAAAAAAGAAAACACTTTTTAAACATGGTGTCGCTCTTGGCCAGAAAAACTGGTTCCAGTGTGGCACTGGCATGACAAATACGTCCAAAACGTGTCTGCCTTGAGCCGCCCGGAGTATTTGCCATGACAGCACCTCCACCTGGCTGGTCTGGAACAAAGAACCATGACAGCACCTACACCTGGCTGGTCTGGAACAAAGAACCGCTTATGTCAGGGGCGGGGGACGGGGGCGGGATGATCGTGACAAACCAAGACCAACTAAAACTTTGTGAACACCATTTAAAAAAACTGCTTTACAATGGACGTCAAATCCAAGCAACCGTGGTCCGTGCAAGAGACAAAACTGTCTCCTTGCACTGTGGTCCTCGAAATCCAAAGTAAACTCGATGGAGCTTCAAGAACGAGAAAAAAATCCAGCACAAGATGGCTACGTTCAGTATTAATAATAATCCAAACGTGCTAGACCTTTCTCCTTGGACGTAATCGCCATCCATAGTAATCGCGACAAGCAGCACAAATACATTGGACCAGACGTGTTTGGACGCCAATGTAGGCTTGCTAAGCTAACACTGGTAAAGATGCCATGTCGTCCGCCATTGTTGTTGTGCTTGAAGTTGGCGCTTCAAGCACTGGGAAAGCTGAGACTTAATATAGTGACGTAATGATGTGGCTCTCTAGCCCGTGGAAAGGCAAACCGGTTCTTACACAAAAATATAAATGCAACACTTTAGTTTTTGCTTCAATTTTTGGGAAAGAAAATCTGAAAATTGAGTTGAAATCTAATCTGTCTAATCAACATCTGCCACACCTGTCTGTCAGGTGGATGGATTATCTCGGCAAAGGAGAAGTGCTCACTAACACATTTAAACAAGAGAAATTGGCCTTTTGTGTACATAGAAAAAGTCTTAGGTCTTTGATTTCAACTCGTGAAAAATTGGAGCAAAAACAAAAGTGTTGCGTTGTATTTTTGTTCAGTGTAGAAGGTTCGCAAGTTGAACCAACCAGTTGAAGGCCCAGAACTAGGTTCTCGTTGGTGGGGCTGGTGGGACTAGCCCTATATGTAAACCATAATATACTACGGTTGGAGAAGCAACTCAAGTTAAATGCAGCAACATTCATGTTAAGTTATGAGTTGTGTGTGCAGTTTCAAATTGGTTGGAGTTGAGTTGCATTATTTGCCTGAACAACTTTTCGTTTGCTTTACACATTTTGTCTGACGATCCCAATCTTGTTGACACGGGTCCTCGCTGACTTGCCTCAGCCTGTCACTCCACCTCCCCTCCCGTTCGACCACCAGGGGGCGCTGTTCCCTCCTCTCCCGTTCGACCACCAGGGGGCGCTGTTCCCTCCCCTACCGTTCGACCATCAGGGGGCGCTGTTCCACGCCGGTTCCTTGTTCCGTTATTATCTGCTCTGGATAGGGCTTATTAGAATCATCTGTACATAAGAGGGCTGTTGGCATGCGATCGTATACCCCAGAGGCCTTTCTGTTGATAATTACTCTATACCTAATGAGTTTGTTTGTATTACATTTCACTGTCTAGTGCTTTTCAATGAATTTATCAATTGGCAACATTGATAAACGCATGGGGGATGGGGAAAGGTTTGCTGCAAGTTCATCTTTTCATTGTATTGATTTATAGGATGACATGTTGTTAATTTGCTGAATCTAAGTGCTACTTCTAGTAAGAGGGTTTAAAGATGTAAAAATGTACATCTGTCTTTTCAGCATGTTTTATGTAGGAAAAGGAGTGACGTTGTTTTGATACAGACAGTACAAAAACAGTTTTGCAATTCTCTATAATTTCTTAATCAACAGAGATGTTTTTGCAAATTGAAATCAACTTCCTGTAGCTTTATATTACGTTGTTAGTGTCAGTTATTCATTTAATTCTCTTGATTTAAAAAAAAAGACTGGATGATGAACATGGTATGGATTATTCATTTCACTTGTAACACAATTCATGGCTTACAGTAATTGACCTCTTCTAGCAATATATCACATTATTAATTGAACGATGATAGAACATCCAGACCAATACACCATTATCATTATTTACACGTCTAGGGAGTGTCCTTAATCCCAGCTCTTTCTAGCCCCTCTTTGTATTGATCTAAAACCAGCCTGATGAGTGTGTTACACACATGATGTGTATGTCTAGACACCAAACCTGGATCAGGACAAACACAAACAATGTCAAACTGTATCACACCAGTCTGTCCAAACTAACCAGGCCTTGTTGATGTGTGTGATCACCTATGACAGTGTGCTGGGTGAACACACGTGTGTGTGTGTGTGTGTGTGTGTGTGTGTGTGCGTGTGTGCGTGTGTGCGTGTGTGCGTGTGTGTGTGTGTGTGCGAGAGAGAGAGAGGTTATGGACTCTTATGACTATATGAAAAATGGTGTGTGTGCGTCTGTGTGTGTGCCACAAATTGTATTATTCACTATGTGGTACAAATTCAGTATAAGAAGTATTCTTTCTTGTTTTAGTAAAGCCATAGCCCACATACATACATAGCCATAGCCTGCATCCATCTGTCAATGAGGAGAATGTTGGGCAAAGTCACAGACCATGTACAGTATTTTTTATCTCAGAAAGATTGTCATGTATACCAATCAGGACACAATGGTTAGTCTATCATTGTCACTTGTGAGGCATGACTTATTGTGGGGTGAGTTGAAATGCTGAATGTGATTGATTTCCATAGTCATCAGTCATGATGTCCCCGAGTGTTTAAAACATGTAAACGTCTGATTGATAACTGATAGTCCCTCCAAACAAGAATACGATAATATCCCATCAGTGGATCAGTGGAGGCTGTCGGAGGTCAACATCGATGGACGGGCTCATTGTGATGCATGGAACGGAATCAGGAATGTTTTTAAACTTTGATACCATTCCCTATACCAGTCCATGCATTACAATGAGACCTTCCTCCGATTTCTACCACCACCAGCCTCCCCTGCCTCCCATTGAAGACTTGGTAGACCCCCCCCCCCCCCCCCTTCTTTGCTGAATGTATGATCAATATGCAGGAGGAGTCTTCTGTTCAACCTTACAAAAAGAACTCAGGACATAGAACACATCTAGGAATCCTGATATGTACTTATTGTTCTCTTGTACAGGGAGCAGACTTTAAACGTTTAGTTCAACTATGTCCTGTATTGTACCTTGACAGGACTATTCTAAACTAAATGTTAGGCTCAAGCAAATGGGAAAAGTTTATGTTGGGTTGAAACGTTTCATAGGTGTTTTATATGAGTGGTTTTAACAGTGTAGGGCTAGGGTGCTGCATTAGTCATGATTATTAAAGAGTTCTCTTTCCACACTTGGTCATCTTAACATATTGACTTGTACCTGGTAGCATTCCCTGGTGTGCTCTATCTTTGGGGTTGGACCGACGGAGACAGAGAGAGGTAAGCAACCCCAGTAGGCTAGGTGAATAGGTGGCCATGGAGAAAAATAGCTTTACTATTACGATTGATCTTATTCTGTATTTTCATACGCATCACATATGATGATGCAATTTCTACAGTATCCTGCTGTTTCTATCTCAAATATTATGATTTAGTTCCCTGCTTTTATTCTTTCGATGCATTAGTACCTCTCTGTGCATTGTAAAATAGGAGGTTCTTTTGTGTAAACTATTAGTACAACATTGCATTCATGTGGGTTCGGGGTATACTGTTGTTTCAAACATAATGAATGTACACAGTAATTGGTGTTGGTATTGGGGGGAAATGAATAAAATGGTGGATTACCTATTGCCTGAATTCAGTGTCTTTATTTTCTCAAATTTTCTCTAATTATTTTGTGTGCAAAAAGGTATGACAACATTACTATTGTGACACTATAATTAATATTCATAGCATATACCGTCTATAGAATACACAGACAGGCAACCAGACAGACGGATAATAATAATAATAATAATAACTTTTATTTGTATAGCACTTTTCCTGCAAACATTGCAGATCAAAGTGCTTTAATCGTTATCATAATTTAATAATTTAGTCATTTAAAGGCAATATTAAAAAGATGGGTTTTTAGTCTTGACTTGATTCTACAACTTGGGTGCATACAATGAGAATGCCTCAAATCTGTTCTGTTGTACATATTTTTGTTTTGTTTTTATGTAAATTACATGTTTGTTGTATTGTGCCAACATTCGTCACAATAAAGGTCTGTGCAGGATGAGGTATTTTTACACCTTGACAAAGATAAGAAAGCCATAGAGTAAAATGTTCTATAATGTGATCGTTTGATGATGTTAAAAATAGAACTTTACCATTCAGAACTGGACTGTCCTGTGATTGGCTAGTGATGTATCCTCCTTCGCTGAATGGCCACTCACAGACTCGCCCTCTCTGCCTACGGTAAGTTCCATTTTGGAAAAGAGGTGTGTTTATAAATCTTAATTTCTTTGTTAAATAAAAGTAATGCAAACATTTAAAGCTGAACAATTTAACGTGTAAAGATTGATTGTCTATTCTGACTGGAATATACGTGCGATGCAATATTTTGAGCATTCAGCGGTAGTTATGACCATCGAAGAAATATACCCTCCCTATTATATATTCCTAAACGTCTGCTCTCGCGATACCTGTAACCATGTACACATTCTCAAGCGACATGACGCTGTTTCTTATCAGACATTGATCCATGTGTCTCCTGTCTTCGTAGGGGTCCAGCCGGGCGGGTTTAATCAGAGTTTTAATCAGAGGGTGAACATATATATATAATATATATAAACATATATCCTATTGAAACATGCTGCGTGTGAGATCGGCTCTCTGTCAGTCGTGGAGAGGGTATGTAGCTTCACATGGACACCTTGGGTTTGACTTAGGAATGACTTTTATGAATGACTTTATTATGAATGACATGTGCAACACTTTGTGGTAGGCGATTTCTGAGTCATGATTATTGCCTTAGTTAGTGTGTCCTGTTCTCTATTAGAACATTGTAAGTCTCCTCCTAACTGGCTGCCTTTATAACTGGCTGCCTTTATAACTGGCTGCCTTTATAACTGGCTGTCTTGAGGCCACTTGTGTTATGTAATGTTTCAACTTACCTTCCCATGTCAGGCGTTTGACGTATTCAAAGTGAGTGCGAGTATTAGTATGTATTAGATTCAAGATTCAAGATTCAAGATTGCTTTATTGTCGGTCACAGAGTGACAGAAATTCTCCTTTGACAGGCTTTGTGCAGTTCATGAATACGTTATCCACATTAAAAACACACATAGGTCACATACATACAATAAAAACAGACAGATATAACAGTGTTTATAAAATGTAGTGCCTATGTGTATTAGTATGTATTAGTATTAGTATGTATTAGTATTAGTATGTTTCCGTCACCCTTTGGCACCTTGTGGCAGGTAACAAACACTATTAAACACCACACATGATTTAACAACAACAACAACAACAACAACAACAACAACAACATCATAAGCAGTTCGTGGAAGAGCAGCAAACCATTGAAACACCCCCAGTGATATTGTAGCAGGTGTGTCTGTAGGGCAGAACTTTACTGACTACGCTGTAGCCTTTAGATGCACTGTAACTGTAACTGGTGTTCTGCAAGAAGATAAACCACTAAGACACTCCGAACAGGGGGAAGCCATCTGCATGAATTTCCACGATTTTGAACTTTGCCTTTGGCTGTCAGTGTCACACCTGTCAAAACATTCCAATTTCTCTCCGGCTTTCTGATGGGTATTATCTTTTTTCTGATGGTGAACCAGATAAAAACAAACACTCTGAAGGACCACCAGAATAGATCATTTGAATGTGAACCATATGTGTAAATATGTATAGTCCACGGGAGGCTGGCCTGGTGGGGGTAGGAATGGGGAGGACAGACTCATTGCCATGCATGGAATTGAATGAGGAATGGTCTCACTACTCATTGCATTATCACTGCATTAGAATGAGCCCGTCCTCTGATTTCTACCTCCACCAGCCTCCCCTGGACCCTGGTGAAGTCATATTGCCTTCAAGTGTGTCGGGGGGGATAGTGTTGAGGGTTCTTGGGTGTCTATTACAATGTTAAATCATTGAATGGTTTAGTATGTGCCCATCTCTACCCAGCTGGAAAGACGCTATCAAAGGATTGACCTTCACTTGTTGTTGAGACTAGAAGTTAATCATATATAAAGTAGCGAAGGCACCAGAAGTTCAGTGGTGGTGTGTCTTTCCGAGGGAGAGATCTTTAACTGCACCCCTGTTCACAGAATGATGAGAAACAAACAAATAGAGACGGTGTAGGCTATTCATAAATGATGGTCATTTACAGTTAATTCACTATTGTGAGGTATGACAAAGGGCATATGTGTCCCCATGTCAACTTTTACTCCTTGCAGACCTTACAGGCCCGATTTAAGCCTCTACTGTCAACGCTAGTCCTGAAAAAGAAGGATTTTCCATTTCTACCACACATGAATTACTAATTTGAGTTTACTTCAAGTTACTTATTCCAGCAGAAGTCACATGACGGGTTGCCAGATTGTAGTTGTAAACAGAAGCAGGACAGAACCAGCACAGAGAGCACCTGTCTACTTATTAAAAGGTTTGAGAGAGTTCAACACCCCACAGTGACCCTGAGTTTCAGGGCTGTAAAGTTCTATTGAGGTCAAATGGGTTGGCTGATCCTTGGCCATTGGCCTGGTGCCTGGATGCTCATACAATATGGTTGGGTTGTTGGAATCAACAAAAAATAAATATGAATGGGATTCATATAGGCTACATCATAGGTAGTGTGTGAGAAGTTGTATTTGTGTCATATCCCTCTGGTAACATTGTTGGAGTTATAGGGCTGATATATGGCCTCACTAAAGCTGTCAATCAACTGGGATGTTCTCTATATTGTTGTCTGTCTGTGTTTGTCTTCACTTGTGTGGGTTGGTCTTTCCTAACTGTGTGTGTGTGTGTGTGTGTGTGTGTGTGTGTGTGTGTGTGTGTGTGCGTGCGCGTAGGTTCAGGACCTTCCCCTGTGCAGCCGTTGAGGTGAAGAATGAACCCATCCTTGGGTTCGAAGAGGGCAGTGCAGAGAGGGTTGAACTTCTGAAGGTTAGAGTATAGTTAGGTTAGAGTACAGTATTTAGTAGTAGTATTAGTAGCCTAGTATCTATTCTATTCTACATACGCACACACACACACACACACACACACACACACACACACTCACTCAGCACAATTATACTGTACATGCACATGTACTTACTGTATGTCCCTCAAGACCCATATATTCTCTGTCTGTGTGTGTGTGTGTGTGTGTGTGTGTGTGTGTGTGTGTGTGTGTGTGTGTGTGTGTGGGTGTGTGTGTGTGTGTGTGTGTGAGTGTGAGATAGGCTTTGCAAGAACTGAAGGGGAAGACAGAGGAGATTCCTTGTGTGGTCGGAGATGAACATGTGTGGACCAAAGACATCAGGTACCAGCTGTCGGTGAGTCAAGGCCATGTCTGAAGGCCATGTCTGTAGTCTGAGCAAACTATTGCTACACACTGCCCAGCGGATAAGGGAGCATGAAGCTCTCACTTGTTCTCCTCAGCGCTCAACATGGAGGCTGAGCCAAACAGAAACATTCAGATGTGGTTTAGTTGAGTTATAAGGACACTAGGACAGTAGTAATAACATTGCGTTATCAGGTGTTATCGTTAGTTCCTGATAAGACCTGTTGGCTGCTGTAAAGCAGCATACCATGCTCTCTATTTAACCTACCTACCTATTAAGACGTGCGATGCGATATTGTCGCACGACAACGTTCGATTCTCAATTCACACCACCGAAGTCGGACCAGGCAGGCTGAGAATCGAATGTTGTCGTGCGACAAAATTGCACGCCGTGTGCATTGGCCTTAAGTCTTGGGCTCCCTGCTTACTGGTATTATGTATTTTATGTTGTTAAACTTCAGGCAGGGACCTATACAGAGTGGACCCATCCAATTACAGCAACCTTAAATGTTTGACCATTTAACATAAGTGTCCTGACTGAAAGACTGTTCTGGTCAAACAGCTGATGTGCTTGTCTGTTAACAATACATCTTTTTTTCTTTATTTTCTCTCTTCAAGCCCTTCAATCACTCACACAAAATTGCCAAGTTTTGCTATGCGGACAAGGTAATTAATATTTTTTTAGACTCTTACAATGTATCCAGCATGTACAGTCTTCACCTCCTAGGTACACACAAGACAACACGCCATTTGTGAGCATGTTTGTTAATGTTCTGAATGGATCTGATTGGACTTTGGTGTTGTGATCCGTAGGAGCTGCTCAACAAGGCCATCCTGGCCTCGGTGGCGGCCCGGCGGGAGTGGGACCTGAAACCCGTCCAGGACCGGGCCCAGGTCCTCTTCAAGGCTGCTGACATCATCAGTGGACCCAAGAGAGCTGAGATTCTGGCCAAAACCATGATCGGCCAGGTATGGTGACCCCTTCACAGTACACACCGGGTTTGTGGTCACGGTGTGGCTGGATGTTGAGTGTCTTCTCTGTTTAATGAAGTGTATCCCCTCTACTTCAAAAGTGCACTGTGATTAGTGCAAGCTAACATGTTATGGTACAATGCATCTGGCTTGTCGTAGTTCCAATATTTCAATATTATTGCATCTGTCCTGGCTTTAAATAAAATCATAAACCGATACATAAAACATCTAGGCTCTAATCCTAACACAAGCACTTTTGATATGTGTTCTCTTTCACCGCTTTATACCTCTCTCTCTACCTCTCCATCTCTTTCATCCTGCTGTTTCCTAGGCTAAAACAGTGGTGCAGGCCGAGATCGACGCAGCTGCCGAACTGATCGACTTCTTCAGGTTCAACGCGAAACACGCTGTGGAGCTGGAGAGCCAGCAGCCCCTGGACTGTGCAGGCAGCACCAACACCATGCTGTACCGCGGCCTGGAGGTGAGCGCTCTCTGGCATGAAGAATACTTTCCCCTGGTCTTATCCTAGGACTGTCCAGATCCTGTTTAAAGTCGATGATAAGATGAAGTGGTAGTGAAACCACACCATGCATTACAATGAGCCCGTTCTCTGGTTTCTACCTCCACCTGCCTCCTCTGGTAAGGATGTTTGAGGAAAAATGTACTACTGGAACTCGCCTCAATGATTGATCTTCTCACTTTTCTTCTGCCTTCCTCTGTAGGGGTTTGTAGCCGCCGTAGCTCCGTTTAACTTCACTGCGATTGGTGGAAACCTGGCAGGTACGCCTGCTGTCATGGTACGTCTCGCCTCAGCGGAAAAATAAAATAACATGAACTTCATACTTAGTTTTCATGTTTTTCGTGTTCTACAGTAACTCTCATCAAAGATGTATTTTCTGATGTGAGCGTTTATTTGTTGTCTGAAGTGGAATGTCTCTCCTCTCCTGCTTCTCTCAGGGTAACGTAGTCCTGTGGAAGCCTAGCGACACAGCCATGTCCGCTAGCTACGCCGTCTACAACGTCCTGAGAGAGAGTGGGCTGCCCCCCAACATCATCCAGTTTGTGCCCGCGGATGGACCCGTCTTCGGGGACACCATCACCTCCTCTGAGCACCTGGCTGGCATCAACTTTACCGGCAGTGTCCCGTATGTCACCGTCTTCTCAGAATCTGAATTATTTAATACTTTATTAAATATATTTGCACATACAGGAAATTGACATGACGAGGTTGGTGCATAGGACATAAAAAACAACAACATATAAGCAAAACAATATATTTTTTAAAAATAGCAAGAAATAAGAACAATAAATGATGTATATTTATAAATTATGTATTTTTATGTATTATGTACATCTGTGTCTAAGATAGGCCTACAGGATATTTACCCTGATTTGTACTGTTTGGCCCAGACACGTTCTCGGCCGTGGTTTATAATCCTGATAAAGTAACAGCTATGAGTTTTTCATGTTTTCCATTCATCGCAGTAATATCCCTGCGCAAACACTTTAGTTACGAAGACTTGTTTCTCACGGTACCTTGACAACAGTGGTTGTTTTGAGAACTGTATTTCTGGAAAGGCAAAAACCACCACAACCTATGACGAAATACATACTTACACACATACTTATGGCATCGTTTTCTTGTCATAATTCTCGTTTTTGTTTTGTAACTGTTAATGATAAACTGTATAAAAGCGATAAGCCAGTCCACAATGCTTTATCTTGAATTGTTACATCCCCTGGTGACTCGGGGTAGCAGGGCGCAACAGAATGCACAAGTGTGGGTGCAGTCACACAAAAAACAGGAAACTAAATATGCAATAAATGAATATTTATTTATAAAGCAACACAGGGAACTAACTAGAGGACTAACAGTGGCACCAAATAAAAAATCAGAATCCGAAATAATAATCCCACCCCCCTTTACAGGTGCTAGGCTCCTCAAAGTACAGTGGGTGGTGCTCACTCTAAACTGGGGGGCTAGACAGCAGGTAAATCCTACATGTGTGCAAGATGTAAACCCAGGGTATCTCAACTAGTCATCTGCCCCTGTGTGCACAAATAAACATAAATAGTTAACAACAGAATATAACTTATAGTACTATCAAATCAAAGTGTACAAAAGGTTAAAAAAAAGGAAGCTTTCACATTTCGAATTCTATAGTTGTCTAATATTAACCAAACAGTGAAGAAAACCAAAACAAACAAAAGCTCTAGCCACCAGAGCCCCCCCCACAGCTCAAACAAGAGAGGGAGAGAGCACTGAGGACACAGAGAGCTATTTAGAATGAAGGGAACAGGCGTGGAATGATGGGACTAGAAACCAAGAGCGCATCTGAGAATTTAGGAGAATGACAACAGCAGGGGGAGACAAAACCCAATACACGACACAAGACACACATAACGTACATACAGTACAGGCCAAAAGTTTGGACACACCTTCTCATTCAATGCGTTTCCTTTATTTTCATGACTATTTGGTACATTGTAGATTCTCACTGAAGGCATCAAAACTATGAATGAACACATAGGAATGATGTATTTAACAATAAAGTGTGAAATAACTCTAAATATGTCTTATATTTTAGATTCCTCAAAGTAGCCACCCTTTGCTTTTTTGTTGTTAATAAAATATATAATAATAATAATATTTAATATAATATGTGTTAATAATAATATGTTATTATATATATATATATTTAATATTATTATTATATATTTTATTAACAACAACATTTTTTTATTTTATTAACATCAAAAAAGCAAAGGGTGGCTACTTTGAGGAATCTAAAATATAAGACATATTTAGAGTTATTTCACACTTTTTTGTTAAGTACATCATTCCACATGTGTTCATTCATAGTTTTGATGCCTTCAGTGAGAATCTACAATGTAAATAGTCATGAAAATAAAGGAAACACATTGAATGAGAAGGTGTGTCCAAACTTTTGGCCTGTACTGTAAATGAAACACAGAAAACCACCATGTTACTGGATGTAACATGAATAGTTACAGCTGAGGGGTTGCGGGCCTTCTGCTCCACGTTACAGCACAGCCTCTTGTCCATTATTGCTTAAAACTGTCTGTCACTCTTGGTATACCCCATTATTGTCTTCAATATTTCAAGTTTCAGTTTCAAGTTTTATTGTTTACGTCGTATTACGTAAGAGAGAATATTAGGCTTCGGTTCCTTGACATTGCAGTATCTGACAAGACAGTTGTGTAATGATCTCTGTAGTGACTAAGAAGCCATTTTGTTCTTCAGGACATTCAAGCGTCTGTGGAAGCAGGTGGCCCAGAACCTGGACATCTACAGGAACTTCCCCAGGGTGGGAGGAGGTGGGTGACACTGACAGTCTGGGACACACAACACAGGGGAGGCTGGTGGAGGTAGAAATCGGAGGACGGCCTCATTGTAATGCGTGGAATGGAATGAGGAACACTGTATTGAATGTAAATCACCCATGCCGTCTCTTGCCTTTCAGAATGCGGTGGTAAGAACTTCCACTTCGTCCACAAGTCTGCGGACGTGCAGAGCGTGGTGACGGGGACCATCCGCTCTGCGTTTGAGTACGGAGGGCAGAAGTGCTCCGCCTGCTCCAGGATCTACGTCCCAGACTCCCTGTGGCCTCAGATCAAGCAGGGCCTCCTGGACATCCACAAGCAGATCAAACTGGGAGACGTGAGTTGAGAACAACTTGTTTACATGTTTAACCATTTAGATTAGAAGACACTTTTATCTGTGACTTAGAGATTACAAGGAGGGTCTCCCTGGAGTAACTTACGGCTTATGTGCCTTACTCAATCGCACACTAGTGGTTGTGTTCCACGGTGGGACCTGAACTCATGACCATCTGATAACCATGACCTCCTGATAACCAACTATCCACTAGGCCACCACTACCCACCTGGAGCTGGTCCTGGAGTTGTTAGATTCACCTGATTGAGATTGATTGATTGAGAATGTTTATTTTGGTCCCCTATACAATTCACAATACAGATATAAGAAAATGTACATAGTCACAATTCATAACACCAGGACCAAAAAGGTGTAGGCTGAAGCCGTGGCTTATTGCGCCTACCCTTGTTACATGTATGCATGTCCCCCCATGAATGCATAATCAAAACATTGAAACTTTTATCAACAAAATGTCACTTACGCATGTCAACAAAAAGTTCAAAAAAATACCAAACAAAAACTATATTTAAACCTCTGTTTTATACTTGTTAATCATCTTATTTTATTTTAATTTATTTTAAATCCTTTTAATGTACTACACATTTTCATTTCCTTTTCAAAAGTATTCCATAAATTAACTCCTTTAACTGTTATACATCTTTGTTTTGCATTTGTTCTAATCTTTGTTTTCATAAACATACATATTCCTCTGAGTTCATAATTACTCTGTCTAACTTGAAATAGTTTCTGGATACAGTCTGGAAGCATCTTATTTTTTACTTTATACATTACTTGTGCCATTTTGAAGTCCACCAATTCTTTAAATTTGAGATCATAGGTGTTTATTTTTTGTGATCAAGATTTTTTATTGCTTTTATCAACACATAACAACGACAATACAGAACAAGAAAGGAAGGGAGGGAAAAAATATAAAGAAAACAAAAAAGAAAAGGGGTAGTGTAGCAGACAAGTCACAGCCAGATAGTAGAAATACAACACAATCCGGATTGGGGTAAGTGGAAAATCAAATCATAGAGCAGTCAAGTTAGTCAAGTTCAATGAATAAGCCTTCCATGCATCAACTGTACTGGGCCTTGCTTTGTTCAATCTGGCCGTTGTGCACTCAAGATTCACAATCCTCTGTAAAGAGTAAAACCAAAAAGTGTTCATACTGAAATCAGGTGTTATCCAATGTTGAAGAATAGTTTTTTTTGCAGAGGTGAAACCAGCAAATAGCATTTTCTTTTGTGTAATACTTAAATCGAAATCAGAGTCATCATTGAGCAAACATAAACATGGATTAGGAACATAGTCAATCTTAAATAACTTGGACATTACAGAATTGACATGGTTCCAAAAGTTGGCCACGACTGGACACTCCCAGAACATATGGAGAAATGAACCCGGTGTCGGGGTAGGGCAGAATTGACAGTAGTAGTTGGGTTGTAGTTTCATTAAGTATCTTCTATATGGTGTAGCATAGGCCCTGTGGATGACTTTAAAATGAATTAACTGATGAGCTAAATTTTTGGAGGTTGAGTTGAGATTAGACCATATTGTGTCCCAGTTTGGGTGGAAATCCAATTCACCAAGCTCTCGGCTCCATAAAGCCTCAACCGCAAGTGGTTTTTTAATTGCGTCCATTAGATTGCGATATATTCTGGATACACAGCCACGAGAGGTTGGGGTATGTTCAATCCAGGCTATCATGGGGTGAGTTGGAAGTGGGGAGCGCCAAGGCACTCCATAGGCCTTGAGTGAGGACCTCAGCTGTAGATAGACAAAATATGATGACGCTGGAAGGACAAACTTAGTTTGGAGGTGCTGGAATGAAACTAGGCCATCATTGTCATACAGGTCTCTGAGAGTATTTACACCCCGAGAGCTCCATGTTTGCTGGGTGAATGGTCGGTTACCCGACATTAAGTTTTGGTTATTCCATAGAGGAGTGGAGGAACAGAATCGCAAGGAACCTCCCATGATTTTCTCAGACGCTTTCCACACCTTAAGGGCGTTATCTATAATGCAACCAAATCTATGACTGAGAGTCCTACGTCCAGTGCCTGAGAAAAGTAAGTCCTCTAATCTGACTGGACTGACCAGGCCTGCCTCTATTGACCTCCAAGGTACTTTTGAATTTGGATTCACCCAGGTGCGTAAGGCTTGAGTCTGGAAAGCTAAATAATACATCTTAAAATCTGGAATTGCCATCCCACCCGACAATTTGGGTTGTTGCAAAGTTGTAAGACGGATTCTCGAGCGTTTGCCAGCCCATATGAACCTTGAGACCAACGAATTAATATCATCAAAGTATTTGGGTGGTGGGGGTAATGGTAACATGGAAAACAGGAAGTTGATCCTTGGCAAAACATTCATCTTGATTATCGTGGCTCTGCCCTGAAGAGATATTTTGAGGCTATCCCATCTTTGAATGTCCGTTTTGATTTTGTTCAAGGTTACATCAAAGTTGTCTTTAATTATCCGTGGTATGGTTGGGTATATAGTGATGCCAAGGTAAGTAAATTTATCTTTCACTGGGATATGTCTAGGGAGACAGGAGGTTCTTGCTGAAGGACTAAGGGGCATTAGAATTGACTTCGTCCAGTTAATCTTATAGCCTGACAATCTACCGAAATCTTCAAACATTTCTAACACATGGGGGGCAGAAGTATCAATATTATCTAGAAATAATAGAATGTCATCAGCATATAATGAGATGTGGTGGCTATGATCTAGAATTGAAATGGGGGAAATGCAAGTACTCTGTCTGATGGCCTGGGCTAAGGGCTCAAGAGAGAGACAGAACAAGAATGGTGACAATGGGCAGCCCTGCCTAGCCGAGCGCTCCAGTTGGATTGGAGGGGAAATAACATTACCTGTGAGAACAGAAGCGGTTGGTGCATTATACAAAGTCTTAATCATAGCAATGAAATTAACCCCAAAGCCAAGATGGTCTAAAACAGCCCACATGTAGTTCCATTCAAGCCGATCGAAAGCCTTCTCAGCGTCAAGCGAGAATACTGCACAGGGGCTGGGAGAGCTATCGGTTAAATTGATGATATGAAGCAGTCTGCGCATATTGTCAGATGCAAGGCGTCCCTTCATGAACCCTGTCTGGTCTTCACTGATCAAGGCGTCTGTTACAGCCTCCAATCGTATAGCCAAAACCTTAGCATACAGTTTCTGGTCACACGAGATCAGGGAGATAGGCCTGTAGCTAGAGCACTCCAAAGAGTCTCTCCCCTTTTTTAACAAAAGAGAGATAAGGGCAACTTTTTGATCTCTGTGAAAATCACCTCTAGATATAGCATCATTAAAGGAGTCCATAATAAGAGGACCTATCAACTCCCAAAGTACTAAATACAGTTCTGGTGGAAGACCATCTAAGCCCGGCGATTTTCCTTTCTGTAGAGATTGAAGGGCATTGTGTAGCTCCTTTAAGTCAAGAGGGCAGTCAAGAACTTCCCTTTCAGTCTGTGATATCTTAGGTAAATTGAGGCCATGAAGGAACGCCTTGCAGCGAGATGTATCATAATCTATGTCAGATTGGTACAGGTTAGAGTAAAATGTTTGAAATATACTATTCACAGCTTGGGGAGCAGTATGAACAGTGCCCGCAGAGTCTCTAATAGCATTTATAGAGGCCTTGCTTTCGTTCTCCTTCAGTCTCAGTGCCAATAAGCGGCTGGGCCTTTCAGCATCAAAATAATATCTCTGTCTCGTTCTATGAAAGATAAATTCAGCCTTTGAGAGAGATATAGCATTATATTCTCCTTTGAGACAAGCGAGCCGTGTGGCTTGATCTTCTGTAAAATTTTGTTTTTGTAAATGTTCTACTGTTTTTATTTCCTTCTCTAGCTCATTAAAACGCTTGTTACGTGCTTTAGAGAGAGTGGAGGAGAACGAAATACAAAGGCCCCTGAGAAAACATTTGGTTGTTTCCCACAAAATTTGAGGATTGTCACACTGTGCTCTGTTTATAGCAAGAAATACTTCAAGTTCAGCTTTAAGAAAGATCGAAAAGTCAGGGTTTGTCAACAAAGTGGTGTTAAACCGCCACCTAGTGGCCTTGTCAGTATTAGCAGAGAGCTGAATCTTGCATGACACAGGTGAGTGATCAGACAACAGTATTGGCAGAATATCAATTGGGGACATGGAGGGAATGAGGGATGGGCTTACAAAAATGAAATCAATTCTGGAAAAAGATTTATGTCTGTTAGAATAAAATGTATAATTTCTGGCCTTATTATTCTGAATTCTCCACACATCAACAACGTTTAAATCCGTTATAAATGAATTTAGAAGTGCAGTTGATTGTGAGCTTACATTAACTGGAGAGGACCTGTCTAATGAGGGATCGAGGACAGAATTGAAGTCACCACCTACTATTAAATGATAGCCTGCAGAGTTTTCTAACAATGTGTTACTGATATCTGGTAGAAACTCTGCGTCGACTTCATTAGGGGCATAAATGGAGGCTAGCATCAATTTAACCTGGTTTATTCTCGTCTTTATGTAAACAAATCGGCCCTGTTTGTCATTTCTTATCTGATCAAGAGTCAAATGCAACCTCCTGTCAACCAAGACGAGCACACCCCGGGTCTTATTTTGAGCGCAAGAGTGCGCAATAACTTTAAAATGTTTGTTCTGAAAACGTGTAACGTCACATTCCTTAAGATGTGATTCCTGTATTAGAGCTATGGAGACTTTCTTACGGTGGAGGAATTCTAGAATCCGCGTTCTCTTTATAGCCGAGTTAAGCCCGTTCACATTCCAGCACATAAAAGTTAGGTCAGACGCCATGGGATTCTAATGAGCAAATACAGAATATCTGAATGAAATGAAAGTTCTGGTCATGACTACTTAGTATTTCTATCAGTACAGTAAAAGTCCAATCCGTTACGCGACTTGTCCGTTGGGAGGGGGAGGGAGAAAAACAAATGAAGAGAAAAATACAATGTACAAAAAAGTTAGCAAACCGCGAAGGTAACCTACAGGCTTGCCAAAACATAAACATTCTCTGAGACGTGACTCAGTCTATTGCAACGCTGTAGCCCACAAATCGGCTCAATACACCACCTGCTAGTTATAACAATGAGTCTTTATCGAACTTAAAGAATCATATCATCCCCTCAAAAAAAGGTAGCCTAGACATGGCATTAAATAATGAAAATAACGGGATATCAGCAGGCCATCATAATGGTGAAAAATGATAGTTTGAGATAGGGGAACATAACAACCATACCTCGTTAGACCCAGCGTTAGTCAAAGTAAACATCCATAAGCAATTGCATATCCTGGGGGAAAATAAAGTCATTTCTGTCGTTGAAATCTAAAGCAGTCCCCATGGCAATGTCGTGGCTGATTAGGTGGTCAGTTCCATCCCGTCACCATCCTCGATCACCGGATCATTGACAGCGGTAGAGTCCTCTCGGCCGGGCCGCCTGGCAGGTGTGGGTCGCACGGGTCCTGTAGACAGCTTCGTTGTTGGGTCGCGCCGCACAGCACCGGCGTAGGATTCGGATTGGTGTGGCTGAAGTGGTGACTTCAAGGATCGGATGAAGTCCTCTGCTCTGGACGGACAGTCGAAGGACATCTTATTGCCATCGTGCTCCATTTTGAGAATAGCGGGGTAGATTAGGAAAGGCTGCAGACCCATGGCATGCGCATCCTTGATAACCGTGTTGAACCCCTTCCTCTTGGTTGTAGTTGGGGCACTGTAGTCTGGGAAGAACAGGAGGGTGGATTTGTCTTGCTTCACTGGATATATCTTCCTAGCTTCCTTTAGGATGGTGGTCCTGTCCTGCCATCTCAGTAGACGGAAGATGAGGGTACGGGGGCGATTGCTGTTTTGCTCGCGGCCGTTATATATGCGGTGAGCACGGTCAATCTCGATGACTCGGCCAGCCAAGGAGGGAATCCACTTCACCAGGTTGGCTTTGAGGTAACCTGCAGCATCCGAGCCCTCCAACGACTCTGGTAAGCCTACCAGACGTAGATTATTTCGCCGAGCCCTATCTTCCATGTCAGCTGTTTTCTCTGTGAGTTGTTCCACCTGCTTTCGGAGTTCAGCAATGCTATGTCTGTCCTCGCGCACAGCCATCTGAACGGAATCGATGCGGCTCTGGGTCTTTTGGGCTAGCTTAGCTTGGTGCTCGATATCCGTTTTCATACCTCGGATAAACTCGTTGGTCTTTTCGATGTCGATTTTGATTGAGCAAAGCTGAGGGGTTAGGATGGAATCCACAGCATCTTTGATGGCCGAAGTAATAGCTGCGTTCAGGATGGATTGCTGTTCTTGCAGCGCTAGCCTGATACCGTCAGCAATGGCGGCGTCGAGATCTTCTTTAGAGATGGATGTATCTTTACATTTCTTCTTAGTTGGA
>NC_137685.1:31456297-31681297 GCF_963989245.1 Nansenia antarctica | reverse complement strand
GGAAACTGTGCCCCCCTCTGGCACTTCTTGAGAAGGACCAGCAACTATAGGGCTGCTAGCTCTAGGGCTGCTAGCTCTAGGGTTGCTAGCTGTAGGCTGTTTGCTATTGGCTGGTAGCTGCACAGGAGAATGGTACCAGAGAGTCCCAATGGATCCACAGATACAATCAAACTGTGTTGCTACAGTATAGCATGGATTCTAAACACCTGTACTGATACCTGCAGTTGATTATTTTTACATGAAATGTTCATGGCTGCTCTCTGTCTGTCTGTCTGTCTGTGTGCTTCTGAGCCTCTCTCTCTGGTCATCTCAGTGCAGACCAGGGCTGAAGGGTTGTCCATGTTTACCCTTTCTGCCAGGGAAGGCTGGTGGAGGGACAGGCTCATTATAATGCATGGCATGGAAAAAGGAATGGTATAGAGTTCGGTTCCATGCATTACAATGGGTCTGTCCCCCGAGGGATTAAGTATTCAGAAGGTTGTTTCAGATATTAGACTTTCTGGCAGTATCATTGGTCTTTGACACACACCTCTGATGTTATGTGTAAAGAACGTACCATTTGTCCTTAGAACAGAATCAGATGTCCTTTCTTAAAGACAATAACCTTAATATTGACACCATTACAGCATGCTAACTGTACAGACAATATTTATTAGAGAAGACTACAATAATAATAATATTTATTAGAGAAGACTACAATAATAATATCTGCAATTACTATTAATATGTACAAACTTCTGGTCCTTATCTTAGCAAAAAATAGCGGTTGTTATGTTCTTTTTGTCGGGTGCTAAAACCATATCCTTATCCTAAAACCGTAAACTCATCCATCCACCTCTTTCACAAATGAATGTTTAATTTACAGAACTAAAGCAATGATCATCGCATAGGCTCTCCTCTTATGTCCTAATTGGTTGGCTGAGCTGTCACAGTGAAATGCCCCGCCTCCTGACCTGTCACTGATGGGAGAGGAATGTAGTTGGAGGTATAGATCTGGACAGGCTCATTGTAATGCATGGAATGAAGAATGGTGTGTTTGATACCATCCCTCCTGCCATCCCATGCAGTACAATGAGCCTGTCCTCCCATTTCTACCTCCACCAGCCTCCCCCGCTGGGCTGCTTGACAGTATGTGTGCTCTGTGGCTATGTGCATGCTGTTACCCTTTTACTTCAGTCTTGCTTTGCTAGCCAATTAATGTTTACCACAGTAACACTGCATCCTTACTGTTGCTTCTTCACTTGTAAAATACTGTATTTTACAGAGCTAGCTATTTTAATCTGTACATTTAAAAAAATGTCATGCTGTCTTAGTCGTTTGAAAATTAGGGGGGATATATTTTCATAAAGTGTATTTTGTATTTTAAACTTCTTTCTGTTTTACAGCAATGCAAATAGAAATGATTTATCTTCAAATGTGCCTGTATTAGTAATATACTAGAATAAGTTAGACTTTGAATTTGCAATAAATAATATTACATTATTTCAGTATTGATCTAAATCATACATCTTCGTCATCCTTGCTTCATTCGATGTCTTAAGAAAACATTTTCCATCTTCCAGTCTCTTCCATCCATTCTGTCATCCATCTATCCATCTTCCATTCTATCCTCCATCCATCCATCCATCTTGCTTTCTATCATCTAACCATCTTCCAGATCTTGTTGGCCCTGCATGGGGGCACTGTCCCACCCTGAGCCTTCAAAGTCAGGTCTTGTGCAGTCCTTTTCTTTTATCATCACCCAGTTCCTGGGAAAGCCTTTGACTGTCGTTCACAGAGTTATGTGGAGTATGCTAGTAGCTAATTTCTGATAGTGTATGGAATGCATTGTAATGCAGATTATGGAATAACATGATGTATTATCATTATGCACAATTCTTCATGAGACGGCATACCTCAAATACCTCTATCTCCTTCTTTGAATGATAGTAGGCTATGATTATGTGCATTGTTTTCTTCAATAATCAGTACGAACATTCACCTGTCAATAAGTATTCAACGGTTTATAGACTAAATTTGAGTCATGTCATATTCACGTCGAATTTTTTAAGCCGCTTTTTCCTAACTCTAACCCTTTCTTTCTTTCTTCTTTTCCCTTTTTTTTTTTAACCATATGGCCTTACTTAGAGCAACTGACTATAAAGTGCCATGCGTGGGATTGAGAATGTTGGCGCGAAATGCGACACACACTTCTAATTGACAACTCTGAATAGTGAGAGTGTGGAAAGCTTAGGTTAGCGGAGGCTTTCCAGGGGCGCCTTTGGCCGCTTTTGTACTCTGAGCAGCAGCTGCTGCTGGACTATTCAGTTTGAATGTTTACTCAATAGATGGAAGCTTTCGGGGTCTCAGTTCTCCCGCAAAAACTTTTGCCTCTTGCCATTTTTCAAGTGAAAGGTGGGGGCAAGTTTTAGGTCTGTAGATGGTCGTTAAGCCTACTTCAACAGTTGTCGATAGGAAGACTTGCCTAATCTCCGCTCTTGGCAATAGAGAGGCCTGGTCTTATATGCGGAGAGAGAGAGAGAGAGAGAGAGAGAGAGAGAGAGAGAGAGAGAGAGAGAGAGAGAGAGAGAGAGAGAGAGAGAGAGAGAGAGAGAGAGAGAGAGAGAGAGAGAGAGAGAGAGAGAGAGAGAGAGAGAGAGAGAGAGAGAGAGAGAGAGAGAGAGAGAGAGAGAGAGAGAGAGAGAGAGAGAGAGAGAGAGAGAGAGAGAGAGAGAGAGAGAGAGAGAGAGAGAGAGAGAGAGAGAGAGAGAGAGAGAGAGAGAGAGAGAGAGAGAGAGAGAGAGAGAGAGAATAATAAGAGAGAATAATGTAATACTAACCTATTTAGACCACTTATTTTATGACCATGAGTGTTTCATTTCTTTTTCTTATTTTAGGTAGCCTCCCAATGCTGGTTTAATGTGTATTGCAAGTGCAAGGGTTTCAGGCTGACACCAAGAGCTCCTATAAATCATTATCAAGAGAGATCCAAGATTCATCCAATATAATGTATTTTTTATTCGCTAATAATTTCAGTCAAGGAATACTGCCATATCAATGTGATACATCTACGTTCCACAGTTACAATTCAGCATGGGTTAAAACATTGTCTCCCAAATAAGAATGACACCGAATCGATATAAATATTTTACAATATGTAAGGACATTTATCTTCACATGTGTGAAGTTACAATACATGCGCAACTGCGCATTTGCACAATAAGAGCTAGAGCATTCTAAAGAGAATAATAGACATTAATTTCAACTTTTACAAAAAGATAAAATTGTAAAGGGAATAATAACTTCCTACAAGAAGAGAATACAATGGCCTGTAATAAGCCAACATCATTCTCTGGTATTTTTCACATTGACAGTCTCAGTGCTAAACGTCTCCAAATGATGCGCATCGATCACCAGGGTCTCCAAAGCGGCCCTCTGCCACCCACGGTGACGCTTTTTGGAGTGTTGATGTTGTGAGGGATCGTGGCGCGGCTTGGACTCAGCGTGGGCCTGTCACCAGGCTGCTGGGCACGATGGAAGTGACTGATGAGCTTCTGTTGTGAGTCTGACGGCTGGTTGTGCGCCGAGAGGAAACGGAGCGTTTCTTCCAAACACCGAATGAATCCCTCTGAGTGGCTCTGGCCAGACGCGCCTGCGTTGAGCGGGGCAGCAGGGTCCTCGGGGTGGTCTCTCAGGTAGAGCACTGCTGTCTCCAGGATGTCAGCCTTCTCCAGTTTGGAGTTGGGTTGGTGTTCTTGAAGCTCGGGTTTGAGGAGAGTTTTCAGCTGTTCGATGCTGTTGTTAATGCGGTCTCGTCGCATCTTTTCCACGACTGGTTTTCTTATCTGGAGAAAACAGAAATGAAGAAAAGTTGGTTAGGTATTTGCATTTGTTTTAAAATAGCACTTTTCAAATAGAAGACAGCGAGATTATAAAACACGACCGTTTTAGCATATACTTACTTTGATTTTATCTTTCGCGGTCAGCACCATGTTGCATACTTTGACAGGAGCCATCGTGGTGAATGAATGTTTGATATTGGTTGCCTATTATCATATGTTATCATGTCATATCAGAGGTCTGAGCTACTCACGTCAACAAGGCTTCCGTATTTATACGCCGCCCCACACTGTAAACCCGTGTGGGTCTCAGTGTGACAGGGCTTTCCCACACTTGCTGGCCAATCAGGGCCGCGGAGAGTACAATGACAGAGGCTTCAATTACTTCATGCTAAATGGACTGTCTATTGCCTCGGGGACAATGAGCGTGTCCCAGGGGAACAGGTGGAGTGTGCGATGAAAGAGTGCCGTGAAATAGTTGACTCTGTTCCTCGCGACGGCATTCCAAGATGTGGCTCCATTCACATGAAAGGCTGACAGATCAAAAGGCGGGAAAAGTTGGCCTCCATTAATGAATGAGGTTCCAAAAGATTAATCAGGATCAAGAGATTCCAGGCGTCTCTGCTGCAGGAGTTTTTCCCGCTCATTTTTGATAAATTAGTTATTTTGATGAATTCATTCAACGCTGTTATGATTAGTGTAGTCACTTTATTTATATTCACTCTCTACTGTATAATGGTATTATTAATGGATAGTTACTTATTATTATATTGTCATAATAATATATCTATAGTGACAATAATTCATATATTATAATTGTTATGTTATTATTATTATTATTATTATTATTATTATTATTATTATTAGTAGTAGTAGTAGTATTATGATCCACATTATTATTATTGTTATTATTATTATTATTATTATTATAATCATCATCATCATCATCATTACAATTAGGCATACACAATTGAACATGCATTTCAGACACAGTTTCGATACTGGAGCGAAACCGGTTATTCATCTGAACCTTAAGAAACAACCGTTTTTCTGTTGTTCCACATCTTTCAACGTGATATTTTTCCGTATGGACCCCTGGGAATTAGATGCCCCATTGAGGCCCGTGACTAATGCGGTATTGACCTCGGCACACTTCTATTGTTGCCGTGTTGAAAGTGTGCTGTGGGAAAGTTGGGACAACAGCCTCCAGGGTGAGCCTTTGAAGACAGGAGCAGCTGGCCTCGGTGGCGGGAAACCTCTGTCAGCGCGGGAAACCTCTGTCAGCTCGGGTGAACCGCGGCAGACTTGTCGGCTGAAGAGGGCGCCTGCGCTATGTCCAATGTCAATGCACTGACTGACTACGGTTCGAACAGTTTTCTTCCGTGAAATGTGTAGGTTTACCAAAGAACAATTCTGCTGTGGCAATGTTACACTACTCATCCATGTGAATATGTGTTCTGCATTGGCAGGTGTGTTAACTGAAAGTTGGACATTTGATAGGCCATATTTGCATGATGGCAGCCAGACAGTGAACAACTAGCGGTTTGGGAGTGAATGGACACTTGTTCACCCAAATAATTGTCTCTGAGTCTGCCTTTCTTTTTTTCTCCCACACATATTGCTCTTGTAAAACGGGCACAATGCATTCCTGGCTGTTGTGTTGAACCAGGCTTTGACTCTAGGTGCCCTCCCTCCCTCGCGAGGGCACAGCTCTCCCACAAAGAGGGGCAGGTGCTGGGTGTCACGCTTCCCATGAAGTGTCCTTGTGACTTCAGCCTCTCAGAGAACCTGGGAAGCGCCTGACCTCCGCATGCAGGAGAGGGGTCTCTCCATCTCCCCCTTGATGTGGCCCAGGGGCTGGTGTGTGTGTGTGTGTGTGTGTGTGTGCATGCATTCCTGGGTCATGTGACCTGTTTGCACCCACATTCACAGTGAAGGTATGCAGGGGAGGAGGCCACTCGAGGCGGGAAACCGCAGCACGTTGTCAAATACCTTCTGTCTTCCTTTAACGCTGTCGTTGGGTTAGTGAATGTGTTGATGGTCACCTTTACATTATGTCTGCCCCACACACACGCACACACACACACGCACACGCACACGCACACACACTATATTCTGTGTTGTAGTCTTGATCTTCAACATGACATACACATTTCTCTCCACATACGTGACCCACAAATAAGTCAATTTAACAAATGATCATCGCTGATTTGTGTATGTAATGCCATCCATTATGTGTGTGTGTGTGCGTGTGTGATTGTGTGTGTGTGTGTGTGTGTATATTTACTCTGCTATTATTTACCTTGTTGTTAGGTGTGCAGAGTGTGTGAGAGGCGCGGGTCCAGCCCTGGTGCAGATGGCCTATAGAGGAGCAGGATAATGGGGCTGATGGATCCGTGGTGGCCGCAGCAGGCCGGGCCTCGGCCCTGAATGGGAGCTTAAGTGTGGGAAAGAGGAGCAGGTCGGCGCTCTCACACATTCCTCACTAGAGAGAGGGCCTTTGGCTGCACACACACACACACACACACACACACACACACACACACACACACACACATTGGGGCATCTGGGCTCAAAGCCATGGAGACTGTTTGGCGTGTGTGTGTGGGGTGGGGTGGGATGTGTGTGTGTGTGTGTGTGTTTGTGTGTGGATGTGCCACATAATGAGGCCATCGCTTGTCTTTGTGAATAGATGGAATGTGGGCATTGGAATGCGTTCATCCTCCATTGATGGTGTTTTCATCTGCAGCGTTTTCCATGACTCACTCCCTGAGAAACCTCGAGGAGGAAAGAAGAGAAAGGAGTGAGGATTTCCCTCCAAAAATGACCCTGCCATCTGCCTCTTTACACACACGTCTGTATGGCTTTTTAAGCACATTAAACCTGATCAATATGTTTTCTCTATTTATCGTTAGTAACCATGAGAAACAATGTACATCATTATTTTTATGCAAGCTGTGACACTATATAGAAATAATGTACAGTATGTTGACTTATTCATGAGTGATATGATTTTTTTTTTTTTTTTAAAGAATAACATCATTGAACATAAGCACACTTTAACTATGTATCCATCACATCACTGGGCTTCAGTGACAGCAGCAGGATAGGAGGAGAGGATAGGAGGAGAGGAGAGAGGGGAGAGAGGAGAGAGAGAGGAGAGGTGAGGAGAGGTGAGGAGAGGAGGAGAAAGGTGAGACGAGGAGGTGAGACGAGAGGAGAGAGAGAGGAGGGGCGGGGAGAGGAGAGGAGAGGAGAAGAGAGGCAAGGAGAGGAGAGGAGAAGAGGTGAGGAGAAGAGAGGGGAGGAGAAGAGAAGAGAGGAGAGGAGAGGAGAGGAGAGGAGAAGAGAGGTGAGACGAGGAGGGGAGGGGAGAGGAGAGGAGAGGAGAGGGGAGGAGAGGAGAGGAGAGGAGAAGACAGGAGAGGAGAGGAGAGGAGAGGGGAGGAGAAGAGAAGAGAGGAGAGGAGAGGAGAAGAGAAGAGAGGAGAGGGGAGGAGAGGAGAGGAGAGGAGAGGAGAAGACAGGAGAGGTAGGTAAGTACTGCTAGACTATGTGAACGAGAAGGGGGGGGGGCACGTGTCCCCTGGCTCAGCGGTGCCTCAGATCTGGGCAGCAGGTTGAAAGGGTGTCTCTGGAGGGGAGGGGAGGGGGGGTGGGTGGGGGTGGATGGAGAGGTGGTGTGGGGGGGGGGCTATTGACAGGAGGATGTGTGAGTAGGTTCCTGTGCTGCTTTCCCACACTCCAGAGCCCATTTATTACACATTCTCTATTGGGGGGGTTCTATTGAACAATAGAAGTGTGCCTTTCCAGAGGACACTGGATAATTGTGTTTAATTGGCATTTATAATGGGAATGTTCCTCTCTCTCTCTCTGTCTTCTGCTCTGGGATGGCAGAGCAAGAGTTGAAGGATGGATAATCCATTTTTCAGACTTTTTTAATGTTGATATTCACTGTTACTATAAATAAGGAGGTCAGAAACATTGGTGAACTCTTTAGAGAGACTGAAAATGATGAAATATGAAATGATGAAATACATCATTTATTTCCTGCGTATTTACTTTTTATTTTTCTGCGTATTTACTTTAGATTTTTCTGCATCTTTGTTATTTTTGGTCTTCCCTATTTCTCTCTGAAGCGACCATATGCCCTGTGTGACTGGCCTCTACCGTGTGAAGTGTGCTGCTCCTTATCTTTATGCCTTTAGGGGCCCTTATCAAGTCTCCTGTCTCCCCCACGGCCCATCTGCAGAGGCCTGATCAGAGAGAGAGGGAACGTTCCCAGGTAATAAAAGTGTAACGACCTGCTTGTGTTCAGTCTGGACCTCTGAGAGCTGCAGCAGCCTTCCCTCTGTGGAGGCCATGAGGCCAGTTAACCAGGAGATAATTGATGCCTCTCCCATTGTTGTGTCCGCCTCGCCCACTGGCCTGGGAGTGTGGGAAAGCTAATCCTGCCTGGGACTCATGGCTTTGTAATGCTAATGTCCTCCTATAAATAGGGGAGCTGGCTCCTCTCTCAGCTCACAACTCACTCGCCTTCCTCAGAGAAGCAGCACTCTCCCTACTCTCCCAGAATGGCTCCTACCTGCTACACCAGAGACTCAACCGACAACTCGATGCTCTCGACCAAAGACAAACATAAAGTAAGTTCTGTTACCAATCGCTTTTTGCGTTATTGATTGTTTGAATGATTGAATTATTCCCTTCATGGATTGAGCTCAAAGGACATAGAACTAACAGACCTCCCTCTTTTTTCTCAACAGCTAAGGAAACCGGTTGTGGAGAAGATGCGTCGTGATCGCATCAACAGCTGCATCGAGCAGCTCAAGGCCCTGCTGGAGAGGGAGTTCCAGAAGCAGGACCCCAACGCCAAGCTGGAGAAGGCCGACATCCTGGAGATGACGGTGATGTTCATGAAGCAGCAGCTGCAGCCTCAGAGCGCCGCTTCCCCTCACAGCACCCGCAGCGACGGCTACTCCCAGTGCTGGAGCCAGACCCTGCACTTCCTGTCCGCCAACTCCCTGAAGGATGTGGCGCTTCAGCACCTGCAGCACTCCCACGGTGCCCAGAGAGCTGCCCGGGATGTCTGCCCCACCTCTCCCCTCTCCTCCTCCTCCTCCCAGCACCACGGCCAGGGCCCAGTCAAGCAGGGCACCAGTGGGCCGAGACCAGTCTGGAGGCCCTGGTAGAGCCGCTGGCAAAGATTTTCTCTCTCAAACTGGATGGCTGTTAACCATCTTTGATGATGTAGGAAGTTTCTACTTCCAGTGTTGATACATGCGTATGTCAGGTCCTTCATTTATGAAGGATAGCAAGCGTTGTGTAGCGACTGTTATGGTTTAGTTTCTCCTGTAAAGGAGGTATGTCTTGAAAATCTGCTTCGTGAAAAGAAGCACTGCAATCAGATTGATGGCAGTTTTGTTTATGAAATTAACTGTACTGATTTGATTATGCTCTCACAGAGAAGCAGACAAAAGTATTTGTATTACTTCATATTGAAGAATATGTTTGATTGTGTTTACAGTCAGTGACAGGTCAGGAGGCGTCGCCACAGTCACACTCAGATGCACCTGTGTGGTGCTTAGCCCTCCACATTTTCTGTGAAGATACTTTGTAAAGATTATATCTTTATAGCTCAATGGTTGCTTAGCCAACTGAAACCTTGTTATAACCCCAGCATTATATGTGCGGCACTGTCCTATTGAAGGATATTGCATTCAAATACATGAATATGCCTTTTGTAAAGGCTCGATTTGGGACTGCTGATGTTCCAGCTATGGTACTTTTGTACTGTGAAATACACTGTTGACACTGTGTGTCATTCGCTGTCACTTGATGAAGTGAACAAATGTAAAAAATGTTTGTGTCTGAACCAGAAAGTGTGTATATTTGCTATGAGCAGTTGTATCGCTCATGGCCTCAAATAAATGCTTTCAAATGTATCACACTGTGTGTGTCTGAGTTTCCTGAAGAGCTGCAGTCAAGTGAGGAGAAAGAGTTGGAATGTAGAAATGTTACAAACAGAACATTGAAACTGAAGTGTACGGGAGGGGAAGGGATAGTGGGATAGAACAAATAGACTGGAAAAACATTACAAAAAAAAAGTTACCTTATTTATTATTTACAATAATTCAGTTCCATATTACCTTAATATTTCACTACACTTCAAAACATCATACTTATTTGTGGAGTTTGGAATTTATAACTGCATTGATCTTTTATTATTAAGGACAGCACAGCCCTATTATTAGTCAAGCAGACTCTCTAATTCAAAGCAAATTACAGTTAAAATAATAATGGTAAGACTGGTATGTGTCATAGCTGATCTTGAAAGGGGAATATTGAGATAGATAGTAGATAGATAGATAGATAGATAGATATATAGATAGATAGTGAAACTCAATAATCAATGATCAGGGAGGGGCTTTGTGTGGATACAATAGGGTCTGCATCTGACCTCCTGGGTCTGGAGCTCTCTCTGCGTTCCCACACTCCTAACAATATACCTGCCCTGTGTGGGACAACAGATAACATCAACTACTGTGTGTGTGTGTGTGTGTGTGTGTGTGTGTGTGTATGCTTGTGCGTGTGTATGCCTGTGTGTGTGCATGTGTGTGTGTGTGAGAAAGAGAGAGAAGGAGAGGGGAGGGAGGGAGGGGGCACCCATGGCCTGGGGGTAGAGCCGCAGTCGATGAGGCTGGAAGAGGGAGTGTGCCATACAGGGTCTCACATGTGCGTGTGTGTACGTGTATGTGTGTGTGTGTGTGTGTGTGTGTGTGTGTGTGTGTGTGTATGTGTGTGTGTGTGTGTGTGTGTGTGTGTGATGAGTGTGTGTGTGTGTGTGTGTGTGTGAGAGTGTGCTCAAGGTGTGTTTAGGGCCTGTAAGCCATCACCTGGGAGAGGAGAGCAGACTTGTTCCCCAGACTGACACCTGCTTGCAGAGAGCCAGGGTTTCCCACGCTGGCTAACAGGCCCTGTGACAGGCCCAGGCCCATCCTGCCATATAGACAGCACCACTCAGATCTTCAAAGGAGACCTCACCCCTCATTAAGTTGTTGTGTCACTTAAGTCAATCCGTTCACTAGTCATATATAAATGAGGGCACACTCTGTTTTAGTCTGGATGAAAGAAAATGCACACATGGTCAGATCCTAAAAATAATTGACAGAATAAATCGTGTAACATTTAAATGGATGGAAGTTAGTATATAGAGTCTATGAAAATATTTACTATCATTTTTCTATTAGACATTTTTAAAAAAATACATTTTATTCACTTTTTGTGAGGAAAGGTGTATTTGATAATGAAGAACAACATGTTGATTAAATGAATTAGCTGGTTTTCCCTCCGGGGACAGATTTGAAGGGGAGGGGAGGGCGTGGGGTGGAGGGGGTGCAGGGTGGTGGTGGGCGGTCAGGGTTTTCACCAGCATGCCCTGAGGATAATTTAGCGTGGCACACTTCCTTTGTCCCGGCGATGAAAGGGGAGAATGAAACTGGAGTGTGGGAAAGGCGAGGAGAGGCAGGCCCCACACAGGAGGAGCACCACGCAGCCACGCAGCGCCTCGGATCACCAGCTGGCGGATGAAACAGGACCTGACGGAGCCCTGGCCAATGCTAGCCTGGGGCTTAGTTCACAAAGCACAGGACAGGCGCGCTGGACCTGGACCCACTCTCACGTGTAGATACACACACACACACACACACACACACACACACACACACACACTCTTACATGTAGATACACTAAACTACACACCCACACACACACACACACACACACACACACACACACTCACACACTCACACATACATATACTAAATTACACACACAGACTCACAGGCACTGACATACACGTGTGTGTGGATGTACACAAGTTCTCACGAGAAGTCATACCTATGTTTGTATACTCATACACACGACATGACATGCGATAAGCACATGGCCAGAATTTGATATTCAGAAACAACGCCCCTCCCTGACCCCTTACCCCTCTTATCCCCCCCCCCCCCCCACACACACACACCCTCATGGGGGTGACATGACAAACAAGCTGTGAGAGGGTAACATCATGAATAACTGATTAAACAAATCTTGCCCTAATGACTCATTATTTACTTCTAACATCTGGTTTTCAGTGCGCTCATTTTTAAACAGACTCAAATGGCTGATTAGAATTCCAGATCAGTAGGACACGATTAGCGTGTTGTTATCTTAACTGACTTATTGACTGTCGGCTTTAAGCAAAATGCAAATCTTAACTTTGTTTTACAAACCCAAAGTTATACCCTGTCTTGTGACTAATCTTTCTTTGCCTCTAATCCACATCAAGACCGCATCCTCTCTTTAACTGGAGCAGTGTACATTGATCTGTAATTAATAAATTGTATTATGTTTGTAATTTGAATGTACATTTACAATCTGTTTCATGTTTGTAAGCAGTGATTCTCTGTAAAAGAGACCAGTAGGACCTCCCCCTGCCTAAATAAAGGTTTAATAATAATACATATATAACACAATGTGACTGGGTAATGAAGAAATAATCAATTATCAAGATATGCATTTCAAATCATTTTTATTTCTGTGTGACATCAACAAGTGCATATGTTTTGTGTCAAATTTGAAATTCACACATAGAAACTCATCATATACAGACAATTCCTTTACAAAAGGTAACATAATCTGATTTACTTGTCATAAAAACACATGTGAGAACATGTTCTCCAATAAGTACTAAGCATTATAAATGCATTCAAGTGTATTTTCATCATCAATATACAGTTTCGACTTCATGGGAGTCACGTGGCTCCACAGGAGGCCAACAGAGTACAGTACTTCTACTTACAAAGCAGATTTTTCAAGACATACCTCCTTTACAGGAGAAACTAAACCATAACAGTCGCTACACAACGCTTGCTATCCTTCATAAATGAAGGACCTGACCTACGTATGTATCAACACTGGAAGTAGAAACTTCCTACATCATCAAAGATGGTTAACAGCCATCCAGTTTGAGAGAGAAAATCTTTGCCAGCGGCTCTACCAGGGCCTCCCGACTGGTCTGGGCTCTACCAGGGCCTCCAGACTGGTCTGGGCTCTACCAGGGCCTCCAGACTGGTCTCGGCCCACTGGTGCCCTGCTTGACTGGGCCCTGGCCGTGGTGCTGGGAGGAGGAGGAGGAGGAGAGGGGAGAGGTGGGGCAGACATCCCGGGCAGCTCTCTGGGCACCGTGGGAGTGCTGCAGGTGCTGAAGCGCCACGTCCTTCAGGGAGTTGGCGGACAGGAAGTGCAGGGTCTGGCTCCAGCACTGGGAGTAGCCGTCGCTGCGGGTGCTGTGAGGGGAGGCGGCGCTCTGAGGCTGCAGCTGCTGCTTCATGAACATCACCGTCATCTCCAGGATGTCGGCCTTCTCCAGCTTGGCGTTGGGGTCCTGCTTCTGGAACTCCCTCTCTAGCAGGGCCTTGAGCTGCTCGATGCAGCTGTTGATGCGATCACGACGCATCTTCTCCACAACCGGTTTCCTTAGCTGTTGAGAAAAAAGAGGGAGGTCTGTTAGTTCTATGTCCTTTGAGCTCAATCCATGAAGGGAATAATTCAATCATTCAAACAATCAATAACCCAAAAAGCGATTGGTAACAGAACTTACTTTATGTTTGTCTTTGGTCGAGAGCATCGAGTTGTCGGTTGAGTCTCTGGTGTAGCAGGTAGGAGCCATTCTGGGAGAGTAGGGAGAGTGCTGCTTCTCTGAGGAAGGCGAGTGAGTTGTGAGCTGAGAGAGGAGCCAGCTCCCCTATTTATAGGAGGACATTAGCATTACAAAGCCATGAGTCCCAGGCAGGATTAGCTTTCCCACACTCCCAGGCCAGTGGGCGAGGCGGACACAACAATGGGAGAGGCATCAATTATCTCCTGGTTAACTGGCCTCATGGCCTCCACAGAGGGAAGGCTGCTGCAGCTCTCAGAGGTCCAGACTGAACACAAGCAGGTCGTTACACTTTTATTACCTGGGAACGTTCCCTCTCTCTCTGATCAGGCCTCTGCAGATGGGCCGTGGGGGAGACAGGAGACTTGATAAGGGCCCCTAAAGGCATAAAGATAAGGAGCAGCACACTTCACACGGTAGAGGCCAGTCACACAGGGCATATGGTCGCTTCAGAGAGAAATAGGGAAGACCAAAAATAACAAAGATGCTGAAAAATCTAAAGTAAATAGGGCCTACACATTAAATAAATTATGTATTTCATTGATTCTCTCTTAAGAGTCCCCCGTTGTTTCTGACTTCCTTACTCACAGTGAATATCAACATGTCTGAAAAACAGATTATTCATCCTTCAACACCTCTTGCTCTCTCTCTCTGCTGTCCCAGTGGTGAAGACACACCTCTCCTCTCTCTCTCTCTCTCCCCCTTAAAAGTCTAAGAAGATTTGGGAAAAACCTCTTCCCACAGCCACTGTATCGTGAGGAGCTCTCTGACTCTGTGGAGAGACTAGACAGAACATGTCAACTTTGTTTACCAGCTACTGAAAGAAAAGATGACTCTTAGCCACTGCTACAGTAGTTAGTACTTCATTTGAACTACAACCATGACATCACTTCAGTTTGTTATGCCTAAGTGCCTTATTTCACAAGCTTAGGATAATAGGATATTTGCTATTGAAATATGTTGAGAAATGTCTGTTTAGTGTGTCCATGCTTATTTGAACAAACATGTTCTGTGTTTTATGGAATGCTCCTGTGTACAATTGAGAACGTATTCTGAAGTAATCGGAATACTGAATACACTTTGAGCCATGTATTCAGCAGCCTATTTAGCGGCTTAATACATTTTCAAAGTATTTCTATACAACCCTGTATGTCACTGCTGACAACTGGCTCGAGCAACACAGCCTACCGGAAATGTATATTGTGACCACCTGTAGAGTATGGAAGCATAAAGTTGACTAAATTCAAATGCTAATGCAATATGACATTGCAATTGCATGTTCCACTTTTGCATGCATTCTTTCAGACAATATTCAAATTCAAATGCAATTCTAATGATTTGCATTTTCATTTTCATGTACCCGATGTGCACATTCGCTGTCAATATTAAAATGATAATGCAAAGCCATTTGACATTTAATTTTCAGTCATGCGCTGCTTTGTAGCTGACAAAATTCAAAAGTTCATTCTAATGTGTCAATATTCAATATTCATCAGTGCGTCTGATGAATCTGCGTCATATGCGTATAATGCGGTCAACAAAAATACATCGCCATATGACTTCTCAATACGGTGATCAAGAACCAACTAACAAATTATTCATAAACACCTATGATCTCAAATTTAAAGAATTAGTGGACTTCAAAATGGCACAAGTAATGTATAAAGTAAAAAATAAGATGCTTCCAGACTGTATCCAGAGACTATTTCAAGTTAGACAGAGTAATTATGAACTCAGAGGAATATGTATGTTTATGAAAACAAAGATTAGAACAAATGCAAAACAAAGATGTATAACAGTTAAAGGAGTTAATTTATGGAATACTTTTGAAAAGGAAATGAAAAAGTGTAGTACATTAAAACGATTTAAAAAAATATTTAAAAATAAGATGATTAACAAGTATAAAACAGAGGTTTAAATATAGTTTTTTTTTTTTTTTGAACTTTTTGTTGACATGCGTAAGTGACATTTTGTTTATAAAAGTTTCAATGTTTTGATTATGCATTCATGGGGGGACATGCATACATGTAACAAGGGTAGGCGCAATAAGCCACGGCTTCAGCCTACACCTTTTTGGTCCTGATGTTATAAATTGTGACTATGTACATTTTCCTATTGTATTGTGAATTGTATAGGGGACCAAAATAAACATTCTCAATCAAAGGCAATAAACAAACAATCAAAGTAGGATTACAGACTTTCAGTCTGCCTCCATCCATGTGGATGAACCACCCAAAGGCCTGAGGTGTTGTCGGAGGCATGAATATGATTTAGGGGGTATTTAGTATAACAGGCTGGGTTTATTGTGAGTTTACTTGTTTGTTTATTGCCTTGATCACCGTATTGAGAAGTGATATGGTTATGGGGGGTGATATTGCAAGGTAATTTAAGCACCTGCGCACCTTGCATTGCGGTAGTGGAGAGAGAGGGGAGCGATGTATTTTTGTTGACCGCATTATACGCATATGACGCAGATGAACCACTGATGAACCAGATGAGACACTGACCTCATGTCTTTTAGCTTGCTTTTATAGTTGTTTTTATTTTCTTAATATTGTTGTCTTTATTTGCACTTGACACCACAGACCTCATTGGCTCTTAGCTTGTTTTATAGCATTTTCGCTTTTGAATTTGTCTAGTGTGTAATATTTGTGATATGTTATGTGTATATGTGAATATGTTTTTCTGTTTTTGCACCTTCAGAAGAACCACTACAATTTCATTGTATAGGCAACTGTACAAGGACAATAAAGTCTATTCTATTCTATATTCTATACGCATTGTTTGTTATTTTTCTGGTTTTGATCGCTTATGGATTATTTTTGTATGTCGCCAAGTTTGATTGTTCTATTCAATAAATGCTCTAAAACGTACTTTTCATCTCAGCGGATTGTTTGGCGCATCATACAATTACCAGCCAGACCCTGGTTGCGTTTCTCAGCGACTTTTTACTTTTGGCTCTATCTATCTATCTCGCTACAGGTGTCATATAACCCTAACCCATATCCTGTCATATAAAAGTACCTTATTGAATCTCCAGGTAATGTAGGCTATTTCTGACATCCATCACTTTTGCTGTCGTTAAGTGTAGTAGAGGTTATCTGCCGGGTCAGGAAGGTCCCGTGGGGGGGGCAGTATAGCTTCCGGGTTAGTCTAATGTGGGGAACGGCCATGCTCTGTAATGCTCTGCACTTATTACTATAAACCAGTTAATGTTTACCCGCTGTCCGCTCATCATTATTATATTAGGAAGATATCACATTAAGATACTTTATTTTTCTGTTTTGGTAGTCTGTCCAATGTGACACTTGCCCTCCTCCACCGGCCCTAGTTTTGGATCTAGTTTGCTGTTCATTATTTTCATGATAAATCGTAGCTAGCTAGCTATAACATCTTCATATACACCATACAGGCTACTGATTAACAGTAGGCACTGATTAACAGTAGGCAAATGCCAATTGAACAGATTTATTCATTATCCTATCTTAAGAAAACTAATGTAACACTCTCATCTGGGGACTTACACGGCAAATCAAATCAAAGATCGACAAATCCCTGATGACATGGAGATGACGTATGACTGCTCTGATGAATCAACCCCTATTTCATTAATTTTCTCTATCGACGTCGATCATTGATCGGCAACGACACTATATAATAGTTTGCCTAACTGGATTTTGCCTAAATCGGATTTGGGCTCCTAATATCTAAAAAGCACGGTTTTCTTATTTTATCGGATTAAAGTAGCAAAGACCAGAAATGTCCATTGACCGCCAGTCAAACTTCTCCCCTTCTATCACCCACAAAGGGGCGTGGACATGACGGGAGAGCAAAGTACCCGGATGCGTTCGAATTGCATAGATAGAGAGTTTTAATTTTGTCAGCTGTAAAGCGGATGTGTTTCCTAGAACATGTAAATGCAATTGCGTATCACCGAATTGCATAGAGAGTTTGAATTTTGTCAGCTGTAAAGCGGATGTGTTTTCCTAGAACATGTAAATGCAATTGCGTATCACATTATTGCATTACAATTTGAATATTGACTCAAATAACGCAGGCAAAAGTGGCAAATGAATATGCTATTTGGGATTGCAAAGTCATTTGCACATTAGAATGAACTTTTGAATTTTGTCAGCTACAAAGCAGCGCATGACTTTGGAAATTAAATGTCAAATGGCTTTGCATTATAATTTTAATATTGACAGCGAATGTGCACATCGGGTACATGAAAATGAAAATCATTAGAATTGCATTTGAATATTGTCTGAAAGAATGCATGCAAAAGTGGAACATGCAATTGCAATCTCATATTGCATTAGCATTTGAATTAGGTCAGCTATATGCTTCCATACGTGACCACCTGTAGAGCAGCGCGTGGATTAAACTTTATGAGCTGTTTTGACTGACCCCAAGCAGAGGTAGATTTGTCTCTGATGTTCATGGAAACGTGTGCCGTATTATGTTGTCGTCCCCCCCCCCTCAGCATATGGGTACGATCAAAGTCGCCACTAAGAAAAGGCCACCTCTTTTTGACACTGTTATAAATGTATACATGTAAATGGTGGTCTCGTGGACCGTGGGGCAGGCGTCTAGGGAGGTGAGACCCAGGAGCAGCACGCTTCTAGGTGGCAGGCCAGCATGTCACGCGTGTGTCTCAAAGTGACATCGGAAGTTGGAATGGGGGGGTCGTGCATCCGACTCAGGGGTGACAGGAGGAGGTGGTCGCCAAATGTTTGTTATTTAACTTTTATTGCGTCTCTGTGGTCTCTGGGGTTGACTGGCGAGTGTGGGAACGTCTCAGGTGCGGAAAGCCCACGCGTTTGGATCTGCAGCCTGCGGTATAAATACGCCTGGCTCCGGGACAGTCTCAGGTAGATCTGTTACTGACTGGACCACGAACACATCTTGAGCTGGGCTGAGAATCATCAACTACTTTTTCTGTTTATCATGGCTCCTAACCAAAGCAGTGATACTGCTGTTGTGAATGCACCATGTGGATATACTCCTAAGGTAAGTTAGATGATCAACCTTAGAAAAGCCTGATATAGAACAAATCAACAAGATAGTTTTGGAAAATTCTGGATGAATGAATGAATTAATGAATGAATGAAAGCTTTATTTCGAACATGTGAAAAAAAGAAATAGTTATAACAACAAAAAACTAAACAAAAACAAGAAAAAACCCAAACAAAAACAAGAAAAAACGAAACAAAACAAAAAACACTATTTACTTAACAGGACCTGTATTGTTTGATTACAAATCAACTAATCAATGTTTTGTCTTTTCCTTAATCCAGTTGCGGAAAGTGACCGTGGAGAAGTTGCGGAGGGACCGTATCAACAGCAGCATCGAGCGGCTCAGGACGATCCTCCACAGAGGGCAGAGGTGCAAGGACAAGTCCTCTGCAAAACTGGAGAAAGCCGACATCCTGGAGATGGCAGTGGGTTTCCTCCGGGAGAGGACCCATGGCAGCGGTGTGCCCCCCTGCCACTCCACGTCCCAGGGCTTCTCCCGGTGCCTGCGAGAGACCCTCCGGCATCTGTCCCCCCATGTCCCCCTGCGGCCCGCGGAGAGGGGGGAGGTCAAGCCCAGCTCCTCACCCCGGTCACAGGGCTCACTGTGGAGACCGTGGTAGTACTGTCCTGGGACACACCAATTGAATTATTATGAACTAATTCATAATGTAAAATATATATTAGGATCATTCATTATTATACTTGAATTATTCCAATTGGAACAAGATCTCCTGACTGTCTTAAGACATTGATATTCAGTGTCTTAATTAAGACATCTCAAGATGTTCTGTGTCTTCAAGACACAGAAAATATGGCTCTTATGCTCCATGTCTTAAGTGAGTGCATGTGTGCATGTCTTCAGGTTAGGTCTTAAGACGACTTGACAGACAAAATGTCTTATTTTGGTTAATTAAGACATCTTAAGATGTCTCGAGACAAGGTGATGGCTGGGTATGCTGTCATCACAAGACTGTACCCTGGTATTCTCTACTTGGGTCTGTTCTCCTCAACAAACAACGTATGCATATTATTGTCTTTGACGTGGCATGGTTAACTATGTTATTTGATTAGAGACGTTCCTTAGTTGTGCAATATTTGTACGTATTTTAGCACATATTTTTATTTTGATATACATACAAGCCTTCCCAGGAGGTTGTCTACAGTGTAGATGTTAGGCCGACTTCAGAACAATGTAGCCTAATGGCACACTTCTCATCATCACACAGTAGTTGATGTTATCTGTTGTCCCACACAGGGCAGGTATATTGTTAGGAGTGTGGGAACGCAGAGAGAGCTCCAGACCCAGGAGGTCAGATGCAGACCCATTGTATCCACACAAAGCCCCTCCCTGATCATTGATTATTGAGTTTCACTAAATATCTAGAGATCTATCTATCTATATTTATCGATCTACTATCTATCTCTCTCTCTCGGCTTCATAGTGTGGTGTATATCATATTATTTTTATTATGTTTATTTTTATATTATTGTGACCAATGACCATGTATTAAACATTCCCTATGTTTATTTCTTAAGAACTCTGCCTGTGTGTTGTTTTGTTTACTGCTATCTCACCGACGCTCCAGTGACTAAAATTCAAACCATGAGTGAGGATGAAGTTGATTTCAGATCAGTCAGTAATGCAGTCCGAACTGATTTCGTAGCTTTCGAAATTCATAAAGGGAAAATATACGGTGCTTCACCATGGACAAAGCTGCCAGCAACTAGTTGCATGAGTAGGCATGTATTTTGGCATGGCATCGTACGCATTAAGCGTACTTAATCAGTCTCATTTATAAGCACTTAATAAGCTATTTATAACACGTCATACTATTATATTAATTGTAAGACTGAAGGCCAAAATAATTGGATAAGACACTTGCAGTAGGCCTATGCCTATAGTCCTATCAATATTGCTCAAATAGCCTACACCATCAATCCATCACATTGGTATGTAGCCTATGTCCTGTATGTGATAGAGAATCATTCACAATTAATATTGATGAAAATATATTGATTTAGTGTGGCGCAATAGTAGCAGCGATATGCTACCAAATCCGTCATGATTACCTGCACGTGAATATTCTGTGAAACCTCTGAGATATTATTTGGTTTAAAATAAAGAGAGAAGCATGTAAAGAGACAAGTGAAATAATGAACAAGTACATATCAATTCATTTGTTTTGTTTTTTCATTTATTCAAGCTCAATGAGTCACATGGATCAACACCATGAATCAAGGTGAATAATTCAGTGATGAAACATCACAACCAGAGCTTGGACAGAAATCCAAGACATTATACTCTAACTGAGTACAGGATACACATTAACTGTCTTTACAAAAGACACATAGAGATGTTTAAGATAAACAGTTTTACATTGAGAGAACGTTATTTTCTCCATTCTGCAGACACATTATTTAACAAATGTGAATCTTATTTTCACAGAAAATACTAAACAGACAATCTAAACTTTGACATAAAAATACATGTAATTCAGTCAATATGACCATATCCCTAAAAACATGTAGTAACAACATTACTTGTAGTAACAACATTAAGTATTCCTAATAGAGGATAAGTATTGATCAATAAGAAGTGATCTTAATAATAACAAGTATTGATCTTAAAACAGTTCATTAATTGTAAATCACAGAGTGATTGTAAATATAATGCCCATTATGGGTAAAAGGTCCTCATGGATGCCTATTAGAAGCTGTTGATCTTATTTATCATAATAAATACATCAATCGACACATGTTTCACAGAACATGGTGTGATATCAGTTGTACAACAACTTTACATTAAAAAAAATAATCATTGATTATGACAATTTTCCCTGAAAAGGGTATCTTCACTTCTTCTGGACAGCTAACAAGTGCCAATGCATGGCATTAGAGTTAGTTGACTTTCTGTCAATATTACTGTCCATGACGCTTAATCTTAGACCAACATGGTCAATGTGTTTGTCTGAGAGTGGATCTCCAGTCTGTAGGACTCTACCAAGGCCTCCAGAGGGCGCTGTTGACTGGACTCTTATCTTTACTGATGCTGGGCTGGGCTGGGGAGCTTAGCAGAGACAGGTCACTCTCCCTCCTGTTCTTATCAGAGGATGGCTGCAGGCTCTGGACGTGGCTCAGCAGTCTTCTCTGGGTCTGTGTCTTCACCTCATCCTTGGACAGGAAGTGCACCATCTCTTGGACACACCTGGAGAAACCATGATTGGCAGCTGCTGCTGAACAGGAGGAGGAACTCACTGGCTTGTACTGCTGCTGTCGTCTCAGGTAGCAAACTGTCATCTCCAGGATGTCGGCTTTCTCCAGCTTGGAGTCAGACTGCTGGTTGAGGATCTCTGGACCCAGGAGGGACTTGAGCTGCTCAATGCTGCTGTTGATACGATCTCTGCGTAACTTTTCCACCACTGGCTTTCTTAGCTGCAAAAAGAAAAGAGGAGTCATTAATAACTTATTCTGGCATATATCAACTGTCATTTCAATAGGTATTAGTTACTAAGTACAGATAGTTACATAGTGAATAATTGTAATTTCAATTTACCTTGTGGGACAGAGTCAGGTGCTCCTTAGGGTAGGTCATTGCTGAAGTGATTGTAGGTGCCATGGCTGGATCTCTGTGCTGTGGAGGTCTCTGTGTCGAGAGAATCTGATTTCCACTGCCTTCATCCCTCCTATATATAGTCCTGAATCTACATATGAATGTGTGGGTCTTGGTCTTGTTGGAGTTTCTCACAGTCTGTAGCCAATGGGTGAGCTTGGAGAGAACAATGAGGAATGTGGAGCTGCCACATGCTCTTACTGCTGGGGGACAATGACCACGTCTCCGGGGAGCAGGTGCAGGGGTGGGGGGTGATGGGGAGAGACCCACAGAGCGCTGTGTGGATCTGGGAAAGTGGTGACCTTGTAAAGAGATCTGCTGCCTGATGTTGGGATCAATGACACTGACAGAGCACACGCTCATCATCACAGCATACACGTGTGACACTGACACAGATTATATGAAAATGTACAGTGTAATTTAATCCCCAGATAATATTCTGCATCTATAGTGGAACCTCCTTTTATGATTAATTTATTATTATGTCACATTTTATACCTTCATGGTGCGTTTGACCTCTGACAATGATGAATAACTCTGTAATGCTCCCCGTGTATTCATGATTTATAGTCATACTTAGTTTCACATTGGATTTTTTTTTAATGTATTGATCATAAGACAATGTAATCATCTTCACCATATCTGTCAAAAATAATAGGTGGGTGGAAAAATGTGATGATAGTTTTCCGTACGGTTCGATAATACATGGACATTCAGAGGTCGGTCAATATCAATTGTCAGGGGTCTCTGAATTCGCTGGGGCATGTCTGGACATGCAGTGACGTAACATACAGATGCAGCAGATGAAGCAGATGTGGTCTCTGTCTCCTGGCTGGTAGTGTGAGTAGAGAGCTGATCGGAGTTTCCCACACAGAGTCCTGTGTGCTGTGATCAATGCACCTCAAAAGCCCCTAAGGACCCTGAATAGACCATTAGTGACGGCTCCTTGCTCTATGACCATCTGGAGGGAAAGATCAGCAAGTGGTTTAGTTGGTTTTCCCTCTCTTTTTTTCACCTCCAATTCTGAATCATGAATCATGAAAGACTACGGAAGGATAAATACACATTTACACTCACAAGACACATTTGTATATGTTTTTAATAATTTAATTGCATCTAAAATGCAATGTTTAACGTAAAACATTTTGACAGTCTGGGCTCTGAAAATTGCCTCTAGAAAACTTTCACTATAAAAAAAAGTGGTTAAGAGAGAAAATCTCTCCCAATCACATGGGTAAACCGTACTCTGTTTATTTAATAGTGATTGTATCCCCTTCCCAAAGTGTGCCCATTCCTAATTGAGACAGTCAGGCGCTGGTGGGATTGAAGATGCTAATGGCACTGAACTGTGACTCTGCTCTCCAGAGCTTTCCCACACTTTCCCCATTGAGAGAGCCTCCACTAAACAATAGAAGTGTGCCTTTTGATATGCTAATCCATCGCTACACAAGCAGTTCCCAACAAGCCCGTGAGGGGTAAAGATCATTACTTAAATATTTCTGTTTAGAAACAAGTATAGACTCACTACTAGAGTGAATTAATTCAGCCTGTAAGTGTGTTTTTTAATTATGTTATTTTTAAACACAAAATAGTGTTGAGGGTAAGATTTTCCTATTGCAAATGGAGGACAACAATTATCTTTAAAATACATACTGTAGTATTTGCTGATTGCTGACAGTGTCCAGTTTACAGGTGTATCAATGATCATTATATGATGCAAATCATGTAGACTGAGACATGTACTGTACTGTACTGTACATCACATGATATTCAATAGTAGTTGTTGATTATTGAAACCTCACTTCTAGATAGTAAGTTTTATTCTAGACAAGTTGCACATCTGGTCACAGAATTAATGTATGAGGCTCGGAGTGTTTTAGATAATCAGAGATTTGACGTAAACCTACAAGTAATGTTATAGAAGGAAGAGGGAGTGGGAAAATAACATGAAGTTAGAAATGAAAATATGCATTAACTTGGTTTTAAAATATAGCTGTAACTATAACATATAACTTTGTGGAACCAATTTTTTCCTTATATTTGGGGTTTTCTTTGCCGGTTTATGCCAGATAAAAGTCTTATTTTACAGACCCAGACCCCCCCCCCCCCCCCCCCCCCTCTTCTGAAGGATCAGGGTAGAGGTCTGGTTCTATTGTCCCAAAGGGGGTCTGTGAGTGAGCTTTCCCTGGTTTCCCACACTCTGCCCATTCACTGCTTTCAAAGGAGGAACAACAGAAGTGTGTCTTATTACACATCACATTAGCTGTGGAGGTGACGTCATTGTTGAGGAGGGACACAGAAGCCCTAAACTGTTAGATGACATTCAGCAGTTTCTGACCAACATCTGGAGTCACATCGTTTCTAAGTGATTTTAGACGTTTAGGTGATTTGATAAGTTTAAAGGATTTTATACATTTAATTTTTTTTAACTGTATTATGAACAGCCATACTAAAAATACATTTATTTTTGATGTATCACTGATGCCTGCTGGCAAATCAAATTTCAACTGTATGATTAATAATCTCTCTGTATTTAGTTTTGCATATTCTGGGGGGCAAATAAAGAACTCTACATCATCACTTGTTGAAATACATTGTATTTCTGAATCAAACAGGTGTGATATGTGTTTTTCTTCTTCTTCTTACAGATGTTGAGTCCATTACTCAGTGGTGCTGTAGGCCACTATACTGTAAAAGAAGCCTTCTCTATCCATTCAGCCATTCCTTTGCATTCATTAACTAATAATTAAATATGATTTAGGTGGAAGTGATGTGAATAGAGAAGACAAGAATAAAGTAAAACACGGAGGAAGGTAATTTCATTTGATTGTTTTTGTATTTATTCAAACTGACTCAATGAGTCATCCGTTTTCGCACCTTGATTCAAGGCAGATGATGAGGTATCACAACCACAACTTGGACATTTATGTCAAATACAGTGTATAACTCTCTCTCTGAGTAAAGGATATACTGTAACAACTGTCTTTTTAAAAGACACACAGGATCATCTGTCTAAAATAAACAAGAGTTTCACATTGAGAGAACACTGTTCTCTCCCTTCTGCAATGTGCATGATGTTTTCACAGAAAAATCATGAAGCTAATTGCATTTTGATCTTAAAACATATCAGAACCAGTTAAAAGGTCATCACAGAGTGATGATAACAGGTATAATACCTAGTGATGGGTAGATCCTCATGGATAAACAGCGATTTTAGAACAAACATTGATCAATATTTAAAGCATAACTCATACAAGCTTCACAGAAGATGCACAATATGATATCAACATGACCATTATCACTACGAAAATGTAGTGTTAACAAATTAAGCATGTCATCAAATTGATCTTAAAACAGATCAGTTATGGAGAATCTTAGAAAGATTTAAGAAGGTATAATACCCATTATGGGCAAATGTTCTCAAAGAAGATAATTCAAGCTGTTGATATTACTACTAATTAGTAAACAAAACATGGAATCACGTTTTGTCCACATGGAACAATTTCTGTCTTGATAATTTTCTTAGAAAATGAATGTCCACTTATTCATTAAGTGTCAATGTCACATTGAATTTTAAAAAAACCTTCTGTACATACAGAAAAACTCTTTCTTCACCTTTGAATATTACTATCCATGACGTTAATACTTGTAGACCAATATGGTCAAGTCTATTTTGTCTGAATGGAGTTCCAGTCTGTAGGACTCTACCAGGGCCTCCAGAGGGCTCTGTTGACTGGACTCTTCTCTTTACTGATGCTGTGCTGGGCTGGGGAGCTCAGAGGAGGCTCCCTCCTGTTCTTCACCTCATCTTTGGACAGGGAGTGCACCATCTCTCTCAGGCAGCAAACTGTCATCTCCAGGATGTCGGCTTTCTCCAGCTTGGAGTCAGACTGCTGGTTGAGGATCTCTGGACCCAGGAGGGACTTGAGCTGCTCAATGCTGCTGTTGATACGATCTCTGCGTAACTTTTCCACCACTGGCTTTCTTAGCTGCAAAAAAGGAAAAAGGAGTCATTAATAACTTATTCCATATTCTTGAGTGGGCTAAGAATAAAGCAAATTAATAATCATATCAGTTGTCACAGATTTGAACCTTCAATTTACCTTGTGGGACAGAGTCAGGTGCTCCTTAGGGTAGGTCATTGCTGAAGTGATTGTAGGTGCCATGGCTGGATCTCTGTGCTGTGGAGGTCTCTGTGTCGAGAGAATCTGATTTCCACTGCCTTCATCCCTCCTATATATAGTCCTGAATCTACATATGAATGTGTGGGTCTTGGTCTTGTTGGAGTTTCTCACAGTCTGTAGCCAATGGGTGAGCTTGGAGAGAACAATGGTCATGTCTCAGGGGAGCAGGTGCAGGGGTGGGGGGTGATGGGGAGAGATCCACAGAGCGCTGTGTGGATCTGGGAAAGGGGTGACCCTGTAAAGAGAGCAGATCTGCTGCCTGATGTCGGGATAAATGACGCTGACAAAGCACACGCTCATCATCACAGCATACACGTGTAACACAAATCATCTGCATTAATCAAATCAAATCACATCAACGTTCATTTATCAAAGGGACAGGATACAGTACAATTAAATGTTTTCTATTATTAATATTAAAACATGTTTTTATTGAAAGACAGGATGGAAAACATGCAATGGACAGTAAAACAATATGTTCCTTTCTTTTTTTAAACAAAAACCACTTCCTGTCCCACCCCCCATCCTATCCCTCCCACCCCCACTTAGAGCACTATGAAAAAGAGCTATGAATTTAAAGTCACCAGCAAATTGGGTAATAGAAACTTTGACAGTCTTCAAAATGTACAGAGACTTTCAATATACTGAAGGCTACATTGAATTAGAACAAATCTTCACATCTTGTGTTCCAGTGCACGGGGAGCCTCTCTAGGCATAATCTTTGACACAGGTAGCTGTCCATTTATCTAACAAGGGTTGCCATACTTTCAGAAAGATACCCTCTCTGTTAATGAATGGCTTATTCTCTCCATGAGAAGCACATTCCCCAGACACCTAAGCCACTGCTGAAATAAAGGGCTGGCCTCCGACTGCCACTGTAGTAAAATAAGGCGTTTGGCTAACAGTGTGCAGAGGGAAATTGCCTGCCCCTCATATTTATTGATTGAAGGGTTAACAACAACTGATCCAAAGATAGCAAGCAATGGATCTGGTGCAACAGTTTTATTAAAAGCCTTTGATATATAGTCAAATATAAGAATCCAAAAGGAGTTTAACTTTGGGCAGGACCAGAACTGATGGGTAAGCGTTCCAGTCTCTTGTACATTTTTCACATAAAGGAGAGGTGTTGGGGTGTATGGTGTGAAGCCTGGACTTCCAATAATGGAGTCTGTGGACAGTGGAGGACTCAGGCTGTTTGAAGGGCAGGGGGGGCGAAAAGAAAAAAAGGGCACCTACTGCACAACATGGGACCCCATCAGTGCACATCGTCAAGTTTAGACCATTGGAAGGGCAGCCAATAGGGCACATCCTCTAATTTTGCCACTCAAAAGGGCACTTTAGTGGGACGTTTTTCAACTGTGGGGGCACATGGTCAAGTTTAAACCATTGGAGGGGCACCAATAGGGCACGTCCTCTCACTCAAAAGGGCATTTTTGCCACTCAAAAGGGCACTTAAGCGAGACGTTTTTCAACCGTGGGGTTACCAGGAGGGGCGGTCGCCCCCCCTGCCCCCCCTGAGTCCACCAGTGTCTGTGGACTATCTTGAATTATATCGAGTGTCGCCTCCCATACTTCTTCAGAGATTTCAGTATTGAGTTCTTATTGCCAATCATTTATCAGTTTGTCATTGGACACCAGTACCCGGGCCTGGAAGATATCATAGAAAAAAGAGGCTGAACCCTTAACGCCAGGTTCATGGCGAAGGCTGCTGTTGAGTGTGTTGTGCTTGGGCATACATTCATAATGTGGTATATGAGTCCTAATAAAATCCCTAATCTGGAGATAAAAACCATAGCTTTCCCTCGACATACAAGTCTTTTATCGTGACAATTAGAAAAGACTGGGTCAACTAAGGCAGGCAGGAAGGCATATTGGGCTGTCTATGTAGACCTTAGGCAGGTTGAGGAAAGATTGAATTTGTTGCCATATTTTAGTTTAGTATAAACTAAGTATATCATTGGATTGTTTATATAGGTTGGTGTCTTTGTTTTAATTAGATTAAGTGCCCACATGTGGCCAGTTCAATCTGAAGCCATGAAGATCTGTCTTCATGGTTGTGGTCAGTCGGCAGCAGGGGCGCCGCTAAGGGGGTGGTAAGTTAGGACGATTCTAAGGGCCCAGCACTGACAGGGGCCCATGAGAATCTTTTATTTTTTATTTTTTTTTAATATATTATATGTATAAATATTATTATTATTATTATTATTATTATTATCATAAGGACGTTAATGTAGCCGAATTCAAATTATAATTCTATGTAATAAAAAAAGTCACAAAAGAAACAAACTGGAGTTTTGTTTCTCTATGTTTAACAAAATTAAGCCTTATTATTTACCCCTCTATTTAGTCATTGCATGGTTCAGTCCACCGCGCGCGAGCTGCTAGACGAGAGGAACGTTACCGCAAATATTCTGACAAGGTTTCCATGACCAACACGTCCTGCTGTAGTATGTGTGTGGGACAGATGGAGGACAGCCAGATTGGAAATGCATCAAATGTACGTGTGCGTGCGTGGACGATGTCGTGAAAGGCAAAGCCAAAGTCAGGGTCTCAAAAGAGAAAAGTAAAAAAATCACTAAAAACAGTGGTTTAGTGATCTAATCACTGCGTGGATGATCTAGTTAGCTCGCTATCCGCTTGTTAAGTCGTGACGTGTTTCCGGGACCCAACGTTGGCTGAGGTGCTGTCTTCGAAATGGAGAAATAATAATAATAATTAATTATATTTATATAGCGCTTTTCCGGGGCTCAAATACCCTGACAATATGGAGAAAACGGGAAAGTGCTGTGTCCCTTGTTGTATGAATAGATCCGAGTCTAAAAAACTATTAAACTGTCATTCTACCGTTGTAGTTCAGAGGTATTCTGGTGCGGAGAATTTCTGGTTTGGACTCGGAAATGGCTAAACGTCACTTTTGACGTCAGGCTTAACAAGTGGATAGCTAATTAACATTAACTTCAAGTATAGTTAACTTACAGTGCACTGTCAGTATAATTTCAGTTAAATGTATGAGATGAGGGCAATTTTGGTCCAAATATAGGTTATTAGAGCTCAGTGAATTTGTATCCAGCAGCTATGCACTCTTGCTATTATAGCTAGCTAGCTAGTATAATGTTACATGCTAATGACGTCATGCACAGATGCACCTCCCAGTTGAAGGAGAAGGGGGTGAGCAGTAGGAGTTTGGGGTTAACAAACATATTTAGAATATTTTAATGTATGCTGCATTACCATGCAAGCATTGAATACAACTTTAGCTAATATTCATATTTAGTTAATAGTTCTTCCAGTAATTGCAATAACATTGACCACACTGGCATCTTAATAATATTGTTAGCTAGCTAGATAACATTTAAGTTAGCTAATCTGGTGTAATGTATGTGTTATTATGTTAATACTATTATAGGACATATTATGAATTATGTACCTATGGATACTCCATGCCAGGGCCCTCTTCAAGCAAGGCAGCCAGAGAGGAGAGCAGAGGTGGGGGGGTAGTGGTGGTCTAGTAGTGGATAGTGAGTTGGACTTGTGATCGGAAGGTTGCGAGTTCAAATCCCGCCTGAAACCACACCACTACTAGTGTGCCCTTGAGTAAGGCACTTAGCCTTCAGTTACTCCAGGGGGAATGTCCCTGTAATTCGTAATTGTTTGGATAAAATGAATAAAATGTTTACAAATTAAGAGGTAAAGAGGCAGAAGAAGAAGAGCAAGAAGTAACAAAGGACAATGACAGCAGCACAGCAAGTTGGCTTCATCACTAGATTTTAAGGATCTTATTAAAGATTTTGCTACTAAGAAGGCCCAGCGTTTAGCTTTGATTTGATTTGATCTCTTTACTCTATCTTGAATCGTTGTGCATTAGGCTAGATATAGTTTTTAGCTCTCCAGGTATACTATTCCACAGTACTGCCAGTGTAAAAATAAAAATCTTCCCATTTCACATTCAATTTCGCTGGCACCATGTCTGTGTTGCTCCGTCTTGTATAAGACACGTTTGTCTTTGTGTGAAACAAGCAATGCTGAGTCAGTAAATATCTCTCTGCTGTAATTCTTCATTGATCTAATCCTGACAGTATTATGGCCAACTGATCTTTACAAGATCTACATTTATTTAGACACAATACCACCCCATTCAAATTATATTTTTATTTTTTATTATAGATTTATACTTTTATAATTGGGTTCCAATCTTCATTTAATTATACTTTTGTCCTTGTGTTGTTCAAGTCTTAATTTAATAAGTTAAAGAATGTTGAGATTTCTTTGCTGAATTGTTGATTCCTGTATTAACTGTAATTTTAAATTACATTTACAAAAGATGTCCATCATTGGATTTCTTGCAGTGCATCAATAGTTCATCAACTTCAACTGGGTTTAGGTTGATGGGTGGTTTAGGTGGGGGGGCCCAAAATGTTATTCTGTCATGGGGCCCAGAATCTCTAGCGGCGCCCCTGGTCGGCAGACAACTGCGCCAAAAGGTTAGTGTATTCAATACTTACATAGATGTTTCTTGGATAAAAGTCCTGCTTCTCACCCACAAATGCATCAACGGACACGCACCTCCCTATCTACAAGAACTCATCACTCCATAAACCTCCACCCGCACCCACAGGTCTTCAAACAGCTTGCTCCTCCAGGTCCCCAATACCGGGCTCCACACCTTGGGGGACCGAGCCTTCTGCTCGGCTGCGCAGCGCCTGTGGAACAGCCTTCCTAGCCAGCCTTCCTAGCCAATTATTATTATGGCATTGATATGACCGACCATAGAGATGGGCAATGTATTCCAAAAGTCAATATTCTGTTTCAGCTGTTGCATCTTACAATCCCAGTTAATTTTCATAAGCTTTCCAGGCTCTCATCTAGCAATAATGCAATAAGGGTGTGGTGCGTAAAAAATGTAGGTCCACTTTGTCTGATAAGTCTGATAAGGGCATCAACTCACTCTTCTCCCAATTTACCCTGTAACCTGAAAAGCTATGTATGGATTAAGCGTAATAGTGATGGGATGTTTTGGGGTGCGACAGAAATAATGTTATATGATACAATTAAATGTTTTTAACGAGTTACCTCTCAACAGTGCAGTAAAATACAAGGATTGAAAATATAAGGGTAATAATACACAACAATCAATAGTTTTAAGAGTGAGACTTAATGATACATAATTCCATCTGGATTACTATTTGGATTTTGCTTCAAAGTAGAGGATCACCAGCTGCATTTTGGCACAATTTCAGAATATTATTATTATATATATAATTGTTTTCATATTAGATTTTTTTTTGTTTAATCTTGAATCATGCATGTTTTGCTGTCCAAGTCCAGTTCAATAGGGTTAGGGTTAGGTTACATTAAGTCAAGTCAAACTTTATTGATCATTATGCACAGAAAATACACTACATGATATAATGTACAATGAAATGCTTACTGCATAATGTAGCTAGCGAACTGAAGTGGGGGAAAAAACATCAGATCAGATATATAAACTGGTTATTTTGATAAACTGGCCACAATAAAGACCATTCATTCATTCATTACTTTGCAAGCTTTCCTCAACAGTGCAAACATCAGGACACAATAATACAATAGGCAAATACGTGTGAATAAGAATCAGAATCAGAATCAGATAAAGAAGACTTTATTGCCATGACATGTAAACATGTTAGGAATTGGTTTGGGACAGTGGAGCACAGTTAACAGCATGACAGGTGCAAGACTGTGCAAGGTGTAAATAGTGTAAATTGACATTAATTCTGGAGGAGAACACTACAATACTGATCCATTGTGTACTTTATCAAGATATTGGAGAGGATTCCTCAACAACTTTCAAGTCCTTCAAGTCCAGATGAAGCAGATGTGGTCTCTGTCTACTGGCTGGTAGCCCGTGTGAGTAGAGAGCTGATCTGACTTTCCCACACTGAGCCCTGTGTGCTGTGATCAATGCACCTCAAAAGCCCCTCGGGACCTTGAATGGACCATTAGTGACGGCTACTGGCTCTGTGGTGCGCTATCAACCGAGCTGACCATCTGGAGGGACGGATTCATGTGAGGCGTGATTTTCTCTCTCTTCTTAGTACCTCCAATTCTATCACTTTTTCACCTCTATCACTATTATAAGCAGTTACATTTTCACGAAACTACACTACAATGTTTTATCGATTGACTATGGAGACACTGACATAGTTTGCACTTTCGTTTATGCTAAGGGCAGCCGATGAGATGGAATTGTGGCTGTGTTCGGAATAGCATACTAGCGTACTATTCATACTATATATGACATAGATTTGAGTATGTAGTGTGTTCTCACTGCATAGTATGAGAACATTTGAGTATTCAAGAAATGTAGTATGCATACTAGATTCGCCAAAATGTCTGAGTATGCGGCGTGAGGATACTATTCATACTCAACTCCCCCAAAATGCATTGCGCGTCTCTTCAATCTCGTCAAACTGCCACTTGAAATGCATAAAATCCAGTTTATTTGTGTCTTACACACACACACACACACACACGTTCATGAATGGTCCCTGTATTGTAGCTTCAGAAGGAACAAGTTGGTTTTTATTGTGCTTACTTTAGCAAGCCGCACTATAAGTTATTGCTCATAATATAATTATTTTAATTCTGTTCTTTTACCAACCGCTAAGACAACAATATAGTAAGCTAGTTACTTTAGCTCGCTGAAGAAATTGGACCCTAAATCATTTGACAACTTAGCTATTAAGTTCCGACGTTTCTGTCGAATAGTAAAGGTATCTACGGTAACTATGATAATGTAGCTAGCGAACTGAAGTGGTGAAAAAAACATCAGATCAGATATATAAACTGGTTATTTTGATAAACTGGCCACTTTCTCTCCTGAAAACATATTAAAACTTAATAAAATGACATGTTAACACTTGTAGAGCCAGAATTACAACAGCGTTTAGCCCATGGAGGTCTAAAACAATGTAGGTTTGAAATCCCTGCTGCTGGCCAATGCGAAAGGCATTCTGGGATACTGAGAAGCATACTTATTATGAATTTAGGAGGCAGTGTGTAGTATATACTCATTGAGTATGTAGTATGTTAGTATGCCATTTTGAACACAGCCTTAGACTCTAAGGGAGGGGATGGGAGTGTTTGCTTAGTGAGGTTTAAATACATAACAATAGGACAAGAAGGATTTCATCGTAAAATATTTATTCAGTCTTTGAATTAAACATTTAAGGCAAGTTGGTATACATGTGACACCATTAATCATTCAGAAAAATCTAAACAAAATACTTTGATAAACAAAATTATAACATTTACCCTTTAAATAAAGGATATGCAGGGTTCAAACAGTACATTGACTCTTGCCCTAAAAAAGTGGGCTGAACCAATGTCAATATCTTTAAAAATGTCGAGAGTGCAGCACTGACCCCTTGTGTGAGTGGCCAGCACTCTGTCATTAAACCTCTGAGGACAGGGGGACAGGGGACAGGGACAGGGGTGTCCAGTCAGAGTAACCTGCTCTGGTTTTTCAGGCAGCGACTTGACATTAACATACATTGTGCCTCATGTGACTTTCTCAGAGAAAGATTAAAGCAGTATAACTGCTTATAACAATGCATGATATGCATTCTCAGGTTCAAGACTTAACATTTCAATAATATTAACAATTATACACAAGTTGGCTGCATTTGAAAGATCTTGAAGGACCTTTTCACATAATAAAAAAAAATCCCTCAGTCAAGTTTCAATCCAGTGTCTTCAGTGTGACAGAAGAGAAAGCACTGTGGCCAGAGTCTGTTTCAGCAGGTCCTGTAACCTGTAACCTCTGACCTCCAACCTTTGAGTCTCAGCATCATTTCCAGGTCATTATTGGAGACACAGTGGTGCCAGGTCCTCCTCAGAAGCGGGGAACAGACGCAGGATGTCCCTGGAACATTTAGAGTAGCCGTTGTGTGACAGCAAGGCCTTTCTCAGTGTGAAAAAGGACACAGCCTTCTCCAAGAGGTCTGCCGTAGGGATCCCGGTGTGGAGATGTTCTCCTATCACAGTCTTCAGCTTCTCCACACCACTGAAGCACTTCCTCTCCAACATGTTGAGTTTACACCTGAGAGGAAAACCAAGACACGTCGTTAACATCTCGTCTCAATTCAATAATCACTTTATTTTGTTGTTGTCGTTTGTGGTCTGAGCAGCTGCAACGGCTGAATTTCCCCTCAGGGATCAATAAAGTACTTATCTAGATCTATCAATCTTTCACAGACTTGACTGTCTATCACTGCCACAGTTACTGTATGTACTGTACAGGTCTGGAGTATTTCACTACAATGTAACATGAGCTTACCTAAACTGCTGCTCCTTGATGCTGTCCTGAAGAGCAAGATCCAAGTAGGCTGACATTTTCTGATTTTGGTCTTGAGTTTGTGTTGATCGCTCCTCCTGTGCTGCTGAAGGTCTTGGAGTGTGTTCAGAGTATCGTTTCTGGTGTGTCAACACTCTATTTATTCATTCCCTCATGCGCTGTCTCACGCTCTGTAGCCAATCAGAGGGCTCCTAGCTTGGGACAATAGTCTGGGGGAATATATTAGCCATCTCCTCACCAGACAGGTGGGATGTTGTTCTTTAGGCCATATGCCAACGAGGTCGGGCCAAGTCAGTCCCTGGGAACGTGTCTGCGCTTGTGTGGAAGAATCATGTTCCCATCGTCAAGTTGAGACAGACAGTGAATTTGCTCTGACTCATCTGCTAGAATGAAAAGTATCTAGTCTCAAGTATGCTTCAAAGCTTCTATGGCATTTATCACATAAATAATAAAGAACTAACATAAATAAATAACATATGCTCCTAAACAATATGATATTATATAACGTTGAATGATCTGTTAGACATCTGTAGACAGCCAACTATTACAGCAACTGCATAAAGAAAATATGTAAATGACAAATATCATGTTGTCATTTAACAGTCTAATATGTTTAGTCATGCTTTGATTTAGCTAACATTATTTACAATACCCCAACAATTGTCAATGATATACATGACATTTACACTATTTTATTTTATTTTGTCAGAAAGCTATGAGATTTTTGATAATGATTTTTACCAGTAGAAAATAAACTTTTAAGAAATTAGGATATTTCATTTAGTTTGTTCTTTCCCCAAGTATCTCTCCCTGAAGTGAGTTATTATCACTGGCCCAGATGGTTAGCCTGTGGGTGCTAACGTTACACTGGCCCATAAACCAGCCACTATCCCTGCATGGGAACAGTCTGAAAGGCTGTGTGGGAGCAGACACACTTCTGTTGTGTGAGGGGCTGAGCAGGCTGCATACAGAAGTGTGGGAAGCCGTGTGTCCCTGTGGCTCCCAGCTCCAGAGAGAGGAGGAGGGGGGAGAGGGGGCGTGTGACTGGGGCACGCTCAGCGAGGGAGCCAGGCAGCTGTGGGAGCTCAGAGGAGAGAAGTGTGCTGCTGCTGCTGGGGGTCTGGGTAACATGAAACTTTAGACAGACAGACAGACAGACGTACAGGCAGGCAGGCAGGCAGGCAGGCAGGGAGGCAGACGGACAGGCAGGCAGGCAAGCAGACAGACGGACGAACAGAGAGACAGGCAGGCAGGAAGGCAGACAGTCAGATAGACAGACGGACAGAGGGACAGGCATACGGACAGAGGCACAGACATGCAGGCAGGTAGATAGACGGACAGACAGACAAGAGATCAGTATGATGTATCAGAGATGCCTCAGAGCTGCAAAGACTCCTAACACAGTATCTCCATCTCATAGGAATCAAGTCTTACTAGCACTATGCTATATTGCCTGATTTTGATCAATGTCACTTCAACTTTTATGGAAACACAACTACTGTCACACGTGTATGCTGTGATGATGAGCGTGTGCTTTGTCAGCGTCATTTATCCCGACATCAGGCAGCAGATCTGCTCTCTTTACAGGGTCACCTCTTTCCCAGATCCACACAGCGCTCTGTGGGTCTCTCCCCGTCACCCCCCACCCCTGCACCTGCTCCCCTGAGACATGACCATTGTTCTCTTCAAGCTCACCCATTGGCTACAGACTGTGAGAAACTCCAACAAGACCAAGACCCACACATTCATATGTAGATTCAGGACTATATATAGGAGGGATGAAGGCAGTGGAAATCAGATTCTCTCGACACAGAGACCTCCACAGCACAGAGATCCAGCCATGGCACCTACAATCACTTCAGCAATGACCTACCCTAAGGAGCACCTGACTCTGTCCCACAAGGTAAATTGAAATTACAATTATTCACTATGTAACTATCTGTACTTAGTAACTAATACCTATTGAAATGACAGTTGATATATGCCAGAATAAGTTATTAATGACTCCTCTTTTCTTTTTGCAGCTAAGAAAGCCAGTGGTGGAAAAGTTACGCAGAGATCGTATCAACAGCAGCATTGAGCAGCTCAAGTCCCTCCTGGGTCCAGAGATCCTCAACCAGCAGTCTGACTCCAAGCTGGAGAAAGCCGACATCCTGGAGATGACAGTTTGCTACCTGAGACGACAGCAGCAGTACAAGCCAGTGAGTTCCTCCTCCTGCTCAGCAGCTGCCAATCATGGTTACTCCAGGTGTGTCCAAGAGATGGTGCACTTCCTGTCCAAGGATGAGGTGAAGACACAGACCCAGAGAAGACTGCTGAGCCACGTCCAGAGCCTGCAGCCATCCTCTGATAAGAACAGGAGGGAGAGTGACCTGTCTCTGCTGAGCTCCCCAGCCCAGCCCAGCATCAGTAAAGATAAGAGTCCAGTCAACAGCGCCCTCTGGAGGCCTTGGTAGAGTCCTACAGACTGGAGATCCACTCTCAGACAAACACATTGACCATGTTGGTCTAATACAGTCAGAGATTGTAATGAGAATAGGAAGAAATCTTCCTCCACTTCTGTTTATGCAGGAGTGTTTGAAAGAACTGCAACTTTTTCTATGAAAATTATTGCATTTATCAACACTACATTTTTGTAGTGGATATCATAGAATAGGAATTACAACCTCTATCTTGGCTAATAATATTTTTGTTTATCATGTGTTTACATGGTTAAAGATCAACACGATCAATAGCTCTAATAGTCCTATCAGGACTTGCTACCCATAATGGGAATTATAACCTTAATACTTATGTGATTTTATTATTGATCTGTTTCAAGATCAATACTTGAGTGAAAAGTATATTTGGTGGTATATCTTGTTTTGGTCATATTGACCTCATATTGAGCATCCTTTATAATGGATGCCTGACTTGAGCCAGCTTGAGTTCTAACATCGCTGTTTCTCCAGGAGGATCTACCCACACTGGGTATTATACCTGTTATCATCACAATGGGATGACGTTTTAACTGATCTGGTTTAAGATACAAATGTTGACCATTTCTGCAATTAGCTATTTTTTTCTGTGAAAACATCATGGACATTGCAGAAGGGAGAGAACTGTTTTCTCTTAATGTGAAACTCTGGTTTACTTTAGACAGAGTCTGTGTATCTTTTATAGCCTAAATATTAGACAGTTGTTAAATACATATCCTATATATCCTATACTCAGTGTGTTGTTCTCTGTATTTGAGAGACGTGATAACAGGTACTGTATGATAGCCACACTGGGTATCATACCTGTTATTATCACTCTGTCACAAACTTTTAACTGATCTGTTTTAAGATCAAACTGTTCATTTTATATTATGATGAATTTGAGGGGGGGGGGGGGGAAATCATTTCTTAACTTGCAAACTGCATACTGTGTATGCTATGAGTGAGAGATAATTTGCACTCATGACACATTCTAAAATGTTTGTTTTAAACCTTTATCTTTTATAAAGACAGTAAATGTGTATCTTGTGTCATGTGTCTTGGCTGGAATCATTCATCTTATGTTAAGGTGTTCAAGTCCATGATGTGATTCATTGAGTCAATTGCAATAAATTGAAAAACAATCAAATGAAATCATGTATTCTTGTTCTTTATTTTACCATCCCTTTACGATGATACATTTTCAACACAATTACTGAATGTGAGTCAATGATAATTATGTGACTAAAATGAAAGAGATCTTACAATGAGGCAAACATGTAGGAAGTTCTGTTAAAAAGCCATCTTGAATCTATAAATGATGCTATATTAATCAATCAATCTTCATCCTTACATTACATGAATATGTTGAACTATGTGCATTTTACTTAAAATCTAGAACAGAATGGGATGGGATGGAGGGGGTTGCCGGGGCCTGTTGGTGCTTTCTTGGGTGGGCCTGTTGGGTATGTTTTTCAGTTTTTCATAACGTTTTCCTTCTATAGTGGTTTTGGTTTTAGTAGCCTGCTTTGTTTATAATTTTGGGTTACATATATTTATGGGCGGGGCTGGATACTGATTCGTAGAACAGGGGACTTGGTAGGGTATATGGGGATGGATATATTTTTTGTTTTATAGGTTCTAAGGTTACCTGTTTGGGTTGTGTTGGCGGGTTGGGATTCTGTGGGGGGAGATGTCAGGTATGCTAGTTGCCTTTGGTGGCTCCAGTTGCTGCAGACAAAAACCCTTGCTCTCCACGCTCACCCTTCTGTTTTGTTTGTGGCTTTTTGTGGCATTTTAGGTTTACACTGACAACATGGCTTTCACTACATATTCCACTCATCCATACATACACACACCACTGATATACTGATTGACACACTTCATTTAATTTACGTTGATCATGAGTTAAGAAATACATATTTTTGTTAAATCTTTTTCCCCACTCTGGTCTCGGTCTCCCTCATTGTGCTCCACCTTTAGAGCCTGAAGGTGTGACACTCGCGCTCTCCTCTCTTCTTCTCCTCTGGTTCTTGACGAGATTTGAAGCGTCCGACGAACACTTCCTTGTCATTGAGCAGCGTGCCGTTCAGCCAGTCGATGGCTCTTCCAGCTGCCTCTCGGCCCTCAAAGTCCACAAAGCCATAGCCCTTGGAGCCGTTCTCATCACAAACCACCTTCAAATCAAATGAAAAAACAACATTTCATACACCAATGATTTGATTAGATTAGATTAGATTTGTATTGTCCCAAACACAATGAACATATAAAAACATATAAAAACATAAAAAGTAAAAAATTAGTTTTATCCAACACAAATTCATCTTGTGCAATTTACATTGTCCCAGAAGGACGTAGTCGTTGGGGAAGGAGAGGCGGGACGGGGAATCCCCAAAACACCTGCCGCAGCTTCCAGGAGGCCCTGGAAGTCTTGGTGGAGTGATGGGGGGGCGAGGGCGGGGAGCTCGTGAGCCTCTACCTGCCTCTCGCCCTCATCAGAGCTGTCTGACCCTGACCCTGACCCTGACCCTGACCCCGACCACCCAGGGCCAGCTGAGCGGGCGGGCCCGTCCCTACTTGGGCAGGTGCCTGCCCAGAACGCCGCTCTGGGACCTGTGCGGACGCATCGTCGGATAGCATGCCCAAGATTGCGTCCGCCAGGGGGATCTTCTCCCTGAACCTTGCCTTGCGACGGTAAGGACAGAGCAGGGGAGGCAGCGACCTTCTGCCTTGCCTTGCGACGGTAAGGAGAGAGCAGGGGAGGCAGCGACCTTCTGCCTTGCCTTGCGACGGTAAGGAGAGAGCAGGGGAGGCAGCGACCTTCTGCCTTGCCTTGCGACGGTAAGGAGAGAGCAGGGGAGGCAGCGACCTTCTGCCTTGCCTTGCGACGGTAAGGACAGAGCAGGGGAGGCAGCGACCTTCTGCCTTGCCTTGCGACGGTAAGGAGAGAGCAGGGGAGGCAGCGACCTTCTGCCTTGCCTTGCGACGGTAAGGAGAGAGCAGGGGAGGCAGCGACCTTCTGCCTTGCCTTGCGACGGTAAGGAGAGAGCAGGGGAGGCAGCGACCTTCTGCCTTGCCTTGCGACGGTAAGGAGAGAGCAGGGGAGGCAGCGACCTTCTGCCTTGCCTTGCGACGGTAAGGAGAGAGCAGGGGAGGCAGCTTCTGCCTTGCCTTGCGACGGTAAGGAGAGAGCAGGGGAGGCAGCGACCTTCTGCCTTGCCTTGCGATGGTAAGGACAGAGCAGGGGAGGCAGCGACCTTCTGCCTTGCCTTGCGACGGTAAGGAGAGAGCAGGGGAGGCAGCGACCTTCTGCCTTGCCTTGCGACGGTAAGGAGAGAGCAGGGGAGGCAGCGACCTTCTGCCTTGCCTTGCGACGGTAAGGAGAGAGCAGGGGAGGCAGCGACCTTCTGCCTTGCCTTGCGACGGTAAGGAGAGAGCAGGGGAGGCAGCGACCTTCTGCCTTGCCTTGCGACGGTAAGGAGAGAGCAGGGGAGGCAGCGACCTTCTGCCTTGCCTTGCGACGGTAAGGAGAGAGCAGGGGAGGCAGCGACCTTCTGCCTTGCCTTGCGACGGTAAGGAGAGAGCAGGGGAGGCAGCGACCTTCTGCCTTGCCTTGCGACGGTAAGGAGAGAGCAGGGGAGGCAGCGACCTTCTGCCTTGCCTTGCGACGGTAAGGAGAGAGCAGGGGAGGCAGCGACCTTCTGCCTTGCCTTGCGACGGTAAGGAGAGAGCAGGAGAGGCAGCGACCTTCTGCCTTGCCTTGCGACGGTAAGGAGAGAGCAGGGGAGGCAGCGACCTTCTGCCTTGCCTTGCGACGGTAAGGAGAGAGCAGGGGAGGCAGCGACCTTCTGCCTTGCCTCGCGACGGTAAGGAGAGAGCACGGGAGGCAGCGACCTTCTGCCTTGCCTTGCGACAGTAAGGAGAGAGCAGGGGAGGCAGCGACCTTCTGCCTTGCCTTGCGACGGTAAGGAGAGAGCAGGGGAGGCAGCGACCAATGTTGGGGGTTAGGGTGGCAGAAGTCATGCTTGTCGTCTGCTGCCAGGAAATCGCAGCAGCAGGCGTCGCGGAAAAATTGCTTCGGGGGTGGGCGATCCATCTCTTGAAGGGAAGGTCTGGCGGGTTCTCCAGTCTTTCTTAAACTTCCTTCTTTTCGTCTTCAGATTTCACAGGGCGAGCGCGGACATCGAAAATTTCAGTCAATTGCTATTTTAGGTAGCGGAGCTCCACGATACAGAACTGGCAAGGAAATATTTCTGATTATTGACAGCTTCTTCAAAGACAACGATCTGGAGTGGAAATCCTGCAGTCACATCTGTGCCGATGGAGCGGCAGCAATGACGGGTAAGGTGCGTGGGCTGCTTGGGCGTGTGATCTTGTCTGTTTTCTCTCCCCATCAGTCAAGACTCTGGGATGAGAAAAGGATGGCATCACTGCACCTCAGACAGAAGCCACAGAGGAGCAGGAGAAAGGGAAAAGAAACAGATATCAAATCAAATTCATTATTATTTCTTTTTCTATTTTCAGTGAGTGTGTGGGCATGTACGTAGGTGTACACTGTTTTTTAACCATTGAGGTGTTTGGCCATGTGGCACACATGTATTGGCCAATTACCTCATGTAGTGTAATTTTGAATGGCAGTGTTTTGAAATGGCAAACATGTGACTTTATGTCAGATTGTTGTGTCTTAGACAGAGAACCGTGTTCAGTGCATTTAAAAAGTGCCATTTTGAATAGCAAAATGTGTGTAAGGCAGAAAATGTGTTTAGAGTTTTGGAGACTTGAGAAGAGGTTTTGCTCTCTGTGTGTCACTTTGAATAATTGTGATATGCATGTCATTTTATTGTGTTAGCAATTGGAAAAAACTGTAATAGAACACCTGTGCGGTGGAAAGATACATATAGTTAAAAGTCCCAGTGCTGTTATACTGTATATCGGCATTCATGGAATGCCTCTTGTCCAATCAAATTACTTGGTCGGAACTAACTGTTGTATAATAAATGTTATATTTGCAAAGAAAAGTTAGAGTTGAATTGAACATTTTTGGAAATAATCAACACGCATGAGTGAGGGGGTACTTCTGGCATGGCAAAACAGCTCAAGGGGTACACAAGACACAAATTGTTGGGAACCACTGGTCTACACCGTCATTCATCATGTTTAAAAAAAAAGTTTTTTTTTCAGTATATCTGTGTGTTTCTGTGTATTTGCCTAGGTATTCGGTTGCCATCTTTTTCTCCAAGGCTGCAATTCTCTTTTATATCAGCAGAGGTCGCAAGGGGACACACACTGTGCTCAATCTTCAGTGCTGAATGACAGTGAATAAGACTGACATTTGTAACATAATGTGTTTATATATAGGCTATATATAGGCTATATATAGCAATAGTGATACATAAGTTATGTATATGTACAGACAGTTAATACAATTATAAACTGTACAGTATGTAATTGCAAATCCTACATTTGATTATGCCTGTAATCATCAACGATATAAGGAATGGATATTTATAATATTGTATATATATATATATTTTTTTTTTTTAAAATATAATGTTATTTTCTTTCTGAGTGGGGCAGTCCCACTCATAATGTTCATGTTATTGGACAGATATAGTGAAGACAGACAGGAAAGTAAGGAGAAGAAGGGAGAGAGTATATTGATAATTGATAATAAGATATTGATAATGTATTTCGCTGCCGCAGAAAGTCGATCAAAATCGTGTGAAATGACGTGCTTGTGCATTGAATAACACTATTTACAGCGCTGTCAATTTTCAAATAATGCAATAGGCTATATATATGAATGTTCAGTTATGATATGAAGTAGCCAACAATTCTCATGTCGACCTGTGTCGGCAATGATAATAATAGGCTACACAACAGTCAAAACGGTTGTACACAGATTAATATTTGGATAGTTGATTTTGGCACCATTGTATAGTAGCCAATTGCAGAGTGTATACAAGATTTTGTTTGTTTACTGCACATTATAAATGAAATGAAAATAGCTGTTGTGAAAAGTGAAAATATAGTGTGTTCATGTTGCAGTGAAATATCTTTACATACATATATCAGATGGATATTTGTACTACTTTTCAAACAAACGAACACAGACAGAGAGACAGATAATTCAAGTTACATTTTTATTTACTTTCAATGTTCACGTCAATTCTTCCAAGTAAAAAGTATGGTAATTAATATAAACACCAATATACTGTATAAAAAAGTAGAAAGTGAATAGGAGGTCGCCGGAGCGCTCAGCGTGGGCACTGTCAGGTAGACAGGGCAGGAGAGGCATCCGGCCTGGCCATAGGACAGTCAGCATCCCCAGCACACCGTTGCTGGCTTGGTGCATGTGCCACAGACAAATCGTCCACATGACTGGCAGATGTTAGATGCTTTGTTCCCTCAACATATGGCGCCTTGACACTTTTTTCTTTTCACATGTGGGGACGGAGGTGGGTGAGGAGTTTCGAGCTGCAGTCGCCTTCTCGCTGCTGGTGTAGAAGGAAGCCTTGTCATTACCAGAGGCTCACACAACTCCCCTGCCAGCTTATGAAGGAATTTCTTCCTGTTTATCCTGACACCCATGCACTGGCTGTACAGAATGCATGCATTAATTGCAGCCATGTCTAAAATGTTGTAAAACACAGCTACAGGCCAACGGTGGGTCCCTCCTTTTACTGTGTATTTCCTCGTCATCTGGTCCAGAACATCAACACCGAACTTAGTGCTGTTGTAGTAGGAAACCGTTTCGGGCTGTTTCTTTGGGCCATCATCAATAGAAACGGTTTGATGTAGTGTGCTGAGGAGGCATACATTTTTCTTTGGCTTTGCCTGGTAAACCGTGAGTGTGGCTTCTCCAGCCCTTGCTGGAAAATCCCGTGCCCGTGCACATGGGGGCAACTCCTGTCTGATTTTATTAATTGTGCCAACAATTGTGGTTTGTTGGGCAAAAAGGGTGTTTGCCAGTGAAAACGATGTGAAGTAATTGTCTGTTGTGACATTTCTTCCTTTGCCCAGGAACGGCTCGATCAGACGCAGCACAACATTGTCTGATTACCGCTGACCGGCCGGCCTGCTCTCATCTTTCCCTAGGTAGGGATGTGCGTTCAACATGTATTTGGTGTCCACGTCCGCAGCTACCCAGAACTTTATGCCAAATTTCTCAGGTTTATTGGCCATGTACTGTGTGAAACGACATCTTGCTTTGGTCGGGAACAACTGTTAATCCACGGTGATATTGTCACCAGGTGTGTACGATGCAATGCTGTTTTTCACAAATTTGTAACAAATTTATGGAATCATGGGAAATGTATCCACCGGAACGCGGGCAGCTCGTGTGTTCTTGTCAAAGCGTAGATAGCGCATGATATCTCGGATTTTCTGGCGAGTCATTGACTGCGGTTACATGCACACCATAAGCCGCTTAATACAGAGGGTATTAAGCGGCTTTTACACCTATTAGCAGAGTGGTTATGGGCAGGAGGTTGCACTCTCCCTCCCTAGTGGCGAACATCTCACGGGGAGCGTAACATAAATTGGGGGCTCGTCCGGGATTTGTACCCGGGACCTCTCGCACCCCAAGCTAGAATCATACCCCCTAGTATGCTCAATAAGCCGCTTGGGCAAGTGTCATGTAAACGCGTACCCCTGGCTTACGCCTGTTTGAAGCCGCTTATTGTGGCATGTAAACACCTTAAGCGGCTTATGACTCTTATCGGAGTATTCAGTTACGTCTGCGCATGCTCAATTCTCCTCGAGCACGTGATCCTGGGTTGTGTTGTTGCCAACTTGTTGCTAGGGACAGCATAGCAAGATAAAAATGGCAAGCAATAAGACGCACTTTTGGAGTGAGGAGACAGCATCATCCTTATAATCATCAAAGAATTAAATATAATGGAACATTTTGATGGAAGACATCGGCGTAACACCGATATATTTAAAACTGTTTGTGAGAAACTGAATGAGGCGCGTTTTTTTTAGAACTGTTGACCAGGTGAGGTGTAGGTGGAAGACCCTCAAGGCGGCCTTTTCAAAGGCGAAAAGGCAGAACAACACCAGCGGCTCTGACCCATCTAATTTTATTCATTTCAATGGAATGAATGATATACTGGGGCATAGACCGCTGGCAATCGCCGAAAATTCCCACGGAGTGGATATCGGCTTTGAGACCACCAACGACGACGACACCGGTAAAGGCGGCTACACACTAGACGATTTTAACCCCGATTTAGCTGTCGCCGACCAGTTTTTGCGGTCGGCGACAAAATCCTCCAGTCATTGCAAACCCGGGGACGCGCCATCTCCGACGCTCGTTTAGTGTGACAGGCTCAGAGACGCAATCGGAGGACCGCCGATCCCGTCGGAGGGGCCGTCGCAGGGCTCCAGATCTTTTCAAACATGTTTCATTTTATCGGCCGACGGAATCTACATTCTGCTAGTCTGAGATGGGCAACGACCCGTGTGGACAGCACAGACAATGATAGGTCGAGGAAATGCAGCGCGAAGGAGGCGTGAAAGAAGGGATGGCTCTGAAGAAAAAAGTTGTCAGCGCTCGGTGGAGTGAACAGATGGAAGGAAGGCTTTTCTGAGCAAATAAATGCACATGCATCAAGTGCAGCTAATTGTTGTTGCATGTGCATTGCATTGCAACAATTGCATGTGTAGTGCATGTGCATTGTGCAATTGCATGTGCATTGTGCAATTGCATGTGCATTGCATTGTTGTTGCGTGTCGAGCTCCATCTTTTTGCATGTGCAAATTGCATGTGCATTGCATTGCAACAATTGCATGTGCATTGCATGTGCATTGTGCAATTGCATGTGCATTGCATTGTTGTTGCGTGTCGAGCTCCATCTTTTTGCATGTGCAAATTGCATGTGCATTGCAACAATTGCATGTGCATTGCATGTGCATTGTGCAATTGCATGTGCATTGCATTGTTGTTGCGTGTCGAGCTCCATCTTTTTTTGACAGCCGTCAGCCTGTCAACGTCTCGTCATCATGTGCTGATATCGCGACACTACAGCTTGGCGAATCGTCCTGACCAAGTGAAGAATCGTGTAGTCTGTGAGCCCCCGTCGTTGCCACATCCTGTAGTGTGCGCTGTGCTGCGCAGTATGCGCGCCGCTGAGACGTGGACACCAGCACGACGGTCGTTTAGTGTGAGAGGCTCAGCGATGTTACAACTTGAAAAGTCGTCTAGTGTGTAGCCGCCCTAAGTTGAGCTAACTCGCTCCGAACTTTTAACTCTTAAGCTAAGCTAGCACATACACATACTCACGCGACTACACTCATACACAATTATCGTTAGTTGCAGCCCTACCTAAAAGTATGTGAACTAAGATTGAAATAAGCACACCCGACTAGGGTCCCCAAAGTCACCAAATCTATGAGCCAGTCAGATGATAATAACAAATGTTGCATAACCCTTGGTAGTGCACTGACAGGAATATAACTACAAATTAAATTAAATAACCAGCACAGTACGTCACAATTCAGACAGTCCCTCGCTCAAAGATTAAATAACCAACAATTCAGAAACTCACTCGCTGACTTTGCGATATGTAAACTTTGACGTGAAAACATGGCTTGCGGCAAATTGGTGGCTGAAATTGCTTGGTGTCTTCTGGCCTTTACACAGTAAGATAGATTTCTGTAACAGTCAAATAGTATCAGGCAGCAGTTTGCATTGTGCTGTTGAACATTCACTTTTGTAAAAAAAAACGGGGTGACATCTCTTGCCAATTCATCAATGCATCAAATGTTCTTTCAAAAAGAGCTGAACTCTTTAAATCATAACCATTCCACGGCGGGAAGAAAATCATATTTGCCTACCTTATGGATCTACACATGGCGTAGTTGAATAAATCGATAATGTTATTGAAATCCAAAGTGTCTGTTAGTTTTCTTTCAAAAGCCAAAAGTGTCATGTTGTTCAGGCGTCCAGAAAACATGATGATCTCAGGCTTAATTTAGTGCTTTGCACTGCTGCAGTCTGGGCTTGTTAGCACTTTTGCTAAGGTTAGCATGCAGGGTAGCATGACATGTTGTCGATGCTGTGGTCATTTCTCCTTCATTCCCAGGGACAGCAAATGTCTTTGATTGATTGATTGAAAACTTTATTAGAAGATTTGCAGAAGTAGGTACATGCAAGTACATATTACATACAAGGTCAACTAACAGGATAAAAACCCAAGAAAGCCACTGGCTTATTTCAATTGGGGTCCTTGATTCTCAATTCATCGTTACATGTAAGACAGACAAAAAAAACTAGTACTATCTACAAGATAATACAGACAAATAACTATTACTATCTACAAGATAAACATACATCCATCATGGGAAGAACAATACAACAAAACATAAGGTATGTACAGCGGGTAGGACAGGTGGGGACATACACCACCGGTGGGGGCGGGGGACAAAACACAAAGTATGTACAGTGGGTAGTTCGGGTCTTTTAATCAGATTTTTGATTTAGAGGGTCCAGTTACGGATTGCAGCCTCCTGTAAATGTTTTTTGAGAGTGGTTTTGAAGGTCGGCAGTGTTTTGCACTCCTTTAAGATTATAGGAAGGGCGTTGCACATTTTTACTGCATAGTTTGCAAACGAGTTTAACCCCTTGTTTGTGGTGCAACGCGGTTGAACGTGGTTCGTGGAGCTTCCTCTGGTGTTGTATGTGTGGACGTTGTTCACTTTTTGGAAGTATGTTGACAGGTACTTGGGTGTCTTTGTGGTGTAGCGTATCTTGAAGACCAGGCCCAGTGCAAGCTGCTGCACTCTGTCAACTACTCGTAGCCAATCAAGGCTCAAAAAATGAGCAGCGGTTAGATGTGTCCTAGGGTTGAGGCCTAGCAGAAGCCTAACCAGTTTATTTTGGGCTGTCTGGAGTCTTGTTTTATGGGCCTTTGTGGTTCTATAGTACCATGATGTTACGGCATAGTCGAAGTGACATTGAATGAGAGCTCCTGATAGGGTCCTCCTCAGTGTGTTTTTACTGACAAGTGAGGATATCCTGTACAAGAATCTAGTTCTATGGTTCACTTTTTTGATTACTTTTGCTGCCATTTTATCTCCGGAAAGATTTGCCTCTAAGATGGAGCCCAGGTATGTAATATCCTCTTTTCTTGTGATATTAATGTTACCCACTTTTATTTTAAAATTTTCAGCCTTTCTGAGTTTAGATGGGGATCCGTATAGGATGGTTTCAGTTTTACCTAGGTGTATTGATAGTTTATTGTCAGCTAGCCAGATGCAGATTCTACTCAGTTCAGTGCTTAGCGCTTTTTCCACCTGCAATATGTCCCTGTCAGAGACCAGCAGAGCCGAGTCATCCGCGAACAGGAACAAATTGCAATCACATGCTGATGACTTGTCATTCACATATATTAGGAACAGTAAAGGTCCCAATATGCTTCCTTGTGGAACGCCGCAGGTCACTGGGAGGGGGGGGGACAGTGTTCCGTTCACACTAACCACCTGTTCCCTCCCTTCTAAGTAGGATTGCATCCAGCTCACCGATGTTCTATCGAACCCAATTGCTTTCAGTTTATCTAACAATATGTGGTGATCTACTGTGTCGAAGGCCTTCTGGAGGTCCAGCATGACCATGCCGCAGTACTTGCCCGAGTCCACCTCATGGTTGATGTGGTCGTTCAAATAGAGAAGGCATGTGTCAGTGGAATGGGATGTTCTGAATCCTGATTGAAATTCATACATCAGATTTTTTTCGGTAAGGTACCTATCAACCTGTTCATAAACTATTTTTTCCATAAGTTTCGAGATGGAATTAAGAATAGAAACAGGTCGGTAGTTGCCTGGGTCTAATTTGCTTCCTTTTTTATACAGTGGGGTTACCCTTGCTATTTTAAAGTCAAGGGGGACGTGTCCCTGTTTGATGGAGAGGTTTATTATGTGGGTGATGATTGGGGTAATGGAGGCAGCTGAGTCTTTTAGAAATCTGGCTGGAATATTGTCATGGCCCGTGGCCTTTTCTGAGTGTAGAGCGCCCAGCTTTTTAAACACCTCATCGTTTGACACCATGGAGAGTTTAAAATCATCTTTGCGTACACCCAGTTTATTGTAGAACGCACGGATGTGCTCTACACCATAACGCCCTGAGTGGGGTGGTAGATTGTTAACTAATTTAGTGGCTATTGTTGTAAAGAAAGTGTTTAAGCACTTAGCCACATCCAGCTTGTCTGTAAGGAGAGAATCTCCAGATTTTATGCTGATGTTTGTAGACCTGGTTTTGAGTTTTTGACTGCAACCTAGTTGGCTATTAAGTAGCTTCCAAAGGTCACGTGGTTTGTTTAAGTTTTCTTCGATTTTGTTATCGAGGTATTCTTTCTTAGCAGATTTGGTCATGGTAATTACCTGATTGCATAGTTTGTTGCATTGTTTTTTAATTTTCTCAAAGTGGGTTTTGTGATCTTCGTTTAAGTGTTTCACTAATTTAGATTTGCATTTTTGAACTTCAGAGCATTTTAGGTCTCTGACTTTCATAGCATTTAGAATGTCCGAATTCATCCATGGTTCCGATCGGGCTTTAACCCTGGTGGTTCTCATGGGGGCTATACTGTCAATAATATTTAGGAATTTGGTTTTGAAACCTAGCCATGCCTCTTCAACCTGTGTTGAAGAGGATCCTGCCATTGCTCTTTGGACAGGGCCTGCTGGTCCACAACTTTTTCATTCTCCAGACGTGATTGTTTTAAGAAAACGGGTCAAAGATAACTGTTTAGCCATAGTTGCACACTTAACAATTACGAGCATAAAACTCAGATTTGGCGCCTGACGTAAGACCAAACGTAAGAGAGGAAGTTCTGAATAATATTATTAACCCTTTATACCCAGTGGGTGGCATCACACTACCAAAGCAAAGCACTCTTTAGCTTTTAATGCTGGCTCACACAAGTTGATTTCATTTGAAATAAAAACCTTAAATATGTTTTTCCCAGTTTGTAGGCCTACTTGCTTTGAAGCACCAGGAAACATGCTCTCTCTTCCATTGTATGGGGCTTATGCAGTTAATTACTATTATAATATTCTATTATTATTAAAACAATTCTAATTATTCCCAAGACAAAACAAATCACATTCAAGGTAATTAGTGGAAAAAAAAGAGTTCTTAAATGTGTTTTTTTTCATTTTATAACTTAATAGAGAATGATGATGTAGACCCATTGCAGCCACCCACTCCTCTGGCTGAAGGGGAACCAACCAGGAGCAGCTCACCTGATGACCAACACCCATCCACTTCTACAGCGTTGCCTGTTCAGGGTAAGATTGCAATACCATACTTGTATGCATAACACTAGTGCAACTGAATCAACAACAATACCACTAAATGAACTGAATACAGCAGTATTGTGATGTTACCTTTTTGACGTTCAGGTAACAGTATTCTTAGCTAAAAGTGCTACTGTATTTCTTGTCTAGGTCATTCAAGACGTGATTCAAGACGTCGTAGGCCTAGGACCAGTGGTGCTCAACACGAGGACCAGTGGTGCTCAACACGAGGACCAGTGGTGCTCAACACGAGGACCAGTGGTGCTCAACACGAGGACCAGTGGTGCTCAACACGAGCACCACAAATTCCTTGAGCGGATGCAGCAAAGTCAGAGGGAGTGGTTTGAGGAACAAAGGGAGCGTAGTTATGCAAGGGAGGAACGCCTCATAACCCAAAGTGTTGCGGAGAATACCCGGTCAACAGGGATTTTAATGGACCAACTCATTGCATCACTGAGCCACTACCAGCCCCAAGCCACTCCACAGCAGCCCCATGACCCCCTGTACCAAAGCTACAGATACCACGACTCTCCAGCACACCCCCCACATTCACACACACCTGAAAATGACTCAGATGAGTATGAACCAAGGTTCTACAGACACTTGTAGTGTCACACACCATGTGCCTTGGTTCATATTCATCTGAGTCATTGGTTTTGTGTTGTTTAGGCCCCCACTTTGGTTTTTGAGGCTGCAATTTGTTTTCATTTTAAGTGAGTGCACGTTGTACTTTGCACTTTATATTTAAAAAAACTTTTGTAATACTTTATTTAAGTAATTTGAATGAATGAATGAATGAATGAATGGTCTTTATTGTCATTAATATAGTACAGGTACCATACAACGAAATTTGGGAGGGGGGGGCTCCCCTGGTGCTAGGAAAAAAATACTAAAAACAAGAAGGGAAAAAGAGCTGGTTTACATAAATAAAGGCTATATACACTATCCACTATACTATACTATACAAATAAAACACTGTGCTGTACTCTATGCTATGCTATAAATATCCTAACATTTCCTATCTCTGAACCTTATGTACCCGAGGGTTGTCATATTGCACATAGTATTATTGCACATTCATTTAAAGTGTCGCAGTTTGCAGGTTTGAAATGTTCACAGTTGTGTTTCAGTATTGCACTTGATTACAATCTAGTAGCTGCCATCAAATTGTCTAGATTGTACAGGGCCTAGAACCTAGGTCTTTGCTGTGTTCAGGGCCTGAATGGCCCTAGGGTAGAAGCTGAGCTTCAGTCTATTTGTCCTTGCGGACATGGTCCTGAACCGCCTGCCCGAGGGCAGCCGAACAAAGTGTTCGTTCCCAGGGTGGGATGGGTCTCTGGAGATCTTGGAGGCCTTCCTGAGGCAGCGTGTGTTGTACAGCTCTTCCAGAGAGGGGAGGGGGGCGCCGATGATCTTCTGGGCCGATCTCACGACTCTCTGTAGCGCATTCCTCTCTGCGGCTGTGCAGCTGGAGAACCACACGCAGATGCAGTAGGTGAGGATGCTCTCCACTGTGCAGCGGTAGAAGGTCACAAGCAGCTCCTGTTTGAGGTGGTATTTCCTGAGGACTCTCTCAGTAAAATGTACAAAATTTATTTATTGTAAATGTTTATTGTAAAATGTAAAAAAATAAAAATAATTTCAAAATGGTTAACATGTTTAGGAATAAAAACAAGTTTTAAATAAAGCTGTGTAAGTGTATATTCAAACTGTGTAAGTGTAAATTAAAAACAAGAGTTTAACTTTGAACCTCAAATATGTACAGGTGCCCCCCCAACTGGCAGCCAGATATACAATTAAAAATAAATAAATAAATATATTTTTAATTATTCATATTTATAACTGTCAAGGGTGCATTTACATGTAATGTGTCAATAGGAAACAAAACTGAACATGCAGAATTCATTGTAATCAGGAGGAAAGGTGAACCACTGCTGGGAAAAGACACAGCGATGAGACTGGGCGTCCTGAGAATAGGTGCCGACGTTGCTGCTGTCGCAGAGACAAAGCAAACACTCCAACAACAATACCCTGAAGTGTTCAGTGGAGTCGGGAAACTAAAAACAGGACAAGTTAGTCTATGAGACGGTTAGAGCAATTCAGCAAGTTAGACTTGAAGTGGGGCTACCACCAACTCGAACTGACTCCTGAATCGCGTGAGATCACCACGTTCGCTGTGCACAACGGCGTGTACAGGTACAAAAGACTGTTGTTCGGTGTGTCATCTGCTAGCGAGCAATACCAGCACGAGATAGCCAATACCTTGGCTGGAATTGAAGGGGTTGAAAACATATCCGATGACGTGATCATACATGCACGTGACCAAGCCACGCACGACAAACGACTGCACGCCGTTATGGCGAGACTCAGAGAAGCAGGATTGACACTAAATCCAGAGAAGTGTCAGTTCAACATGGACAGACTAATTTTCATGGGAATTCTGTTGTCAGAGAAGGGCATTGGTCCAACAGAAGAGAGGGTGCGAGCTGTGACAGAAGCACGGGAGCCAGAGAGCGACACGGAGGTGCGTAGTTTCCTGGGGCTGGTCGGATACAGCAGCAGATTTATCCCTCAGTTTGCTACAATGTCAGAGCCACTGAGACGCCTGACAAGGAAGGACACGCCATTCATATTCGGGCCAGACCAGAAGCAAGCATTCAGTGCTCTTAAAGCAGCGCTCGCCAGAGCGACCACCCTTGCTTATTTCGACAAGGACGCGCCGACACAGGTAATAGCTGATGCAAGCCCTGTAGGATTAGGTGCAGTCCTGGTGCAGAACCAGAAATCAACGTTCCTGTGTGCTACGTGAGCCGCAGCCTGACAGACTGTGAACGGAGATACTCGCAGACAGAGCGAGAGGCACTAGGTCTAGTTTGGGCCTGCGAGAGACTTCATCCATACCTGTATGGGAGACAGTTTGATCTAGTCACAGATCACAAACCACTAGAAGTGATCTATGGTCCCCGTTCCAAACCCTGTGCGCGGATAGAACGATGGGTTCTTAGGCTACAGCCCTACGAATTCAAAATTGTCCACATAGCAGGGAAGAGCAACATCGCTGATTCGCTATCAAGACTCCTGTCAAGCAGTGTGAAACAGGCCAAGCACAAGCATGGAGCTGATGAGTATGTGAGGTTTGTGGCGGTGAACGCAACACCGAGAGCACTCACCACCCGAGAAGTGGAGGAGGCATCCGCCGCTGACCCTGAGCTTCAGGAGGTACGCGAAGCCATAGCGACTGGACACTTTGAAAAGTGCAAACCATATGCTGTCGTTGCAGGCGAGCTATGCACAGTAGGATACCTTGTTCTGAGAGGCACACGCATAGTGTTGCCACAGGCCTTGCGGACGAGGGCACTTGCACTAGCCCACGAAGGACATCTGGGTATAGTGGGAACAAAGCAGCATCTCAGGACTAAAGTGTGGTGGCTTGGCATGGATAGGGCAGCTGAGAGACACTGTAAAGCCTGCCACGGATGTCAGATAGTGGCTAGACCTGACCCACCTGAACCGCTGAGACCCACACCGCTACCTGATGGACCCTGGCGGGATGTCGCCATTGACCTACTGGGGCCTCTCCCGTCCAACCACTCCATTTTAGTGGTAGTAGACTATTTCAGACGGTATTATGAATATGACGTCATGACCACAACCACATCAGAAAAGGTCATAGACAGTCTGGAGTCAATATTCAGTCGACATGGACTGCCAGTCACAATCAAGACTGACAATGGACCCCAGTTCAGATCTGAACAATTTAGACTGTACTGTGAGGAAAACGGCATCACACACATCAAAACCACACCGAGATACGCTCAGGCCAACGGAGAAGTTGAGCGTCAGAACGCGTCACTGATGAAGAGGATTCGGATTGCTCAATCAGAGGGACTGGATTGGAAAAAGGAACTGAGAAAATATGTGACAATCTACAGGAGCATCATCCATCCCTCCACAGGTAAAAGCCCTGACGAACTGCTTTTCAACCGAAAGATGAGAGGAAAGCTACCGGAACTGATTGAAGTGAACACAGATCAGGAAGTGTGTGACCGTGACGCTGAGCAGAAGGCAAAGAGTAAGCTGTATGCTGATACACGCAGAGGAGCACAGCAGTCAGAGGTCAGTGTCGGTGACACTGTTCTCCTGAAACAGGACAAAACTGACAAGTTCTCTACCACATTCAACGCAACACCACACAAGATCATCAGTAGGGCCGGAAACAAAGTGGTAGTGGAATTGCCAACAGGAGCACGGTATTCGAGGAACACCACCTTTGTTAAGAGATACGAAGGAAAAGGACTGAAACAAGGGACATTCCAAGAAGAGGAGGACACACAGGAAACTGAGGACACAGAAATCAGAGAGGCAACAGAAGAACACACACACGCCACTGATAATCAGAGTCCACAAGCCGAACATAACTATGACACACAAATACAGACAGGCGTGCCAGACAGGCCGCAAAGGATCAAGCGAACACCCAGTAGACTGTCTGACTATGTTTTGAAGTGAAGAGGATTCTCAATGTGTTAAAAAAAAAAAAAAAAAAAAGAGTTGTACAATGTTTTGATTTGTGATTTGAAAATACTGTAATGATACACTGATTTTGAATTTACAGGAAATAATTTGGAAAATACAGTGATTTATAATAATAAGAAAAAAATGTTACCTGATGTTATACCAGCTGACCATTACGAAGTGTCAAAGGATATTTTGATAATTACTGAAATATGATTTAGAATGCAATTTAGCTACATTAAGGTTAGTATAATCATCAGCTGTGTTTGTTGGTTAGTCAGAGTTTAATGCCAAGAAAAGGGGGGATGTCATGTCTATGATTGCCACGCCCCTCAAGGGAGTTCATTCTATAATAAAGCGTGCCCGAGTTAAGACCGCAAGTTCGATGTGTCGTCCCCAGTTATTAACTATTGATTAGATTCTGCAAGGTCTAGTAGAGATTCAACAGTTATGATTTAACACAAACACTTCTATCAATGTCTTTTTTCCATTAACTATTGTCTTATTACATGTTTTATCTATTTACTTCTTATATTTGCTTTTATTCAATTTTATTTTCTTACTATGCTGCTCTTGCTGTATTTTTAAATAATGTATGTAAAGCACTTTGAATTGTCCCTGTTGTATGAAATGTGCTGTACAAATAAACTTGCCTTGTCTTGCCTTCCTACACCAAGTGCCTACGGAGGGGGAAACCTGCAGCCATGTAAGCAGTTAATGCTTGTCTGACAGAGGGGGTATCATCAGCATCATGGTGGGCATTGTTGGCGTGTTGCACAGGCTGAGGGAACTGCCTCTCGAGGGCTGCTGCTTCTTCTGCTGCCCATCTAGGGTGGACCTGCTCCTTCTCCCTCTCACAGAAGTTATGCAGGGCGCAACATGTCGCAACCACGTAGGGGGTAAACGTGAAGTGGAAGTCACTGCGCTTCAGGAGGACTCGCCACCTGGACTTAAGCCTCCCATAGGTGATCTCCACTGCCGTTCTCGCGGAGCTCAGGTAATAGTTAAAAGACTCCTGCTCCGGTGTCAGCCTGGGAGACTGCGGGTAGCCCTTCATGAGCCACGGCAATAGTGGATATGCAGGGTCCCCCAGAATGAAGAACCCCACATCTTTCCCTTCGATCTGAACATCTCTCTGAAACGGGATATTAGATTATGAATGTCAACGCTTTATTTGAACCCTCAAACATAAGTAGGCTAGTGAAGTTCCCACACGAGATCACATCAACCTCCCTTCGGCCAGATGTCGTACTCTGGTCTACCCCGATGAGGACAGTCATCATGGCGGAGCTGACCGTTCCATGGGAAGAGGGGATGGAGGCTGCCTTCGAGAGAAAGAAGGAAAAGTACACAGACTTGGCAGCTGCGTGCTTGCAAGCAGGGTGGAGGGCAGTCACCTATCCTGTGGAAGTTGGGTGCAGAGGCTATACAGGAACATCTACACAGCGGCTCCTGAGGTCGCTGGGGATCACAGGATCCAAGCTGAGAAAGGCGCTCAAAGACCTGGCGGAGGAGGCTGAACAAGGGAGCTTCTGGCTCTGGCTCAGAAGAAAGGACAAGGCGTGGGGGAAAGGAGGATCATAGGGCTGGCTGCAGGGAGTGGCAGGGAGACGTCCCTGTCACTGCTCCACCACCTTGAGATGTTCCGGGATTAAAGGAGCGAAACATCATTGAAGGGTGGCTCCCGGCTGACGACCCTGCAGTCAGCCCACTGGCACCGTCGGAGGTGCGACAGGCAGCAATGCCCAGCAGGTATACCCACCTGTGCTTTCATCGGGCTGCCACAAACGATTATTTTCATAGTCGATTAGTCACCGATTATTTTAACGATTAGTCGTTAATCAGATCATACATTACAGCTTATCGCACAATTACTCAATCGCTCTTATTTAGCTATCATCTTCTAAATCATCTTCTAAATTTAGCTTGAAGTTGTTAGTTGTTGTTGTAGGCCTGTGCTAACTAAAAATAAAGACAATTAAAATGATTGTTCACTCAAAAATAGATCTTTTAATGAACTTTGCAGCTTGCAGCAGCAGCATATTTATTTCTGGCATCACTTGCATGTAATGTAATGTAATAGTGCAAAACAAAGGGTATAGTGCATCTTCTCAGGCATCAAACACATTTTTTAAATGTAGTAGTAGAGAGTGCAAACTGCTGACTCTCATATCCTTAACCAGCATGTTAACGATTGATCCGGTCAGGACGGTGGCTTGCTGGGGTGTGCACGTTGGCTACGGCGAGCAGACGTCCCCGATTTCCGAGGACAATCCCCGGTTTGGATGACCTGCCCCCGGCAACAAACTGTCCCCGGAAAAGTCCCCGTTCCAAGCATTTATTTTTTTTATTTTTTTTAAATCTTGGCTTGTATTGTCACCGAACCTGCTGCCAAGGGTCCTACCCATGGGGTCCTCCACCCCTTTATAACGTCAATGTATGCATATTACCCGTTAATGGACGATCGTTACATTCAATAGAAAGCATTTCAGCCCCGATTGTTCCCCATTAACGAGCTCATTATGATTGAATGGAGCAATAACAAGGCCATTCTTCACCACTCAGTGAATTACATCCAAGCGTGGGGAAAGCACGCAGACAGTCTCAATGCTGTCTACTTTCCAAGGTTTCTGCTCTGCTCGAAAATACACTCTACAGAGAAATATTCTCATTAGGTGAGAGAGAGAGAGAGATGATCTATGCTCATTGTGTGTGTGTGTGTGTGTGTGTGTGTGTGTGTGTGTGTGCGTGTGTGTGTGTGTGAGAGAGAGAGAGAGAGAGAGAGAGATGATCTATGCTCATTGTGTGTGTGTGTGTGTGTGTGCGTGTGTGTGTGTGTGTGTGTGTGTGTGTGAGAGAGAGAGAGAGAGAGAGAGAGAGAGAGAGAGAGAGAGAGAGAGAGAGAGAGAGAGAGAGAGAGAGAGAGGGGGGGGGTGGATGATTAGATGAGTGAGAGAGAGACTTAATCTGAGACTTAATCTGAGACAAAATTTTATTTTGTGTAAAAAGCAAATTACAGAATTCAGAAATATTAAAACGGAAAAAACGGAATTTGGGAAAAAATAAAATGCCTAATTTCCATCAAGCATACAGCCGGTCCTCCACCAAGTGCATCAGCCGCCCGCCAAACTTTACCTGCTGAATAAACTGTGGTAAGTGCTGTGAATCTTGATGACAGTAAGCACCAGAATGTTCATGACACGTTATAAATACAGAATAATCTGCTGATTTTGAGCTGACAATGCTTCGTGGTGTTTGTAAAGAGCATTGATCATTTACTTTAGCTAGTGATCACTTAACCAGCCTAATATTGGTAGCTATAATGTCAGCGCTGTTGTGTGAAGCGTTACGTTAGAATTATAGACCCTATTATAATGTCAATGTATGCATATTACCACGTTAATGGGCGATCGTTACATTCAATAGGAATAATTTAATAAGACTAATGACTAATGACTAATGACTAATGACTTCATAAGACTAATGACAACATCATTAGTCTTATGTTAGGCTTAAACATTATGTTAGGCTTAAAGTATGAGTAGGGTAGTGGAGATAAAAATGGGCATAAAAAGCACAGTGTGTACAAATTCACCAGAATGCAGGAAATTAAGTGTTAAATCCTCTTTTTTTTCTGGGGGAGGACCCCCAGACCCCCCGCTTGGTTGATGGTTGGCTCGTCAACCTGAACAGTTCTAAGAATTACTTTTAATACCACTTACAGTACACTGACACTAATGTTGAGAGGCACATTGCAGTTGTTACTAGGGGTGTAACGGATCACGGATAATCCGTGATCCGTTCGGATCGCCCTCCACGGTTCGGAACGCATGTGTACCGCGGATCAATAGCAAAATCGTTTTTTTTTTTTTTTTTTTTTTTTTCCCCTAACACCAGGGGAGCCACCCCTCCTAAATGTCGTTGTTTGGTACCTGTACTGTAGCAATGACAATAAAGACCATTCATTCATTCAAATGTAACCGGTAGAAAAACAATCATGTGCGCTTTATTCTCACTCTCTGCATGTGTACTGAGTTGACAACAACATTCATTCACTCATCTCTGTCCCAATTATATCACGTCATATCACCCGCTAAGCAGCCTGGGTGATTGTGTTAACACACAAAAAAAGTACTCTGTTACTTTGCAGCAGTGATGTTATATATATGTTGCTATATATATGTTGTTATATTATATAGATGTTATATATATATGTGAGATATATATATATATATATATCAGTTTTGACATCTTGAATGTTGTTTTTTTGTTTCACACATTAAAAGTGGTGTTTTTACAGAATTCAAGGAAAATGTTGTTTTTATTAAAAAATATATATATGTTTTGTGTTGATCCGAAAAATGATCCGATCCGTGACTCAAAATCCGTGACACGATCCGATCCGTGAGTTAGGTGATCCGTTACACCCCTAGTTGTTACACTTGAGTATTCTTGCTTGAATGTGTATACATTGGTCAAAATAAGGTCAAATTAAATGAAACAGCAATTGTCCCCGTTTCTGTATTTCATCATGATAAAATGTATACATTTGTTGGAAATGTCTCCAGATTGCATCTGAGAAATCTGGTCACCTTACCCTAGACCTAATGGATTTAAAGATGTAAAAAAAAATTGAGCTCTGAGACCAGGCTGGGCTGCACACAAAACTCAGACGGATGACGTCATAATCACAACAGTCGAGATGACATAATGACGTCACAATCACATGTGGGTTTATAAAAGACAATCGAGCCAGTTTGGTGTCAGTATCACAAGGATCAAGACGCTATCACAAGGTAAGCGCCTGTGGACGTTAGCGTACTTGTGTGTGTGTGTGTGTGTGACTGGGTGTGTGTGTGTGTGGGGGGGGGGGTAGGGTGACCAGATGTCCCGCTTTGCGCGGGACTGCACAGCATTTTCACGACTTTTGGTGGGTCCCGCAAATTGGGACGATGTCCCGCATATTTAATTTTGATTGGCTAAAACACTTTTCTAAAATCTGATTAATCCAATGGCTGTGGAGAAAGCAGGGAAGGCTATCATCACGGGGCCAGTGTCCATCTAAGCGCCGCAACAAAGCGCAGCGATTTGACATGTTCAGTTGCAGCAGAATGTCCAGATTCTATGGAACGTCTTCAGCCTATCAGGAAACAGCATTAATGTTCCCATGGCAACGGACATTGCCCCACGTGGACATAGAGAGCTGGCTGAATGTGTGAACCAGCCGCTGACTCAAAGGTCGTAAAGTGACACTTATTGTGTCAACAATATCTAGTTTTCGTTGTTTTTTTCACAACACCAACTTGAAGTTTTAAAGTACCCACTCGATATAATAAACAATAGTTTAACTATCACTAAAAACGTATAATGTCTGGATTGGATTCACTGTTCTCGTTTGCCGTAGGCTACTGATAAGTGACCACTTTCGTTTTAGGACGTGTTCAAAAGCAAGGACTACAGTGTTCATCTATTTATGTGTTTTTAGCATGTTCATGTTCTATCAGCATGTTGTGTGATGTTATAAAAACGTATTTAGACGTTCGTAGCGATGTACCACTGTTAGCCGCTAGCTGTTAACAGCATTTGTTGCTGCAGCAGAGTGATTTTTCTCCCAGTCTCTGTCTGAGGTGTACGTGTACCAACATTCAAATACTCATGTCGTCTTCAATTCTTTTCCGATTTCAATGTATGACACATCATTTGAAAGCTTACAATCTGTAGTATCAGGCTATGTAAAACACTGAAAAATGACTTGGGCAATTGGTTTATCCTTTGACCAGCTGTCATCACTGTCATTGTCTGAATGAGTGCAGAGTTGTGTTTTATGTTTTCGTCTAGTGTGTGCGCGCGTTAGCCTTGACAGCTATGTCAATGCATTTGTGTTGCAAATGGGAGGCAAGTTAGCTAGCTAGATAGCCTACATACTCAATCATCTACAGGCCTAACACTGTCATACTACTTTTCTTTATTACTATACTTAATTGATACTGCACTTTGACCTAACTTTCTGCTCCATACAGATACTTTATTGTGAGGTTCACATTCAAATAAGATATATTTGTTTTTATCTGCAAAGTCTATTGGATGCTACTGAATAAACCAAACAGAATAGGAAACAGAATGAAAATGCACATATATTTAAAAAAATTGGATAGACATAGCTCTCTCGGCCGGGGGGATGCTACTAGGGGCACCTAAAGTTCGATCCAGGCCTGTTGAGAGGGTGTCCCACATTGTCCCACACAAACATACTCCTTGTCCCACATTTGGTTTGTTGGGACCTGGTCACCCTAGTGGGGGGGGGGGGGGGGGGGGTCTGGGTGTGGCTGCGCGGGTGTGTGTGTGTGTGTGCGTGTGTGTGTGTGTGTGTGTGTGTGGGGCGGGGGTCTGGATGTGGCTGCGCGGGTGTGTGTGTGTGTGTGTGTGTGTGGGGCGGGGGTCTGGATGTGGCTGCGCGGGTGTGTGTGTGTGTGTGTGTGTGGGGTGGGGGTCTGGATGTGGCTGCGCGGGTGGGTGTGCGCGCGAGCGCTGACTCCGCTGAGTGTCAAAGTGTAGCTCGTTTATTGTTTGAAAGTGATCCAAAGTGTCAATGCCAACAGAGATTCTTATATAAAGAAGCTTTTGCTTTACAACCCGACGTCCTAGACATATTTTTTGAAGGTAGAAATACGAAAAGGAGAATGGCTTTTTGGCGCGTTGCACCTGCAACTGATGCTTCAATCACAATGTCACGCAATATCAACGTCAGTCACTTTGGAAGTTCAAACAGCCTCACAGTCATCCATGAACTCATAGGGGACAAGTCATTCTATAATAATAATAATAATATATAAATATAAAATACGTCATTTCACATTCTCTTCCTTGTTCAGTTGTTTGTAGAAAGTTATAGAAATGCCAAATAAGAAGAAGAACCAGGGAGATGACTTCAATGTCCAGTCTGCTGTGCAGCTTGAAAAGGAGATTCACGATGACGACATCACCTTAACCGACCAACCCAGAGGTGTGTGTGTGTGTGTGTGTGTGTGTGTGTGTGTGTGTGTGTGTGCGTGCGTGTGTGTGTGTGTGTGTGTGAGTAGAGATCAACGTGGGTCTTGTGTGTAAATTACCGGAGAGTCTTGAATTACAGATTTGCGCTTTAAAAATGTGCCTTGACAAGTAAAAGTCTACGGGCTTGACGGCCCGCCTTTATTCTGTAAATTTCTTTTATTTATCTATTTTGTGTTGGAAGTACTAGACATAATGCAAGAAACAGATCAGTATTCTTGCTAAAATTGATTTATTAATGTACTATGTTATAAGAATGTTCATGCATACATTCTAAATATTCCATTTGATGTCATAATGTACTCCAGCAGACATCATACATTGCAGTTAATGGAAGTTCTAGATTGCACAGTAAAATTCTAGAATGATTTGCAGAAATATTTTACTCCTGAAAATGTGTTGGGTACCCCAACTTTGATTGGTTCTCCTGGATTTTCCCAGTGGATTTGAGTTTGCATCTTTTTAGAGGTGTTACTAGACACCTATATGAACCCATTGGTGAAAAAAGCTATTGGTAAGATTCCCTAACTATAATAACAGGAGAAACAATAAAAGACACAACCATGACAAAACACAGACAAACAGGAGACAAACATTGCCAATTGAAAACATCACAACCATAACAAGGCCAAAATGGATAACAGAATAAGGGAAGGCGGATCTACATACATACTACACTTAACAATAAACCTAATACAGCTGAAAATAATATTAGGTGTAAATGGATTGTATTAATAGGATTGTTGTAACTTTATCGGTTACATGATTAACTTTATAGGTTACATGATTAACTTTATAGGTTACATGATTAACTTTATAGGTTACATGATTAACTTTATCGGTTACATGATTCACTTTATAGGTTAAATGATTAACTTTATCGGTTACATGATTAACTTTGTAGGTTACATGATTAACTTTATAGGTTACATTATTGATTAATATGTTACATGATTGAAAATTAAAAGAGATTGATTAATATGTCACATAACTTAAAGAAGTACATTTCTGTTGTATTGACTAAGAATAGGTAGAACTGCAGGTCCCAGAAGGCCTTGCGGCAAGACGTCATAGAAGTTGACAGTTTAGTTTGTTGGTTTTGAGAACTGACTAGGGGACAAGTAATTATATAATAATAATATATAAATCTAAAATACGTAATTTCACATTCTCTTCCTTGTTTTTCATATTGTAGCCATGTATAACGATAGCTCAAGAACGACAAGAAGGAAGCATGAGCAGAAGGCACGCCTTCAGCAGGCTACTAGGCGGAGGGAGGAGGCTGTTAAGCTGAAGGTTTTTTATATTGTAGCCATGAGAAACAGGACGCTTCGGCAACCTGCTAGGCGGCTAGAGGAGGCTGCTAGGCTGAAGAAGGACAGACCTATTACTGTAAGTGTAACCATCACTATTAGCACACACGTCCCTGCAGTTATACCAGTGTTGTGTAACCATGTAGCCATGAATGATGCCACACCTCCTCTGTTCTGCTCCTGCAGGTCTGTTCGGGTGACGAGGCCTCTGAGGCCAATACCCAGGAGGAGAAGCCTGACGAAGATGAGACCCCCAAAATGTCTCGTGTGGCCCGGATGTGTGTGCGTGTGCAGGCGGAGGAGGAGGAGAAGGGGAGGGCCCTGTTGGAGTACCAGGCCCTCCTGGAGACCGTCACTGCAGAGGACAAGAGTCTGCAGAGTGAGGCCCTGGAGGACAAGGAGGCAGCGGAGGAGGAGAAGTGGAGGGCCCTGTTGGAGTACCAGGCCCTCCTGGATACCGTCACTGCAGAGGACAAGAGTCTGCAGAGTGAGGCCCTGGAGGACAAGGAGGCAGCAGAGGAGGCACTGGTCCTTTGCAGGGAGGAGGTGAAAGAAGGCAGACTGAGAGAGAGCGACCTCAAACAAAAACTCCACGTTATGGAGCAGGAGAAGAGGAGCCTCGTCTGTGACAACTCCGACCTGGAGAAGGAGAGCAGCCAGGCCCTCGCTGCCCAGCGAGAGACTGAGGGGAGCCTGGCCGGGGTCAAGGCGACCCTCCTGGAGACCGCCAACACCACCAGGGAGGCAGAGGACCACATCAAGGCCCTGCAGAAAGAGGCCCTGGAGGACAAGCTGGCGGCAGCTGAGAATGCTCTGGTGCTTTGCAGGGAGGTGGAGGAAAGCAGACAGAGAGAGAGAGACCTCAAAAGAAAAGTCCACGTTATGGAGCAGGAGAAGAGGAGCCTCGTCTGTGACAACTCCGACCTGGAGAAAGAGAGGAGCCAGGCCCTCGCTGCCCAGCGAGAGACTGAGGGGAGCCTGGCCGGGGTCAAGGCGACCCTCCTAGAGAACGTTGAAGCCACCAGGGAGGCAGAGGACCACATCAAGGCCCTGCAGAGTGGGAAGAAGAAGAAAGGGAAATTCAGGAAATTCTGTTCAATGGTGAAGCGCAAGGTAAAAAAGAAATGAATTTATAAGAGAGCCACATTCCACATAATTTCACATTAAGGATATGTAATGTAAAGGTAAAGTCTTACCAGTTTATCATAAAACAACAGACAAGCTATGCATTGTTGTTGTAGGAATACTGGGGTTTTAAGAGATATGTTCTGTCATTGATTCTTCTTCTGTAACAACTGATATAGTGCAAGAGGACCAACCAGGCTGGTGTCCAGCCTCCAGCCCCAGGACAGGAGGACATCAAGGATGGTGTCCAGCCTCCAGCTGAAGGACAGAAGGACATCAAGGTAGGTATCCAGCCTCCAGCTCAAGGACAGGAGGATATGAAGATAAGTGTCCAGCCTCCAGCCCTAGGACAGGAGGGCATCGAGGTTGCCCACGACGATGGACACAGCAGAGGTAAGTCAACATGTAGAACACATAGACCAAGGACATACTAACCAAACTAATGAAGTATTCTATTCTGTAGCTAAGGCCTGGTGAAGCTCATATGAACTCTCTCTCCTCTCTCTAGCGGCCAGCCCAGTGACAGCTGAGATGACGCCTTGTGAGGAGAGCGGAGCTTCAAAGAAACAGAAGCGTTCCCGCCTCCAGAGGTTGCTCACATATGTGAAGAGCCTTGGGCTGCTGAGCTGCTATTCAGGCAGACGGCCTCCGTCCCCCCAGTAACCGTCTTCACGACGATGGACACAGCAGAGGTAAGTCAACACATAGAACACATAGACCAAGGACATACTAACTAAACTAATAAAGTATTCTATTCTGTAGCTATAGGCCTGGTGAAGCTCATATGAACTCTCTCTCCTGTCTCTAGCGCCCGACTCCTCCAGGGGACGCTCACAACTGCAAACAGCCTTGGCCGGAGCTGCTGTCCACCGTGAATAAAAATTATTTGGATGCCATTCCTTTTGCTTGTGCATTTTTCATATCTTATGAACTTGTTATGCTGAAGATTGTGTAACTAGATAAGTGATCTTAAATATCATAGCTAGAAGCAACTGCGATTACAGAAACAAATATAGTAGCTAAGCATGTTTACAGCTATGCCTGAGACAATATCCCAATAGAAATGTAATCATAACAAGAATCCTATACAAGAATCATGTACAAGACATATAATGAATCATTAGAAATATACATGAGCTAGAAATGGTAGGCCTACTGAAGAAAGATGGTCATCCATTCTCCCTCCCTCCCTCCCTCCCTGATACTAAACAACAAAGTAATTACTATTAAAGTGATTATTACTATACATTTATTAACTTTAACTTTGTGAAGCAGTTTAATTGGAGTTGTGTTAGCCACATAAAGAAAATACATATCTAGAACTGAATTATGAAGGTTACTATGGGATTAGGTTAGAGAGAGAGAAGGAATGAGGATTGTGTTACAAGCAATATCCCCCTACCTGGTCGTACCCTTAAATGTCCACTAGATGGCAGGCATGTATCAGCATAAAGCAGGGGTCTACAACCTTTTTTCATCTGAGAGCTACTTTGAAAAAATGTAAGTGGCCGAGAGCTACTCATATCTTATTACTTACATTCATTCACATAACGAATTATTTTCTCTTTTTGTCTCTTTCAAAAAATATTGTGCATGTGTGTAATAATAAGTGTGTTGACTCATTCCTACACTTAGTGAGATGTTATGTTATGTTATGTTAATTTCATTTATAATGCGCCCCCCATCCAACTTTTACATCGGCCCGGGGCGCAGCTCGGGTAAAGGAACAGATAAAGACAAAGACAAGGAACACAGAAAGCAATCAGACACAGACGACTTAAACGTAAAACTCAGGCATACAATTCACAACAAATAGGGAGTAGATTTAGGGAATGTCATTTTGGAAGAGGTGGGTTTTTTACTTGGCTCTAAAGGAGTCCAGAGTGGGGGCAAACTTGATGGCAGAAGGGAGCGCGTTCCACAGGGTCGGTGCTATCACCGCAAAGGCACGGTCACCCTTCCTCTTGAGGTTGGTACGTGGGACCCTCAGGCTGAGTTGGGCGTCGGACCTGAGCCTGGGTCTGGGCCTTGAGGAGGTAGACTGGTCCAGGAGGTCCTTGATGTATGGTGGGGCGAGACTGTTGAGAGCTTTAAAAACAAAGGTGCAGATTTTGAACTTCACTCTCTTCTTCACTGGGAGCCAGTGAAGGGAGATGAGGACAGGGGAGATGTGGTCCCTCATTTTGGTGCCTGACACCAGCCTGGCAGCGGCATTTTGGACTAGCTGCAGGCGGTAGATGGTCTTATCAGGGATGACTGTCACTGCATGGAGTCTACTACAGTTGTGTATGCTGGAGTGTATCCACTTAGGTTCACTCTTATAGAGTCATTTAAATGGTCATCTGTCAGTCTTGTTCAGAATGTAGATTTCATTACATTCATATCAGAAAAAGCTGATTCGCAAAGGTATGTAGACAAATAAAGCAAATACTTTCAGGGCTGCTTGGTGAATATTCTTATAGTTGTCTGGGTCTACCAGGCTCCAGAAATGTTGTGAATGTTGTTGCGATTGTAGCTGGACATTATTCTGGAGATTTAACCTCCATCTCCATCTCTACAAGATTGACACTGAACAGTTCATCTATCTGCTCTCAGTGTTTCCCCTAGGTTTGCTGCCTTGGGGGGGTGGCATGGACTGTGGCATGGAACCCCCCCCCTCGGTGATGATAACTCAGCATTAAGGGTTGGTTGGGGGTAAGACCCTGCGACATACCAGCGTCATGTCCAGGGGGTGTACTTGTACATCAAGCCGCCTCACGCTACAGAAACAGGAGAATCCTGCCCTATGGGCCATTAGGCTCGAGAACCATCGGTTCACAATGCTACTTTTGTGGTCTTGACTACCTGTCCACTTTCTCACCTGGTTCTTGCTCTCTCTCTCTCTGGTGTGCCGACACCATCCTGCTCTCTCTCCTTCTCTCCCTCTCTATCCTCCTCTCTCCCTCTTTTGCTGTCATTAGTAAATGATCATTTAAATCATTATAATCTACTCTATGAGTTTATTACACAATGTCAATAGTTCCACCTGTTGTGAAAGGGATTATGATGTCCCTCAACCAGTTTGACAGTGTCTGGGTGTCTTTTGATCATATCAACTTGAATTGATTTCAATTGACTTTACCTGAGTCCAATCAGAGCTGTCGGCACATTCTACAAATGGACAGTTATTTATTTTGAATAGCAGAAGTCTGAACAGTAACAGTCAGGTATTTGTGCAAAATGACTGTAGCCGTCGTTGGCATCTTGACAAGATAACTATCCATAGTAGAAGAACGCGCCTTCTTAGCACTGTAACGTTAAGACAACTTTAACATTTTTTGCTATTTGATAAGTATCGCTTTGATGACAATGTTACAGCACATAACGTAAAATAATGTAAGAAGGCTTTTAACGTAACGATATCGTTAGCCAATAGCAAGTTTCTCCGTTTGTTTTTCCGGGGATGTCACGTTTGCCCCGGATGACCGACACTGCGCATGTACATCAAAGACACTGGGAGACGCTAGCCAGTGGCAGCTTCAGGGAAGAAAAACGAATGCTTATCGCTTATTTCAGCTACAAAAAAACATGCGATGACGTCGATTACCAAATATGTCGGCGACGATTTTGGTAATCGACGTCGTCGTGACTAGGAGACTAATCGTGGCAGCCCTAAAGTAGGCTATCATCAATCTAGTCATTAAGTTTGTCATTTCATGACATTAATAAAATGCCAGGTACCATTACCACCACGACATCTACATGCATACCTTTGGAAGCAGGTGGGAGTTCCGAAAGAGATCGTAATGTCTGAGGTCGTTGGCATCATGGGCTGAGCCCGACATTTTACAGTTCACATTCCAAAAGCTATGGCAAAATAATCAAAGTATGTTCATACAGTAGGCTTACAAACAATAAGCCATTTCAATAGTATTTGAATAGCTTTTATAATGTTACAAGTATGCCAAGGAGCACACATAGGAGATAAACTACATGAAATGCCAGTAATGCAGGGGTGCCCAATACGTCAACCGGTTGATCGCAAAGGTAGTGTGGGTAGATCGCATGGCATTGAAAGGATTTTTTAAAATAAAAAATAAAGTTAGCCTATCATCCATCCTCACTATGACATTTGCCACTTGATTGAAGTACAGGTAAGCCAGTCTGAGATCTCATGTGCTATGGCTCCCATATGCAGACTAGGGAATATTGCACTACGGTCATATAAAATGGAATATCGTTCTTATTTACAGACTAGTGTTTGTGTGTGTGTGTGTGTGTGTGTGTGTGTTGGCACACTGTCACACTGGGGAGTTTGTCATTCCAGCGTCACAGGAGTGTTACACAATTGCCTCTGTTGAAAGGCCTGATTGAGGGCCCCATAGTGTGGGCCTACTCTACTAAATACTATAGAGGACGGATGGCACAGCTGCAAAGGGGTGGGAGGGGTAGGGAGTGCTTAGGCCGTCCCACTGGTGACCCAGAGGTTGCGCAATGCCCATGCCTCAAACGAGCCTCTTTTGAGTCGGAGCTACAATGCATGACATGCTCAGCACAGTACAGCTATTAGGACCAGCAGTACAGCCACTGGTCGTAGATGTGGTGTGGTTGGGCTATTGATGACGGGGTAGGGGGGTTACACTTTGTTTTATAGTCTGCTGTTTATCTGTTTTTGTTTTTTTTGTAAACCTTTTGTAAACCCCCTCTCTCCTCCCTCTCTCAGGTGTGTTAGCAGCTAACAGCGAGGCAGGATGACTTGTCACCCATTGAGGATGGACTGAATGAGCTAATGGACGGTGGTGACAAGGCTGGGTACTTCACAGACCCACAGGCCCTGTAACAACAGGCCCCAGGCTCTGCTACATTATGGCTGGAGCCCAGCCTTACTGGGGACAGCAGATTGACATGAACAAGTGAGTAAATAGAAATTGGGATAAAAATGCTTCTTAAAAGGGGTAATTTACTCAAACACATGTATATGATTTACACTGACCCAAATATGCACTTGAATCAATTTGTTGCTACCTTAACAAAACCTCAACACCAGACATCTTGTCCTCAGCCTGTAAAATTGCATCTTTACAGTGACCTTGTTCTCTAGTAATGTTATCCTGGAGTGAGCTGTTGAATTCAACTGCAATTGACCTTGTTGCCATAGTTGCAAATTGCACCTTTAACTGTCTGCGTCTATTGGCAATAGCCACTGTATGTGACAAATTCTGTGAATTTGTATTTTGAGGAAATGATCTCCTTAATTTGGCAGTAATTCAGTAAATCTGGAGATGGTAGTTAATAATCAGTAACAACTTCATGGACTGAACAATACAGATCATCAAACAATTACAATGAACAATTAAGTCTTTTTTAGTCACCGCTCTAATTTCCTTTTGCCCCAAAATAGTTTATTCTCTTTACTTGGGGTTTTGGTACAACCTTTTTACATACAGTAATAATAATAATAATAATAATAATTCATTACATTTATATAGCGCTTTTCCGAGGCTCAAAGACGCTGACAATATAGGGGATATGGGAAACACAAAAACAACAAGTAACAATGAACACAGAGTCAGCGAACGGGGAGGGGGGGGGGGGGTGGGGTGGTGGGGACAGGGGAGGTGGTTAGGGGTAAGGGAGAATGTATGCACATCAGGGGGGTGGCAGGGTTAGGGGAGATGGGTAGGGGTAGGGGAGGTTGTATGCGTGTCAAGGGGGGGGGGGGGGGGGGGGCGGGGGCGCCGGGATGGGGGAGATGGCTAGGGGTAGGGGAGGCTGTAGGCATGGGAGAACAGGTAGGTTTTGAGGTGGGATTTAAAAGTGAGAAGTGAGGGTGAGTCTCTGAGTGGTTGGGGGAGAGAGTTCCAGAGGCGGGGTGCAGCTCGTGAAAAGGCACGGTGACCGAAGCCTTTGAGTTTTGAGGGTGGGACAGTGAGGGGAACAATGGATGAGGATCGGAGGGTACGGGTAGGGCGGTGGGGGAGAAGGAGGTCAGTCAGGTAAGGGGGGGCCAGGCTATGGAGGGCTTTGTATGTGAGGATGAGGATTTTGAATTGGATGCGTTCTTTGATGGGGAGCCAGTGGAGAGAGTGGAGGACAGGAGTGATGTGGTCACGGGAGCGGGTGTTTGAAAGGAGGCGTGCAGCAGAGTTTTGGACCATCTGGAGTCTATGGAGGGAGCGGGAGGTGATGCCGGTGAGTAGGGAGTTGCAGTAGTCAAGGCGGGAGGAGATGAAGGCGTGGATGAGGGATTCAGCAGCGGACGGGGAGAGGCAGTGTCTGATTTTTGCTATGTTGCGGAGGTGGAAGTAGGAGGTCTTGACGATGGAGCTGACGTGGGGATCAAATGAGAGGGTGGGGTCCAGGATGAAGCCGAGGTGTCAGTAATGTATATTTATTGCATGTGTGTGGTTGAATTCAAGTTATTTTCTTCCTTTATGTCACTGTTTTGTCTTTGTTGGTTTGTTTATTTCTAAAGTTTCATTAGTTTAGTGCGACCATGTGTGGACTGGATGTTGCATAATGTCCATCACCATTGTAGGACAAAGTGCAAAGGAGTCTCTTGCTGACGATGTGAATGGAAGCTGGACCACTGCATTTTGGACTGATTGATTTATTGGACTGATTAAGAGCAGGCTTGCAACACTGAGGAGAGCTGAAAACCTCCTGAAGAGGCGCAGAAGGAAGGAGCAAACAAGATCACGCTTCTACAAAGATCCTTTCAAATTTGTGAAGACTCTCTTCACAAAGGAGAAGAGCGGAAGTCTCTCTGTGACAAAGGCCCACCTGGAAGAACATCTGAAAAAGGGCTGCACAGATGACCGACACCAGGAAGAGGTCACGCTCCCACCTGACATGCCACCAGTCAATCCACCAGAGCACGAACTAGATATTAGTCCACCCAGGTGGAGTGAAGTAGACAACACTGTGCGTAGAGCAAGGGCCGCGTCAGCTCCAGGTCCCAACGGAGTTCCATACAGGCTCTACAAAAATGCACCAGATGTCCTGAGATTCCTCTGGAAGCTGATGAAAGTTGTGTGGCAAAAGAAGGCGATACCAACGTCCTGGCGGAGAGCCGGAGGGATCCTTATCCCCAAGGAAAAGGACTCAACAGAAATCGGACAGTTCCGGCAGATCAGCCTTCTAAATGTCGAGGGGAAAATCTTCTTCAGCGTGGTCGCTCATAGGCTGGCAGGATACCTGCAAAGAAACAACCTGATTGACACGTCAATCCAGAAAGCAGGCATCTCAGGCTTCTCAGGGTGTGTCGAACATGCTAGTGTCATCTGGCATCAGATCCAGGTCGCCAAGAAGGAGGGAACGGACCTCCACGTGGTGTTCCTGGATCTCGCGAATGCCTTTGGCTCAGTCCCTCACAACCTCCTGTGGACAGCCTTCGACTACTTCAGGATCCCACCAGCTCTCACAACCCTTGTCAAGGCCTACTTCCAGGACGTCCAGCTCTGCGTGACCACAGCAGAGTACACCACAGCATGGCAACATCTGGAAGTGGGAATCATGGCCGGCTGCACCATCTCCCCGCTGGCCTTCACCATGGCCATGGAGGTCATTATTCGGGCCTCTCGATGGGTGGTTGGCGGACAGCGAATAAGACCTGGGCTGAGGCTGCCGCCGATCAGAGCCTACATGGATGACCTCACAACACTCACCACGACCAAGGCTTGCACAGTACGGCTACTAAGAAAGCTCCAGGAAAACATTGAGTTGGCTCGCATGAAGATCAAGCCGAGCAAGTCCAGAAGCATCTCCATTGTCAAGGGGAAGCTGTCAGACCACCGCTTCCACATTGGCAAAGAACCCATTCCAACGGTCTCCGAGAAGCCTGTGAAGAGCCTAGGTCGTTGGTATGATGCCTCCCTCAAAGATAAAGAGCAAGTAGAGCAGCTCAGGAAGGAGGTAGCCAGCGGCCTGGAGAACATCGACAGAACCCTGCTTCCTGGCAAGCTGAAGCTCTGGTGCATGCAGTATGGACTACTTCCACGTCTCCTGTGGCCACTAACCCTCTATGAAGTTCCTCTCTCAAAGGTGGAAAAGCTGGAGAGACTGGTCAACTCATATGCAAGGAAGTGGCTTGGCCTTCCCAGGTGCCTCAGCAGCATTGGGCTCTACGGCAAAGGGATGTTACACCTGCCCATTTCCAGTCTGACAGAGGAGTACAAGTGTGCCAAAGTCAGACTGGAGATGATGCTTCTGGATTCGAATGATCCATTTGTAGCCCAAGCTGCCCCCATCCTGGCCACTGGGAGGAAGTGGACCCCATTGGCTGCAACTGAGCAGGCAAAGGCAGCACTCAGACACAGGGACATTGTGGGCCGAGTGCAGGAGGGGAGGAGTGGTCTTGGCCTCGGGATTAGTACACCGGCCTGGAGCAAGGCCAATCCATCTCAGAGACGCAAGCTGGTGGTCCAGGAGGTACGTCGGGAAGAGGAAGCAGGAAGGCGCGCACAAGCTGTGGCGCAGGCAAAGCAAGGGCAGTGGATGGCATGGGAAGGAGTGGAAAAGAGGAAGATCACCTGGAAAGATCTGTGGGAGATGGAGGCATTCAGAGCGAGCTTCACCATCAGGGCTGCCTACGATGTCCTGCCTTCTCCTGCAAACCTAAGCCAGTGGTATGGCGAAGACCCCACGTGCCCTCTATGTCAAAGTCCAGCAACACTGAAGCACATCTTAGTGGGATGCAAGACCAGCCTCACCCAAGGCCGTTACACCTGGCGGCACGACCAGGTGCTAAGGTGTCTTGCAGCAGTGCTGGAAAGTCAACGGACAAGTGTGAACGCCCTTCCTCCCCCATCATCCCGGTGGCAGCCAGCACCATTTGTTCGGGAGGGCGAGGGTCAAGCCAGCCTCACCACCATAAGACCAGACACTGGGCAGCTGGGCAGAGCACGGGACTGGAAGCTGCTGGCAGACTTGGACAAGAAACTCTGCTTCCCAGCTGAGATCGCAGCCACCAACCTGCGACCAGACCTTGTGCTGTGGTCAGCCTCGCTCAAGCTCGTTTACATCATCGAGCTCACTGTGCCCTGGGAGGGTGCAGTGGAGGAGGCCTACGAGCGGAAGAGGCTGAGGTACACTGAACTCGCAGCAGATGCCCAACAACAAGGCTGGACAGCGAAGGTACGCCCAGTGGAAGTAGGCTGCAGAGGGTTCGTAGCCACCTCAACATCCAGGCTACTCAGGGAGATGGGAGTGCGAGGGAAGACCCACCGGCAGGCAATCAAGGACCTCTCCAGGGCTGCTGAAAAGGGGAGCCAGTGGCTGTGGATGAAGAGAAAGGACTCGACCCGGGCGTTCAAATGAGCTGATCGCATCTAGGGAGTGAACCTGGGACGCTGGGATTCACTGCTGAACCCTCTGGAGGTGTCGTGGGCTTATCAGCGAAACATTCATGAAGGAGGGCGCCCACTTGACAACCCAAAGGATGCCATCGCTCATTTGAACACCACAGAGTCTCATCGGTGCCTTAAGTATGTATGTATCGAGGGATATCAACATCTAGTCCTACATAACAGATCTGATACATTTGATTGATTTCAGAATTCCAATGTCATGATCCTCCAGCCTCCCCTGCAGTACATGTACTGTATGTGTAATATGATATGATGTGAATGTTCTCTTTCTCTCTCTCTCTGAATGTGTATGTGTGTCTGTAGTTGATGCAGTGGATCTATTCCTGCCACCAAAGCCCAAGACCAGAGCCCAGTTATTACAATGTGAGTCTCTTTCTCCAGAAGTAGCAAACAGTCTCCACTGATACTCTCTACAAACCATGAGAGAGAATAAGAATAAAAGACAGGTTAGATATCTGACTTTCATTATTTCTCTGATTTGCTTTCTGCTCTGCTCTTTTCCCAGATTCCTGTCAGCTCACACCGGACCCAAACACAGCACACATACGACTGTCTCTGTCTGCGGGGAACAGAAAGGTGACAATTATGAGACAAGACCAGTCATATCCTGGTCATCCAGAGAGATTCACTGACGAGTATCAGGTGCTGTGTAGAGAGGGTCTGTCTGGACACTCTTACTCGGAGGTTGAGAGGAGTGGTAGTCAATGTGCTGCAGCAGTCTCATATAAAGACATCAGCAGGTCAGGTGGTGACAGTAAATTTGGATCCAATAACAAGTCCTGGAGGTTATTCTACCAAAGTAGTGGTTATAGTATCTATCACAATAATGTTCTGACTAAAGTATCAGGCCCTCAGTCTTCCAGAGTAGGAGTGTACCTGGATCACAGGGCAGGTACTCTGTCCTTCTACAGCAGGGGTCCCCAAACTTTTTTCTGTGAGGGCCACATCATTTTTCCTTTCTGTGATGGGGGGCCTGGGTCGGTCTCTAACATAAAATAATATGGAACGGAGTGAAATGGAGGCGGTTGCGCAAAGCAATTGCGCGCAGGAGAGCACTGGTGGATGCAAACAAAGTCTAAACAGTTGAATTTGGATGGAATTTATACCTATAGTGATATGTCAATGAAATATAATCAGTTTTACAGTCTGATACATGAGGGAGGACCCTCATCATACACGGGGGGACCCATGAAGCAGGGCTGTCTGGGGGTCCTTAAACGAGCATCAAACACTTAATTTCTACCATTCTGGTGAATTGATATGCACCAATTTGTGACCTTTCTGCATCAATTTATGGTGGAAATGTCATTATTTATGCAAAGGAAAACACAATATTCAGGCACCAGATGATCAAAATATAATGTAATATAATGCAATATAAGGCTCTCAGGCATTCTGTACTTTCAAATATGTATTCTCCTTGAGCAGTCAACATCAACTATCAGCTATTTCACTAGCAAAAACTAAAGATAACTTATTTGCGAAACAGCGCCCCCGCCACCACGTCGGCGCAGTGCCGCTATTGCAGTCAGAAATGACAGAAATCCACCGAGTGCAACGCCTGTAGAAAATTGACGTTGTTCAAAGGGCCGGTCCAAGTGTGGGGGTGGGCCGTGTCCGTCCCGCGGGCCGTAGTTTGGGGACCCCTGTTCTACAGCGTCTCCTCTGTGACCCAGATGACCCTCCTCCACAGAGTCCAGACCACATTCACTGAGCCCCTCTATCCTGGGTTTGGGCCTAATTGGTGTAACTATGGAGACAGTGTTAAGCTGTGTCAGCTGGAGTAGAGGTCTCTGTTAGAGTGGTGCTTTATCATAACCTATTATTCTGTTGAAACATCTTTCTCTGTGATTTAGTCTTCAGAGTTGTATCATTATATCATCATCACATATTCAATATAACGTACTCTGTTCAAGAAATAATATATGTTTAGATTGGTGCCTTGGTTCATATATTAGTTTTGATTCCAACTATTCTGTTGGACATCTGTCGTGGCAGAAGCCTTTTCTGATACTTAAATGTTGTTTATAGTTCATGCTCTAGAAAGTGTATGTTGATTAATGCTTCCCATGAGAAATCTCCATGCTATGATAGTGTTCCCATGGTCGATGTCTCCCTGTCAGTCCACATGTAAATGTTCCTTCTATACTGATCACAGGTTATGAATGTGTTTCTGTACAGATCACAGGTTATGAATGTGTTTCTGTGGTGATCACAGGTTATTAATGTGTTTCTGTGACTACGGGGTAAGTGGTGCATAGATGACCACAGGTTTGTTTCCAGCATTGGAGAGGTGTACTATCCTAGTCCTCTACCGTTCCTGTAGGATGAAAACTAATTGGACTGATTGATGTATTGATACATTTGATTGATTTCAGAATTCCAATGTCATGATCGGCCACTGAATTATCACATGTTATAGACAACATAAACTATGAAAGCAAATGTTTAGTTGTGTGTAATAGAAGGTGCAATGGCTGTTGTTAGTAAGCTGTTGAACACTTCATGGCTGTATAAAACCCAGTTCTACACCAGCAGAGAAATGGTTGTTGTAACCCTCAAATGTAACCTCACACATTCAAACGACTGTTTTTACTTGAATTTGAATGATTGTAGAATGCCTCTGCGTTTTGAATCATTTTTTCTAATGTCAAAAACGTCTCTGCCCAAATAAAAACGATTTCTATCTTTATGATCAGTGTGGTTTATTCCTTAAGTTTCATTAGTTTAGTGCGACCATGTGTGGAATGGATGTTGTATAATATGTCCATAACCATTGTAGGTCAAAGTGCAACGGAGTCTCTTCCTGACGATGTGAATGGAAGCTGGACCACTGCATTTATTTAGGAGCGACTACGGAGACACGCTGAACCTGAAAACCATTAATCTTAGCCCTGACCTTAACCGAACCGTAACCACTTTTTACCCAAATCGGAAATCCAACTTCAGTTGCAGACCCAGCCTGCAGTACAGAGTACAGAGAGGCATCCATGAGCTGCGCTGACGAACTGCTCCCTGCTCTACTCTGTGATTGCACCATGCATTTTATTTCTTCAGTGTGAGCGGTCTGACAGTGTGGTGGGCAGCAATGCCATAAGAAATGACCACAGCTATGCCGCAACAATGCGAGAGGATGACGCCAAGAAAAAGAGGACAGAAGACGACAACTTGGGTATGTTTCTCTTCACCAGTACTGTATATTACTATAACCTTATATGAAAACGGTGCCACTACACCACTGGCTGTAGAACTGTTTCTATGGACCACTGTAAGAGGACTTTAAACTGTTTTTGTCTTGTAGACCGTGGCAAGTCCACCCTCCTGGGAGCGGAGTGGATGAAGAAGAACGCCCACCGGCTGGAAGGGAAGGTCCAGGAGCCTGCTTTTCTTCAATTGGACAAAATACAGAGAGAGGAAATAGAGGCTAAATTGAAACTGACTGAAGACGAAGAAGAACGTCAAGAATTGCTGGACATGTTTTTGTTTGAATTTGAACATTCAATTGATTATGATTTATTTCTGTTAGAGGTCAAGGACAATCTTGGCATCCCTGCGTGCGCAAGTTTCAAGGCTCCCAGTTCGGAAGAGTGATTGATTAATTAGTGTGTTTGCAGTCGCAAATATAAAACTGAATCTGAACAGTAGTGTGAACTACATGTTGGTCACATTACCCCAAACGATAACGGTGGATGACCGATGGCCTTATTCACTTATTCCTTCCAGCTAGAGTCTGGATCTAGCTAGAGTTATAGTCATGTCAGATGGAGATCCATTAAAGGGTAAAGACAGCTCAGAGATTGCAAAACATCTTGGTGATATCTATTCTGTACATGGCCCACCTCATGTTTTGCAACATGATCAAGGAAGAGAATTTAAAGGCGCAGTTCGCAAGCTGATGGAATCAATGCAAGTCAGAATAATTCAGAGTTCACCATACCATCCCCAAAGCCAAGGAAAGGTAGAGAGGTCCCACAGAGTCCTAAGGAAAAAGATGATGTTTGATCTTGTGAATTGTCAGCAGAGCGGAGTTAACTGGGTTAAGCAATTGCCAGCTTATTCCAGTGTGCTAAATGAGGACCCCAAGGAAGTTTTAAACTGGATGACTCCATTTGAAGTATACTATGGGAGAAAAAGTAATAGGGTAACACATCCCTTGGTAGGTTTTCCATCCAATGTCCGTAACAAATCTGTGAACAAGCCAAACACAGCACACATACGACTGTCTCTGTCTGCGGGGAACAGAAAGGTGACAATTATGAGACAAGACCAGTCATATCCTGGTCATCCAGAGAGATTCACTGACGAGTATCAGGTGCTGTGTAGAGAGGGTCTGTCTGGACACTCTTACTGGGAGGTTGAGAGGAGTGGTAGTCAATGTGCTGCAGCAGTCTCATATAAAGACATCAGCAGGTCAGGTGGTGACAGTAAATTTGGATCCAATAACAAGTCCTGGTGGTTATTCTACCAAAGTAGTGGTTATAGTATCTATCACAATAATGTTCTGACTAAAGTATCAGGCCCTCAGTCTTCCAGAGTAGGAGTGTACCTGGATCACAGGGCAGGTACTCTGTCCTTCTACAGCGTCTCCTCTGTGACCCAGATGACCCTCCTCCACAGAGTCCAGACCACATTCACTGAGCCCCTCTATCCTGGGATTGGGCCTAATTGGTGTAACTATGGAGACAGTGTTAAGCTGTGTCAGCTGGAGTAGAGGTCTCTGTTAGAGTGGTGCTTTATCATAACCTATTATTCTGTTGAAACATCTTTCTCTGTGATTTAGTCTTCAGAGTTGTATCATTATATCATCATCACATATTCAATATAACATACTCTGTTCAAGAAATAATATATGTTTAGATTGGTGCCTTGGTTCATATATTAGTTTTGATTCCAACTATTCTGTTGGACATCTGTCGTGGCAGAAGCCTTTTCTGATACTTAAATGTTGTTCATAGTTCATGCTCTAGAAAGTGTATGTTGATTAATGCTTCCCATGAGAAATCTCCATGCTATGATAGTGTTCCCATGGTCGATGTCTCCCTGTCAGTCCACATGTAAATGTTCCTTCTATACTGATCACAGGTTATGAATGTGTTTCTGTACAGATCACAGGTTATGAATGTGTTTCTGTGGTGATCACAGGTTCTGAATGTGTTTCTGTGACTACGGGGTAAGTGGTGCATAGATGACCACAGGTTTGTTTCCAGCATTGGAGAGGTGTACTATCCTAGTCCTCTACCGTTCCTGTAGGATGAAAACTAATTGGACTGATTGATGTATTGATACATTTGATTGATTTCAGAATTCCAATGTCATGATCGGCCACTGAATTATCACATGTTATAGACAACATAAACTATGAAAGCAAATGTTTAGTTGTGTGTAATAGAAGGTGCAATGGCTGTTGTTAGTAAGCTGTTGAACACTTCATGGCTGTATAAAACCCAGTTCTACACCAGCAGAGAAATGGTTGTTGTAACCCTCAAATGTAACCTCACACATTCAAACGACTGTTTTTACTTGAATTTGAATGATTGTAGAATGCCTCTGCGTTTTGAATATTTTTTTCTAATGTCAAAAACTTCTCTGCCCAAATAAAAACGATTTCTATCTTTATGATCAGTGTGGTTTATTCCTTAAGTTTCATTAGTTTAGTGCGACCATGTGTGGAATGGATGTTGTATAATATGTCCATAACCATTGTAGGTCAAAGTGCAACGGAGTCTCTTCCTGACGATGTGAATGGAAGCTGGACCACTGCATTTATTTAGGAGCGACTACGGAGACACGCTGAACCTGAAAACCATTAATCTTAGCCCTGACCTTAACCGAACCGTAACCACTTTTTACCCAAATCGGAAATCCAACTTCATTTGCAGACCCAGCCTGCAGTACAGAGTACAGAGAGGCATCCATGAGCTGCGCTGACGAACTGCTCCCTGCTCTACTCTGTGATTGCACCATGCATTTTATTTCTTCAGTGTGAGCGGTCTGACAGTGTGGTGGGCAGCAATGCCATAAGAAATGACCACAGCTATGCCGCAACAATGCGAGAGGAAGACGCCAAGAAAAAGAGGACAGAAGACGACAACTTGGGTATGTTTCTCTTCCCCAGTACTGTATATTACTATAACCTTATATGAAAACGGTGCCACTACACCACTGGCTGTAGAACTGTTTCTATGGACCACTGTAAGAGGACTTTAAACTGTTTTTGTCTTGTAGACCGTGGCAAGTCCACCCTCCTGGGAGCGGAGTGGATGAAGAAGAACGCCCACCGGCTGGAAGGGAAGGTCCAGGAGCCTGCTTTTCTTCAATTGGACAAAATACAGAGAGAGGAAATAGAGGCTAAATTGAAACTGACTGAAGACGAAGAAGAACGTCAAGAATTGCTGGACATGTTTTTGTTTGAATTTGAACATTCAATTGATTATGATTTATTTCTGTTAGAGGTCAAGGACAATCTTGGCATCCCTGTGTGCGCAAGTTTCAAGGCTCCCAGTTCGGAAGAGTGACTGATTAATTAGTGTGTTTGCAGTCGCAAATATAAAACTGAATCTGAACAGTAGTGTGAACTACATGTTGGTCACATTACCCCAAACGATAACGGTGGATGACCGATGGCCTTATTCACTTATTCCTTCCAGCTAGAGTCTGGATCTAGCTAGAGTTATAGTCATGTCAGATGGAGTTCCATTAAAGGGTAAAGACAGCTCAGAGATTGCAAAACATCTTGGTGATATCTATTCTGTACATGGCCCACCTCAAGTTTTGCAACATGATCAAGGAAGATAATTTAAAGGCGCAGTTCGCAAGCTGATGGAATCAATGCAAGTCAGAATAATTCAGAGTTCACCATACCATCCCCAAAGCCAAGGAAAGGTAGAGAGGTCCCACAGAGTCCTAAGGAAAAAGATGATGTTTGATCTTGTGAATTGTCAGCAGAGCGGAGTTAACTGGGTTAAGCAATTGCCAGCTTATTCCAGTGTGCTAAATGAGGACCCCAAGGAAGTTTTAAACTGGATGACTCCATTTGAAGTATACTATGGGAGAAAAAGTAATAGGGTAACACATCCCTTGGTAGGTTTTCCATCCAATGTCCGTAACAAATCTGTGAACAAGCCAAACACAGCACACATACGACTGTCTCTGTCTGCGGGGAACAGAAAGGTGACAATTATGAGACAAGACCAGTCATATCCTGGTCATCCAGAGAGATTCATTGACGAGTATCAGGTGCTGTGTAGAGAGGGTCTGTCTGGACGCTCTTACTGGGAGGTTGAGAGGAGTGGTAGTCAATGTGCTGCAGCAGTCTCATATAAAGACATCAGCAGGTCAGGTGGTGACAGTAAATTTGGATCCAATAACAAGTCCTGGAGGTTATTCTACCAAAGTAGTGGTTATAGTATCTATCACAATAATGTTCTGACTAAAGTATCAGGCCCTCAGTCTTCCAGAGTAGGAGTGTACCTGGATCACAGGGCAGGTACTCTGTCCTTCTACAGCGTCTCCTCTGTGACCCAGATGACCCTCCTCCACAGAGTCCAGACCACATTCACTGAGCCCCTCTATCCTGGGTGTGGGCCTAATTGGTGTAACTATGGAGACAGTGTTAAGCTGTGTCAGCTGGAGTAGAGGTCTCTGTTAGAGTGGTGCTTTATCATAACCTATTATTCTGTTGAAACATCTTTCTCTGTGATTTAGTCTTCAGAGTTGTATCATTATATCATCATCACATATTCAATATAACATACTCTGTTCAAGAAATAATATATGTTTAGAATGGTGCCTTGGTTCATATATTAGTTTTGATTCCAACTATTCTGTTGGACATCTGTCGTGGCAGAAGCCTTTTCTGATACTTAAATGTTGTTCATAGTTCATGCTCTAGAAAGTGTATGTTGATTAATGCTTCCCATGAGAAATCTCCATGCTATGATAGTGTTCCCATGGTCGATGTCTCCCTGTCAGTCCACATGTAAATGTTCCTTCTATACTGATCACAGGTTATGAATGTGTTTCTGTACAGATCACAGGTTATGAATGTGTTTCTGTGGTGATCACAGGTTCTGAATGTGTTTCTGTGACTACGGGTAAGTGGTGCATAGATGACCACAGGTTTGTTTCCAGCATTGGAGAGGTGTACTATCCTAGTCCTCTACCGTTCCTGTAGGATGAAAACTAATTGGACTGATTGATGTATTGATACATTTGATTGATTTCAGAATTCCAATGTCATGATCGGCCACTGAATTATCACATGTTATAGACAACATAAACTATGAAAGCAAATGTTTAGTTGTGTGTAATAGAAGGTGCAATGGCTGTTGTTAGTAAGCTCTTGAACACTTCATGGCTGTATAAAACACAGTTCTACACCAGCAGAGAAATGGTTGTTGTAACCCTCAAATGTAACCTCACACATTCAAACGACTGTTTTTACTTGAATTTGAATGATTGTAGAATGCCTCTGCGTTTTGAATCATTTTTTCTAATGTCAAAAACTTCTCTGCCCAAATAAAAACGATTTCTATCTTTATGATCAGTGTGGTTTATTCCTTAAGTTTCATTAGTTTAGTGCGACCATGTGTGGAATGGATGTTGTATAATATGTCCATAACCATTGTAGGTCAAAGTGCAACGGAGTCTCTTCCTGACGATGTGAATGGAAGCTGGACCACTGCATTTATTTAGGAGCGACTACGGAGACACGCTGAACCTGAAAACCATTAATCTTAGCCCTGACCTTAACCGAACCGTAACCACTTTTTACCCAAATCGGAAATCCAACTTCAGTTGCAGACCCAGCCTGCAGTACAGAGTACAGAGAGGCATCCATGAGCTGCGCTGATGAACTGCTCCCTGCTCTACTCTGTGATTGCACCATGCATTTTATTTCTTCAGTGTGAGCGGTCTGACAGTGTGGTGGGCAGCAATGCCATAAGAAATGACCACAGCTATGCCGCAACAATGCGAGAGGAAGACGCCAAGAAAAAGAGGACAGAAGACGACAACTTGGGTATGTTTCTCTTCCCCAGTACTGTATATTACTATAACCTTATATGAAAACGGTGCCACTACACCACTGGCTGTAGAACTGTTTCTATGGACCACTGTAAGAGGACTTTAAACTGTTTTTGTCTTGTAGACCGGGGCAAGTCCACCCTCCTGGGAGCGGAGTGGATGAAGAAGACTTTGACTAAGCTTGGCAGCTTGAAAATGAGTCGGACGATGACGACATCGCCGTAACTATCTACCAAGGCAAGAGGTCAAGAGAGAGAATTCTGGAGGAGAAAGAAGAATACCTTTACTTGATAAAATGCAGTGGAAATGAAACTGTTACTGAGATACGACAAACAAATGTAACTGAGTATCTGGTGATAATATGTTCCCTGTAACAAAGACACTTTACAAAGTGAAAAAATTGAGTAGTAAAATAAAAAGAAATAAAAGAAAGTATAGGTGTCTAATTAATTTCTAGATGACAACATTTTAATCTGACAATTAATTAATAATCGTAGTGAGTTTATTGTGTACCTTTTGTGTAATGCATAGATTATTTATGGCTTATACTTAATGTGTCATATAAATATGTTGGTTTAACTGTAAGTTACCTAGCTAGCCAACAAACCAACACTTGTCTAGCTAACATTAGCCAGCTCACTAGTTAACGTTAGCCAGCTCACTGGTGATCATGATCTAGTTAGCTAGCAAGCGGATTCAGTCAATGCAAGAATGAAAATGTGCATGCAGGTTCCAGACACGTGACTATTCCAATGTGAACATTCTATATATGGCCTTTAGCTGGCTGAGCCAGGTGATGTAACTTAAGTTAGTGTGTAAACTAGCTCGCTAGCTAGTTTGGGTTGTTAACTAGAAGCGCCGTCATCTGACCCCAGAGAAGGAAAGGATGATTGCACCATGTGTAGTTAGTTAGCTAACTCAATCATTTGAATATGCCCTATGTTTGCTTGCTAGTGAATTCATTGCATTGCCCCTAAAATTCAGCTTTTTCTTTTACATTTTTCACAGCTGCATGATACGCTGATATGGTACAATTCAAACGGTTTAGTACTAGCTAATGTTAGCTAGCTTATCCATAGAGTTGGCTACAAGGCCAGGGATGGCATGTGAAACGTTAGGTTATTTACATAACCCCGGTTCTCTGATAGGGCTTTCACACCGGCAGTTCCGAACGCCTCCGAACGTTGGCGCTGTCTGGCGAACGAGCCCGCGTTCATACCAGTGTATCGTTCATACCAGTGTATCGTTCATACCAGTGTATCGTTCATACCAGTGTATCGTTCATACCAGTGTATCGTTCGCCAGACAGCGCCAACGTTCGGAACTGCCGGTGTGAAAGCCCTGTGAGTAGTCTGAGGTTGCTTGTCTTGAATGACGACAGATGCCGTGTGTAAGCCTTATATAGGCGGAGGGTCCCTGTCCCTCCTGACACAAGCGACATCTGCGCCAGCCAATGGGCTGTAATTCAGCTTCTGATGAGGTCACGCAGGGGGCGTTCCCATAGTGAGATACAAAACGAATACTATGAAAGAGAACAGTTCTGAAATGAGGCGCACAGCTCCCTGAATTTGGCACACGTTGGTCTGAAAAAAGTCAACATGGTTTAATTAATAAAGGTTAATAAAGGTAAAAAATTACCTTTAAAAAATAATAATAATAATAATAACTGAACTCCTATGAAGGGGAAATGTATTGTCATCGTCTGCTCTGGAAACATCGCCACCTCGGGGTCCTCCTGTAATTTTTAACCAGCTCACTAGTGATCATGATCTAGCTAGCAAGCTAATTCAGTCAAGGCAAGAGGGAAAATGTGCATAGGGGTTTCATACGCATGTGACTATTCAATGTGAAAATTCAAGCTGATGCAGGTGACGTAACTAAAGTTTGTGTGTAAAGCTAGCTCGCTAGTTTGGGTCAGTATCCCAGAATGCATTTCACACCGGCCGGCAGCAGGGATTTTATAGCAGGCTATACCTCCATGGGCTAAGCTTTTGTAAATTTGGCCCTACAACATTTGGCGAGAAAGTACCCATGTATATTCCCAATATGTAGCCAGTTTGTTTACCACCTATGTAGGCTAGCGTTAGCTAGCTAGTCAGCTAGATACCCTTACTGTGGGATTCAGCAGACACGTTGGAACATAATATCTAGACAAGTTGTAGGGGGGGGGTCAATATCTTTAGCTAGCTAAAGTAACTAGCTTAATGTTGTCTTAGCAGTTGGTTAAAGAATAGGGGCCGGTTGCATAAAGATAGATTTAGAGATTGCTGCTTGCTACGTGACGACCATGGCCGGTGAGTATGCAGGGTGGATCGTGCCACATTCACCCTCCATGATAGGTGAGAGGGGCGGAAGTGAAAATCAATCTCTGAGATCTCTCAATTCAGATATTCCGACCTATGTGAAGTTCATTAATCGAACGGAACAAAGCGCCACAATATGGTGGCTCAACTTCACCGGACGGCCCGTCTCGTACGGAGACATACCACCGGGCGGGTATAATCGCATGGATACTTTTCTGACTCACCCGTGGGTTTTTAGAGCCTCTCTTACTGGCGCAAATCTTCAAGGGAACCTGGAAGACGTTTATATGCCAGCGCCCAATGAAGAGGATGGTCACCCGGAGTATCTGGATGTCACCATAACAAGGCCAGTGTACTCTTTACAAGAATACTGCTTGATGTTGATCCGACTGTCGGTGAGGGAGGAAGACTATGGTAGACTCGACATTCCAGAATCACTGAGGCAGGACCTCAGCCGACCGCCAAATCTACTAGAGTAACTTCAACTCTTGAACTCAGCTGGGAAATGATTTCTTTGATTTGTCATGGATTCTTGTTGACAAATGGTGACTTTTCCCTCCCCCAAGTAAACTTGGTTTACCCACCTTTTATATTTTATTTACCAGGTTTTCACCTACCAATATTATTTGCTTAAGGGTTTTCCCACCTAATCAATCCATGGTGTTCAGGGTTCAGTCACCTATTTTGTTTGTTTACCACTACCAACCTGTCCTCGACTATTACATCGATGAGCCAAAACATTATGACCACTGACAGGTGAAGTGAATAACTAATTGATTATCTTGTTACAATGGCACCTGTCAAGGGGTGGGATGTATGAGGCAGCAAGTGAACAGTCAGGTCTTGAAGTTGTATGTGTTGGATGCAGGAGAAATGGGCAGGAGTAAAGACCTGAACGACTTTGACAAGAGACAAATTGTTATGGCCTGACGGCAAAGCTTGTGGGGTGCTCCCGGTCAGCAGTGGTGAGTACCGACAGTGGTCTGAGCAGGGACAAACCACAAATTGGTGACGGGGTGTTGGGCGCTCCAAGGCTCATCGATGCATGAGCATATTAGGCATAATATCAACAGCATATTAGGCAGGTGGTCATAATGTTGGCTCATCAGTGTATGTGCTCTATGTGTATACTATATACTATAGCATGTGTTCATAAAGTAGGCTGTTTACCACATGAGAATGGAACACACAATATCAAACCCTCTGAATTAACCTACTGTGACACACTTACACAATACTGATTTCTCAACCATATATTTTTTCTGACTAGTGGGTGTTTTACTTGCAAGTGTTACTTGTGAATGTTTTACTTGTATTAAAACTAATTAAACAAAAAAACAAAAAAAACAAAAAAGATAGATTTAGATCTCACCTTAAGTCAGTCTTGCTATAGCCTCTAAAATGTTCCCATAATAGAGTAATATGTTTTACACCTGAAACTGTAGAGAAGGACGATGTCCCAGCCAGACGGCGTCCTCCACAGACATCGGTGCTGACACCACCCTCTGCTGTGTTGTTGAAAAAAAAGGGTCAGATTTCTCCCAAATCCAAATGGAGTCCTGCTGATCTTCAGGGAAGTGGGGCGTGGGGAGCGGTATGATATAAAAACTGTCTAAAATAAAAAAAAAACTCATGGAAGCTATTCAACTGGGCCCTGCTCTGTGTGTGTGTGTGTGTGTGTGTGTGTGTTTCTAGGACTGTTCATATAAGATGACCAGTGAGCCGCGAGGTGTCTGTCTGATCATCGACAACGACCAGTTTACAAAAGAGTCCAAACTGAAACCCAGACCTGGATCAACCCAGGACAGTGGTGAGCAGACCTCTTAATCAAAGGTGTGGATTATATTGATAATAACCTGAGGGGATTTAGGAGAATCATAGCAACTAGTTTGAAACCTGAACAATTAATTAATTCCGAGATAGCTACCCATACCCATCTTCATCACACACACACGTCATTGGCTGGTAACAATGGAAAATCATCTGGTGTAGTGACCGCTCGTTAGCGAGCAGAGTATTCGTAAGTCACGGCGTTCCAGCCTTGTACAAAGCACTGTTGATATGTTTGTGTTTACTCAATCACCCAGGCTGCTTAGTGGGTGATATGACGGGATATAAGTGGGACAAAGATGAATGGATGTTGTTGTTGTCAGTACGCATGCAGAGAGTGAGAATAAAGCACAAGATTGTTTTTCTACCGGCAAACCGACTACATCGTCCTGTTATTGCCGTCACTCCTACATTGGTGACCCTGACATTCTCTCGAACGTTTTCGGAGATCATTGAAACATGACAACAAACGCAGTTTCACTCAAGCTGCCCGTTTTTTGGGAACAAAATGCCATAGCATGGTTTGCACAAGCTGAAGCTCAATTCGCCCTCAGAGATGTTACCGTGGATAATACCAAATACTACTACGTGGTAGCAGCTCTAACCAATTCAACGGCAGCGAGAGTGGTGAGTCTTATTGAAAACCCACCGGCACAGCACAAATATGTTACCTTGAAGGCGCACCTTATAGATACTTTTTGTCTGTCTGAATCTGAACGTGCACGCCAGCTCCTCTCCCTCCCTGGGCTCGGTGACACAAAACCCTCTGAACTGATGGACCACATGCTAGCTCTGCTGGGCGACCATCAGCCGTGTTTTCTTTTTAATGAGCTTTTTCTGCAACAGTTACCAGACCAGGTTCGTTTTTCAATGGCTAATTCCATCAAAACAGACTTTCGTCAGCTAGCCAAGGAAGCGGATATATTTTTCTCAGCTGGGAAGAAGTGTTTTACAGCCACCATGGATGAGTTTGGGTTCCAACCACTCTCCATCTCCGCTACTGCTGTGGCCCGACGGGTGAGGCCGTCGGAGTTGTGCTTTTACCATATGAAATTCGGGGACAAAGCTAAGAAGTGCCTGCCACCATGCAACTTCAGTGTGTCGGGAAACGCACAGGCCGCCACTCATTAGCAGCTGTGGGTGCCGGCCATTCTGCAGGCTTGCTGTACGTCAGTGACTCCCTCTCCGGCCGCCGTTTTCTGTGTGACACAGGTGCCCAGGTGAGCGTGCTGCCTGTATCGGCAATAGACATTAAAACAGCGAAACGAGGACCCTCCCTTGAGGCTGCCAATGGCAGTGCTATCGCTACCTTCGGTAAGCGCACTGTGAGTTTGTGTTTTGCTGACCAGCGTTTTACCTGGAGTTTTGTGTTGGCCAAGGTGTCTACTCCCCTCTTAGGCGCTGACTTTCTCTGCGCTAACAGCCTCCTGGTGGACGTGGGGAACCGCCGACTCGTCAACGCTGAGACATTCGGCTCCTTGTCATGTGAGCGCAGTGACGCAGCCACAATGAAGCTGTCCAGTGCTGTCTCGCCGGCTGACGATTTCTCTCCTCTTCTATTGGAGTTCTCAGACATCACAACACCTACCTTCTCGGCTGCTACCACCAAACACGGCGTCATGCATTACATCTCCACGGAAGGCCCACCAGTGCATGCCAGGGCCCGCCGCCTCGACCCACACAAGCTCACCATCGCGAAAGAGGAGTTTGCAGCCATGGAGGCACTTGGCATCATTCGCCGTTCTGACAGTCCTTGGGCCTCGCCTCTCCATCTCGTTCCCAAGTCCAACGGAGGCTGGCGTCCGTGCGGCGACTACCGGCGTCTAAATGATGTCACCACACCTGACCGTTACCCCGTTACACACATTCAAGACTTTTCAGCCCATCTAGCGGGCGCGTCTATTTTTTCTAAAGTGGATTTGGTACGGGGATACCACCAGGTGCCAGTTAGCCCTCAGGACGTCCCCAAGACAGCGGTTATAACACCATTCAGACTTTTTGAGTTTTTGAGGATGCCGTTTGGCCTCAAGAATGCTGCCCAGACCTTTCAGAGGTTGATGGACGCCATGCTGGGCAACCTCCCTTTTGTGTTTGCCTACCTAGACGATATCCTGGTAGCTAGCACGTCCAAGGCAGAGCACCTATCCCACCTCCGTCTCCTCTTCAGTCGCCTCCGGGAACATGGATTAATCATCAACCCAGCAAAGTGCCAGTTTGGACTGCCTGCCATGGATTTCCTCGGCCACCACATCACTACTGCTGGGGCGGTCCAGCGCAGGCACATGGCCAGACATTGCTGTTTGGTGGGCCACGGCGTTGCGTCTGTGGATTTCACTCCCAGAAGGTAATGAAATTTAACTATTTGTCATGCTGAAAAATGATCCCATTATCAGTCTCTCTTATTCTGGTAATTGATACTTACCAGAAAGGTTTGACCGTTTTGAGTTTTATTTTTGTTTGATCAAATGTATGAGCAGACAAGTGTTCTGAATGGTTGACTGTTATACCTTTTAATTGTCAGTTTAATACGTTTGAATTGTTGGCATAAGAATATATTTTCTGTGTGTCTTTAGCAGTCATCCAGTGTTCCATCGGCACCCACGTCTGCCTCTGTGACTGCTGCTACTACGGTGCAGGGTCCAGCTCCACCTCCTGCCATGGCCCTGCTGCTGCCACAGCCTCAGTCCCTGCCATGCCTGTGCAGAGTCCTCTCCGGCCTGGGCCTGCATTGACTGTCTCAATGGTGAATATGTCCATAACATTTTGCCATGTAATTCATTCATTTTATCCAAGCACTGTTTTGTCATAATTTTATTCTGCTGACCATTCTTCTCTTGAGTTTAAAAAACCCCGGTTTGGAGGGGCCTCTGGTGCTGCAGCCAAGCCAAACCTTGTGGCTAGGAAGCCTGTTGAGGTATTACATTGATTTGGTGATGTTATTAGTGATGTTATTAGTGTAACTCGTGTATGACTAATGTGGTTTCTGCCTACAATCACATAGATACATGCACAATCTACAGCGTCTGTGAGGACCACCTCTATCACCTCTACCTCTCAGGCTACAGTGCACACATATGCCCATGTCGGCATGGGTTCGAATCCGGCCCATGCCCTGCTGACATGCCCTCTCCTCCGTACTTTCCTGTCTACCTTCACTATCTCTATCCAATAAAATGAAAAATATGAGTGGTACTGCCCCACTCTGAAAAAAATAACCTTTAAAAAATAAATAAATACTGAACTCCTATGAAGGGGAAATGTATTGTCATCGTCTGCTCTGGAAACATCGCCACCTCGGGGTCCTCCTGTAATTTTTAACCAGCTCACTAGTGATCATGATCTAGCTAGCAAGCTAATTCAGTCAATGCAAGAGGGAAAATGTGCATAGGGGTTTCATACGCATGTGACTATTCAATGTGAAAATTCAAGCTGATGCAGGTGACGTAACTAAAGTTTGTGTGTAAAGCAAGCTCGCTAGTTTGGGTCAGTATCCCAGAATGCATTTCACACCGGCCGGCAGCAGGGAATTTATAGCAGGCTAGGGGCCCTATTATGCACTTCATCAATAAGACGAGGCGGTAGATCTAAACTTAAGACGTGGAGGCGTGGTCAAGGCCACTTTGCTATTATGCGTGCTGTAGTGGGCGCCTAAAACCCGGCGCTAAGCAAAGAAATTAGTCATGGGTGTGTTTTGGGCGTCTTCTCAATCAACCCAATCAGCGTGCCAGGTGCCATTCCCTTTAAGAACCGGCTGCGTTGAGTCATTAGCGCTATGCTATTATGGAAGTCCTGAGAAGGAGGTCAGCGCGCTTCTCTGCCTCTCCCTTCTGAAATAAAGCATTTATACTGTGACCGTAATTGACGTCTTGCCGTGGAGCCACGTGCGTGTTCATGTGTGCCCACATGCATGCTTAAACCGCGGAGGCACGCTCGTGTTTCAAAACGTGCATGAAGTCTAAACTTAAGAACTTTTCAAACCACTTCTTAGCGATAGGAGCAAAGTCAGATCGCATAATAGCAGGGGCGCCTAGTGCACTTCATTAACATATGAACACTCCCACAATGAGCAATATATGCACGGGAGTTTTACGTCTTATGTGTGGGCGCCTATCGACACCTGCATAATAGCAGTAGCGCGTATAAAGCGCATAATAAGGGTGGCGGTAGGTCTTAACCTGGCGGTGCGTCTTAATTAACACTTAAGACGGCAAGTTAAGAAGTGCATAATAGGGCCCAGCATCTTCCTTTGCCACCATCAAATGGTGAGTGTCAAATTCTACAACATTGATTTTGAAAGTAGGAATAGTTTCATGTCTTATTTCACTGATTTGTTCACATTTTAATAAAAAAACAACAACATTGTTTTACCAATTTGAGTAAAGTCAATGTAACTTGTTAACCAATATTGAATGTGTATTCTAGTGCCTGGTCCTGTGCAGCACATAGACCTCTTTCTCCAAGAGTCTCCAAGAGTCCAGCAACATCATCAGCTTGCACCACGCATGGCACAAAGAAGACAGCATCTTCCTTTGCCACCATCAAATGGTGAGTGTCAAATTCTACAACATTGATTTTGAAAGTAGGAATAGTTTCATGTCTTATTTCACTGATTTGTTCACATTTTAATAAAAAAACAACAACATTGTTTTACCAATTTGAGTAAAGTCAATGTAACTTGTTAACCAATATTGAATGTGTATTCTAGTGCCTGGTCCTGTGCAGCACATAGACCTCTTTCTCCAAGAGTGGGACTACATCGAGCAGTGCCAGCAGAACCAGTTCCACCGCTACATCTCTGAGCAAGAGTACTGCCTCTGGCTGTTACAGCACGACCCAATGGTTCTCCACTACCTGCCTGAGGAGAAAAGGGGGCGTATGTTCAGCTTCTTCTTAGAGCAGAGGGACAGAGCTATGCAGGTACGCTCAGTGGAGAGAGAGGTCAACAAGAGCACAGTAACACAGCTGAGGAAGAGAAAGGCCCAGAAGGAATGGATGGTGCCTCCTCAGAAGAAACAGTGTGTGAGCTCAAACCAGCAGCTGCTTTTCACTGAGGAAGAGATGGAGAAACTGGAGGTCATTCCAGGGATTCTGGACCTGGCTTTGGAGATGGGCTTCCTATCTGAATGAATAATTTGTTCTGTCTTTGAATAATTAAAATGTATTAATTTAGTAGTTAGTAGAAATATGTTAGTTATAAGATATATTTATATCAGGTTTATAAATAAAATACAAATAAAACATTATAAATAAAGAATAATTTCACTTATTCAAGTTGTGATGCGTTTTTCTTTAGTTAAACCTGTGTCCATTTGAGGCTGAAACTTTCTTTCTCTCTCTCTCGCGTGAACTTCAGAATGGCACTAACCAAAAATGTACGCTGTAACATCCACAATAATGAACTACGAGAGCACTTAAATAAAAAAAAAGTTAATGATTATCGATCAAAATATTTTGTGATCGACCAAGATCCTTATCGATCAATTATCGATCGTCGATCATTGATGCCCACCCCTAGTTTTGATTCAAAATAATTGGCATTGATTCTAGAATGTTGGAGTTAGAATGTTTGGTTGATAAGCACCAACATTCAGTCTTGGTGGTAACAACCCTAAGACTAGACCTGAAACTTATTGCTCCAATCTATATTCCATAAATCTTCAGAAATGAGCTTTTACGTCCAGCAACATCATCAGCTTGCACCACGCATGGCACAAAGAAGACAGCATCTTCCTTTGCCACCATCAAATGGTGAGTGTCAAATTCTACAACATTGATTTTGAAAGTAGGAATAGTTTCATGTCTTATTTCACTGATTTGTTCACATTTTAATAAAAAAAACAACAACATTGTTTTACCAATTTGAGTAAAGTCAATGTAACTTGTTAACCAATATTGAATGTGTATCTTGCCTCTCCCTTCTGAAATAAAGCATTTATACTGTGACCGTAATTGACGTCTTGCCGTGGAGCCACGTGCGTGTTCATGTGTGCCCACATGCATGCGCAAACCGCGGAGGCGTGCTCGTGTTTCAAAACGTGCATGAAGTCTAAACTTAAGAACTTTTCAAACCACTTCTTAGCGATAGGAGCAAAGTCAGATCGCATAATAGCAGGGGCGCCTAGTGCACTTCATTAACATATGAACACTCCCACAATGAGCAATATATGCACAGGAGTTTTACGTCTTATGTGTGGGCGCCTATCGACACCTGCATAATAGCAGTAGCGCGTATGAAGCGCATAATAAGGGTGGCGGTAGGTCTTAACCTGGCGGTGCGTCTTAATTAACACTTAAGACGGCAAGTTAAGAAGTGCATAATAGGGCCCAGCACCTCCATGGGCTAAGCTTTTGTAAATGTGGCCCTACAACATTTGGCGAGAAAGTACCCATGTATATTCCCAAAATGTAGCCAGTTTGTTTACCACCTATGTAGGCTAGCGTTAGCTAGCTAGTCAGCTAGATACCCTTACTGTGGGATTCAGCAGACACGTTGGAACATAATATCTAGACAAGTTGTAGGGGGGGGGGGGTCAATATCTTTAGCTAGCTAAAGTAACTAGCTTAATGTTGTCTTAGCAGTTGGTTAAAGAATAGGGGCCGGTTGCATAAAAATAGATTTAGAGATTGCTGCTTGCTACGTGACGACCATGGCCGGTGAGTATGCAGGGTGGATCGTGCCACATTCACCCTCCATGATAGGTGAGAGGGGCGGAAGTGAAAATCAATCTCTGAGATCTCTCAATTCAGATATTCCGACCTATGTGAAGTTCATTAATCGAACGGAACAAAGCGCCACAATATGGTGGCTCAACTTCACCGGACGGCCCGTCTCGTACGGAGACATACCACCGGGCGGGTATAATCGCATGGATACTTTTCTGACTCACCCGTGGGTTTTTAGAGCCTCTCTTACTGGCGCAAATCTTCAAGGGAACCTGGAAGACGTTTATATGCCAGCGCCCAATGAAGAGGATGGTCACCCGGAGTATCTGGATGTCACCATAACAAGGCCAGTGTACTCTTTACAAGAATACTGCTTGATGTTGATCCGACTGTCGGTGAGGGAGGAAGACTATGGTAGACTCGACATTCCAGAATCACTGAGGCAGGACCTCAGCCGACCGCCAAATCTACTAGAGTAACTTCAACTCTTGAACTCAGCTGGGAAATGATTTCTTTGATTTGTCATGGATTCTTGTTGACAAATGGTGACTTTTCCCTCCCCCAAGTAAACTTGGTTTACCCACCTTTTATATTTTATTTACCAGGTTTTCACCTACCAATATTATTTGCTAAAGGGTTTTCCCACCTAATCAATCCATGGTGTTCAGGGTTCAGTCACCTATTTTGTTTGTTTACCACTACCAACCTGTCCTCGACTATTACATCGATGAGCCAAAACATTATGACCACTGACAGGTGAAGTGAATAACTAATTGATTATCTTGTTACAATGGCACCTGTCAAGGGGTGGGATGTATGAGGCAGCAAGTGAACAGTCAGGTCTTGAAGTTGTATGTGTTGGATGCAGGAGAAATGGGCAGGAGTAAAGACCTGAACGACTTTGACAAGAGACAAATTGTTATGGCCTGACGGCAAAGCTTGTGGAGTGCTCCCGGTCAGCAGTGGTGAGTACCGACAGTGGTCTGAGCAGGGACAAACCACAAATTGGTGACGCTCCAAGGCTCATCGATGCATGAGCATATTAGGCATAATATCAACAGCATATTAGGCAGGTGGTCATAATGTTGGCTCATCAGTGTATGTGCTCTATGTGTATACTATAGCATGTGTTCATAAAGTAGGCTGTTTACCACATGAGAATGGAACACACAATATCAAACCCTCTGAATTAACCTACTGTGACACACTTACACAATACTGATTTCTCAACCATATATTTTTTCTGACTAGTGGGTGTTTTACTTGCAAGTGTTACTTGTGAATGTTTTACTTGTATTAAAACTAATTAAACCAAAAAAATAAAATAAAAAATAAAATAAGATAGATTTAGATCTCACCTTAAGTCAGTCTTGCTATAGACTCTAAAATGTTCCCATAATAGAGTAATGTTTTACACCTGAAACTGTAGAGAAGGACGATGTCCCGGCCAGACGGTGGCGTCCTCCACAGACATCGGTGCTGACACCACCCTCTGCTGTGTTGTTGAAAAAAAAGGGTCAGATTTCTCCCAAATCCAAATGGAGTCAAACTGCTGATCTTCAGGGAAGTGGGGCGTGGGGAGCGGTATGATATAAAAACTGTCTAAAATAAAATAAAATAAAACTCATGGAAGCTATTCAACTGGGCCCTGCTCTGTGTGTGTGTGTGTGTGTGTGTTTCTAGGACTGTTCATATAAGATGACCAGTGAGCTGCGAGGTGTCTGTCTGATCATCGACAACGACCAGTTTACAAAAGAGTCCAAGAAATCTCCAGAGTAATGTTATTTCTCCAGCCCGACTGCCTTTTTCCGGCCCGGTGTGATGAAAAGTAGCCCCATTGGAGGGTAATCCGCCCCATCTGGCAACCCTGCTATGCACAGTAGCTAAATACAGATGCTAGCTCTACTTTGAAGCTCTCGAGCTAGCCTAGCATAAACGTTTGAAACAAACAATATCCATGTCTTGTCAACTAGAATACACACACAGGCACTGGAAAAAGTGCCAAACTGACCTAAGCTAACATGGCTAATCGCTAACTCCCTCAGCTGGGCCTTAAAGTGACAAGCGCCCTTTTCTCATCTCAAGCTTCATTAGCTTCATCGGGTCACCACATGTACAGATTTGAACCCACACACTCCAGATTTGAACCCAAGGTTAGAACCGGGGTTAGTTACCTAGGGTAGAAAGGGCTTTGCTCTCAGACCTTCAGAACCCATTGAAAGTAGTGCAGGGCCCTCAAGGGAATGGCCTAGGACTCTGAAAATTGAATTGGTACAATGTAGGGATACAATGAAGGAGTGTGTAGAGTTTGGTGACTGTGACTCTTTCCATGCCCGTTCCCTGGGCCCAAACGTACGTTGCCAGCAGCAGCAGCAGCCACCCACTTGAATTCAGGCTGCTTTTCCGGCCTAGTGGTTAAAGGAAGGTTAAAGGACTTTAGCGACTCAGCAACCTTAGTAAGTGCCACAGAGACACTTCTTGTTGTTCAGATAGAAGGTTTTTCTAATTTAAATCAGTAGATTATTTCCAACTTTAAATCAGTAGATTAAATAGATTAAATCAGTAGATTAAATCAGTAGATTATTTCCAACTTGAAATCAGTAGATTAGTTCCAACTTTACATGACATTCGGATATTTGGAAGGGACTTGAGTCAGACGATGGAGAATCTATTTCAATTGGAAATTGAACGATCAGTCGACCTTCCTCAACTGTTAGGAACATGACTCCTCACATCCTCCAAGTATTGTTGTTGTATAAGGTGAGACATATCAATACGCACCAACATAACATGTACATATCAATCAGCGCACCCACCCACAGTATAGCAACAACATAAAATAGTCCCATCATGCCTATTGCATACATAACATGGGTCTGTCAGACACGTGAGCCAGACATACGGGGGTGGTATGTATGTGGAGCACTCTTATAGATATTCAGCAGGTAGCAGGTAGCAGGTAGCTATACACCTGGTCCAGCTGCTGCTCCTCATCCTCCAGGTAGGTGTCCGGCACCAGGTACTGTCCCTTAAGGCAGATTTGTTCACATTTTAATAATAATAAAAAAAAAAACATTGTTTTACCAATTTGAGTAAAGTCAAATTAACCCTTCCAACATTCCAAAAATGTGGTTGTCAAGAGTTGGTTTTGATTCAAAATAATTGGCATTGATTCTAGAATGTTGGAGTTAGGATGTTTGGTTGATAAGCACCAACATTCAGTCTTGGTGGTAACAACCCTAAGACTAGACCTGAAACTTATTGCTCCAATCTATATCCCATAAATCTTCAGAAATTAGCTTTTACGTCCAGCAACATCATCAGCTTGCACCACGCATGGCACAAAGAAGACAGCATCTTCCTTTGCCACCATCAAATGGTGAGTGTCAAATTCTACAACATTGATTTTGAAAGTAGGAATAGTTTCATGTCTTATTTCACTGATTTGTTCACATTTTAATAAAAAAACAACAACATTGTTTTACCAATTTGAGTAAAGTCAATGTAACTTGTTAACCAATATTGAATGTGTATCTTGCCTCTCCCTTCTGAAATAAAGCATTTATACTGTGACCGTAATTGACGTCTTGCCGTGGAGCCACGTGCGTGTTCATGTGTGCCCACATGCATGCGCAAACCGCGGAGGCGCGCTCGTGTTTCAAAACGTGCATGAAGTCTAAACTTAAGAACTTTTCAAACCACTTCTTAGCGATAGGAGCAAAGTCAGATCGCATAATAGCAGGGGCGCCTAGTGCACTTCATTAACATATGAACACTCCCACAATGAGCAATATATGCACAGAAGTTTTACGTCTTATGTGAGGGCGCCTATCGACACCTGCATAATAGCAGTAGCGCGTATGAAGCGCATAATAAGGGTGGCGGTAGGTCTTAACCTGGCGGTGCGTCTTAATTAACACTTAAGACGGCAAGTTAAGAAGTGCATAATAGGGCCCAGCACCTCCATGGGCTAAGCTTTTGTAAATGTGGCCCTACAACATTTGGTGAGAAAGTACCCATGTATATTCCCAAAATGTAGCCAGTTTGTTTACCACCTATGTAGGCTAGCGTTAGCTAGCTAGTCAGCTAGATACCCTTACTGTGGGATTCAGCAGACACGTTGGAACATAATATCTAGACAAGTTGTAGGGGGGGGGGGTCAATATCTTTAGCTAGCTAAAGTAACTAGCTTAATGTTGTCTTAGCAGTTGGTTAAAGAATAGGGGCCGGTTGCATAAAGATAGATTTAGAGATTGCTGCTTGCTACGTGACGACCATGGCCGGTGAGTATGCAGGGTGGATCGTGCCACATTCACCCTCCATGATAGGTGAGAGGGGCGGAAGTGAAAATCAATCTCTGAGATCTCTCAATTCAGATATTCCGACCTATGTGAAGTTCATTAATCGAACGGAACAAAGCGCCACAATATGGTGGCTCAACTTCACCGGACGGCCCGTCTCGTACGGAGACATACCACCGGGCGGGTATAATCGCATGGATACTTTTCTGACTCACCCGTGGGTTTTTAGAGCCTCTCTTACTGGCGCAAATCTTCAAGGGAACCTGGAAGACGTTTATATGCCAGCGCCCAATGAAGAGGATGGTCACCCGGAGTATCTGGATGTCACCATAACAAGGCCAGTGTACTCTTTACAAGAATACTGCTTGATGTTGATCCGACTGTCGGTGAGGGAGGAAGACTATGGTAGACTCGACATTCCAGAATCACTGAGGCAGGACCTCAGCCGACCGCAAAATCTACTAGAGTAATTTCAACTCTTGAACTCAGCTGGGAAATGATTTCTTTGATTTGTCATGGATTCTTGTTGACAAATGGTGACTTTTCCCTCCCCCAAGTAAACTTGGTTTACCCACCTTTTATATTTTATTTACAAGGTTTTCACCTACCAATATTATTTGCTTAAGGGTTTTCCCACCTAATCAATCCATGGTGTTCAGGGTTCAGTCACCTATTTTGTTTGTTTACCACTACCAACCTGTCCTCGACTATTACATCGATGAGCCAAAACATTATGACCACTGACAGGTGAAGTGAATAACTAATTGATTATCTTGTTACAATGGCACCTGTCAAGGGGTGGGATGTATGAGGCAGCAAGTGAACAGTCAGGTCTTGAAGTTGTATGTGTTGGATGCAGGAGAAATGGGCAGGAGTAAAGACCTGAACGACTTTGACAAGAGACAAATTGTTATGGCCTGACGGCAAAGCTTGTGGGGTGCTCCCGGTCAGCAGTGGTGAGTACCGACAGTGGTCTGAGCAGGGACAAACCACAAATTGGTGACGGGGTGTTGGGCGCTCCAAGGCTCATCGATGCATGAGCATATTAGGCATAATATCAACAGCATATTAGGCAGGTGGTCATAATGTTGGCTCATCAGTGTATGTGCTCTATGTGTATACTATATACTATAGCATGTGTTCATAAAGTAGGCTGTTTACCACATGAGAATGGAACACACAATATCAAACCCTCTGAATTAACCTACTGTGACACACTTACACAATACTGATTTCTCAACCATATATGTTTTCTGACTAGTGGGTGTTTTACTTGCAAGTGTTACTTGTGAATGTTTTACTTGTATTAAAACTAATTAAACAAAAATACAAAAAAAACAAAAAAGATAGATTTAGATCTCACCTTAAGTCAGTCTTGCTATAGACTCTAAAATGTTCCCATAATAGAGTAATATGTTTTACACCTGAAACTGTAGAGAAGGACGATGTCCCAGCCAGACAGCGTCCTCCACAGACATCGGTGCTGACACCACCCTCTGCTGTGTTGTTGAAAAAAAAGGGTCAGATTTCTCCCAAATCCAAATGGAGTCCTGCTGATCTTCAGGGAAGTGGGGCGTGGGGAGCGGTATGATATAAAAACTGTCTAAAATTAAAAAAAACTCATGGAAGCTATTCAACTGGGCCCTGCTCTGTGTGTGTGTGTGTGTGTGTGTGTGTGTGTGTGTGTGTGTGTGTTTCTAGGACTGTTCATATAAGATGACCAGTGAGCCGCGAGGTGTCTGTCTGATCATCGACAACGACCAGTTTACAAAAGAGTCCAAACTGAAACCCAGACCTGGATCAACCCAGGACAGTGGTGAGCAGACCTCTTAATCAAAGGTGTGGATTATATTGATAATAACCTGAGGGGATTTAGGAGAATCATAGCAACTAGTTTGAAACCTGAACAATTAATTAATTCCGAGATAGCTACCCATACCCATCTTCATCACACACACACGTCATTGGCTGGTAACAATGGAAAATCATCTGGTGTAGTGACCGCTCGTTAGCGAGCAGAGTATTCGTAATTCACGGCGTTCCAGCCTTGTACAAAGCACTGTTGATATGTTTGTGTTTACTCAATCACCCAGGCTGCTTAGTGGGTGATATGACGGGATATAAGTGGGACAAAGATGAATGAATGTTGTTGTTGTCAGTACGCATGCAGAGAGTGAGAATAAAGCACATGATTGTTTTTCTACCGGCAAACCGACTACATCGTCCTGTTATTGCCGTCACTCCTACATTGGTGACCCTGACATTCTCTCGAACGTTTTCGGAGATCATTGAAACATGACAACAAACGCAGTTTCACTCAAGCTGCCCGTTTTTTGGGAACAAAATGCCATAGCATGGTTTGCACAAGCTGAAGCTCAATTCGCCCTCAGAGATGTTACCGTGGATAATACCAAATACTACTACGTGGTAGCAGCTCTAACCAATTCAACGGCAGCGAGAGTGGTGAGTCTTATTGAAAACCCACCGGCACAGCACAAATATGTTACCTTGAAGGCGCACCTTATAGATACTTTTTGTCTGTCTGAATCTGAACGTGCACGCCAGCTCCTCTCCCTCCCTGGGCTCGGTGACACAAAACCCTCTGAACTGATGGACCACATGCTAGCTCTGCTGGGCGACCATCAGCCGTGTTTTCTTTTTAATGAGCTTTTTCTGCAACAGTTACCAGACCAGGTTCGTTTTTCAATGGCTAATTCCATCAAAACAGACTTTCGTCAGCTAGCCAAGGAAGCGGATATATTTTTCTCAGCTGGGAAGAAGTGTTTTACAGCCACCATGGATGAGTTTGGGTTCCAACCACTCTCCATCTCCGCTACTGCTGTGGCCCGACGGGTGAGGCCGTCGGGGTTGTGCTTTTACCATATGAAATTTGGGGACAAAGCTAAGAAGTGCCTGCCACCATGCAACTTCAGTGTGTCAGGAAACGCACAGGCCGCCACTCATTAGCAGCTGTGGGTGCCGGCCATTCTGCAGGCTTGCTGTACGTCACTGACTCCCTCTCCGGCCGCCGTTTTCTGTGTGACACAGGTGCCCAGGTGAGCGTGCTGCCTGTATCGGCAATAGACATTAAAACAGCGAAACGAGGACCCTCCCTTGAGGCTGCCAATGGCAGTGCTATCGCTACCTTCGGCAAGCGCACTGTGAGTTTGTGTTTTGCTGACCAGCGTTTTACCTGGAGTTTTGTGTTGGCCAAGGTGTCTACTCCCCTCTTAGGCGCTGACTTTCTCTGCGCTAACAGCCTCCTGGTGGACGTGGGGAACCGCCGACTCGTCAACGCTGAGACATTCGGCTCCTTGTCATGTGAGCGCAGTGACGCAGCCACAATGAAGCTGTCCAGTGCTGTCTCGCCGGCTGACGATTTCTCTCCTCTTCTATTGGAGTTCTCAGACATCACAACACCTACCTTCTCGGCTGCTACCACCAAACACGGCGTCATGCATTACATCTCCACGGAAGGCCCACCAGTGCATGCCAGGGCCCGCCGCCTCGACCCACACAAGCTCACCATCGCGAAAGAGGAGTTTGCAGCCATGGAGGCACTTGGCATCATTCGCCGTTCTGACAGTCCTTGGGCCTCGCCTCTCCATCTCGTTCCCAAGTCCAACGGAGGCTGGCGTCCGTGCGGCGACTACCGGCGTCTAAATGATGTCACCACACCTGACCGTTACCCCGTTCCACACATTCAAGACTTTTCAGCCCATCTAGCGGGCGCGTCTATTTTTTCTAAAGTGGATTTGGTACGGGGATACCACCAGGTGCCAGTTAGCCCTCAGGACGTCCCCAAGACAGCGGTTATAACACCATTCGGACTTTTTGAGTTTTTGAGGATGCCGTTTGGCCTCAAGAATGCTGCCCAGACCTTTCAGAGGTTGATGGACGCCATGCTGGGCAACCTCCCTTTTGTGTTTGTCTACCTAGACGATATCCTGGTAGCTAGCACGTCCAAGGCAGAGCACCTATCCCACCTCCGTCTCCTCTTCAGTCGCCTCCGGGAACATGGATTAATCATCAACCCAGCAAAGTGCCAGTTTGGACTGCCTGCCATGGATTTCCTCGGCCACCACATCACTACTGCTGGGGCGGTCCAGCGCAGGCACATGGCCAGACATTGCTGTTTGGTGGGCCACGGCGTTGCGTCTGTGGATTTCACTCCCAGAAGGTAATGAAATGTAACTATTTGTCATGCTGAAAAATGATCCCATTATCAGTCTCTCTTATTCTGGTAATTGATACTTACCAGAAAGGTTTGACCGTTTTGAGTTTTATTTTTGTTTGATTAAATGTATGAGCAGACAAGTGTTCTGAATGGTTGACTGTTATACCTTTTAATTGTCAGTTTAATACGTTTGAATTGTTGGCATAAGAATATATTTTCTGTGTGTCTTTAGCAGTCATCCAGTGTTCCATCGGCACCCACGTCTGCCTCTGTGACTGCTGCTACTACGGTGCAGGGTCCAGCTCCACCTCCTGCCATGGCCCTGCTGCTGCCACAGCCTCAGTCCCTGCCATGCCTGTGCAGAGTCCTCTCCGGCCTGGGCCTGCATTGACTGTCTCAATGGTGAATATGTCCATAACATTTTGCCATGTTATTCATTCATTTTATCCAAGCACTGTTTTGTCATAATTTTATTCTGCTGACCAATTAAATTTGCCATTCTTCTCTTGAGTTTAAAAAACCCTGGTTTGGAGGGGCCTCTGGTGCTGCAGCCAAGCCAAACCTTGTGGTTAGTAAGCCTGTTGAGGTATTACATTGATTTGGTGATGTTATTAGTGATGTTATTAGTGTAACTCGTGTATGACTAATGTGGTTTCTGCCTACAATCACATAGATACATGCACAATCTACAGCGTCTGTGAGGACCACCTCTATCACCTCTACCTCTCAGGCTACAGTGCACACATATGCCCATGTCGGCATGGGTTCGAATCCGGCCCATGCCCTGCTGACATGCCCTCTCCTCCGTACTTTCCTGTCTACCTTCACTATCTCTATCCAATAAAATGAAAAATATGAGTGGTACTGCCCCACTCTGAAAAAAATAACCTTTAAAAAATAAATAAATACTGAACTCCTATGAAGGGGAAATGTATTGTCATCGTCTGCTCTGGAAACATCGCCACCTCGGGGTCCTCCTGTAATTTTTAACCAGCTCACTAGTGATCATGATCTAGCTAGCAAGCTAATTCAGTCAATGCAAGAGGGAAAATGTGCATAGGGGTTTCATACGCATGTGACTATTCAATGTGAAAATTCAAGCTGATGCAGGTGACGTAACAAAAGTTTGTGTGTACAGCAAGCTCGCTAGTTTGGGTCAGTATCCCAGAATGCATTTCACACCGGCCGGCAGCAGGGATTTTATAGCAGGCTATACCTCCATGGTCTAAGCTTTTGTAAATGTGGCCCTACAACATTTGGCGAGAAAGTACCCATGTATATTCCCAAAATGTAGCCAGTTTGTTTACCACCTATGTAGGCTAACGTTAGCTAGCTAGTCAGCTAGATACCCTTACTGTGGGATTCAGCAGACACGTTGGAACATAATATCTAGACAAGTTGTAGGGGGGGGGGGTCAATATCTTTAGCTAGCTAAAGTAACTAGCTTAATGTTGTCTTAGCAGTGGGTTAAAGAATAGGGGCCGGTTGCATAAAGATAGATTTAGAGATTGCTGCTTGCTACGTGACGACCATGGCCGTGAGTATGCAGGGTGGATCGTGCCACATTCACCCTCCATGATAGGTGAGAGGGGCGGAAGTGAAAATCAATCTCTGAGATCTCTCAATTCAGATATTCCGACCTATGTGAAGTTCATTAATCAAACGGAACAAAGCGCCACAATATGGTGGCTCAACTTCACCGGACGGCCCGTCTCGTACGGAGACATACCACCGGGCGGGTATAATCGCATGGATACTTTTCTGACTCACCCGTGGGTTTTTAGAGCCTCTCTTACTGGCGCAAATCTTCAAGGGAACATGGAAGACATTTATATGCCAGCCCCCAATGAAGAGGATGGTCACCCGGAGTATCTGGATGTCATCATAACAAGGCCAGTGTACTCTTTACAAGAATACTGCTTGATGTTGATCCGACTGTCGGTGAGGGAGGAAGACTATGGTAGACTCAACATTCCAGAATCACTGAGGCAGGACCTCAGCCGACCGCCAAATCTACTAGAGTAACTTCAACTCTTGAACTCAGCTGGGAAATGATTTCTTTGATTTGTCATGGATTCTTGTTGACAAATGGTGACTTTTCCCTCCCCCAAGTAAACTTGGTTTACCCACCTTTTATATTTTATTTACCAGGTTTTCACCTACCAATATTATTTGCTTAAGGGTTTTCCCACCTAATCAATCCATGGTGTTCAGGGTTCAGTCACCTATTTTGTTTGTTTACCACTACCAACCTGTCCTCGACTATTACATCGATGAGCCAAAACATTATGACCACTGACAGGGGAAGTGAATAACATTGATTATCTTGTTACAATGGCACCTGTCAAGGGGTGGGATGTATGAGGCAGCAAGTGAACAGTCAGGTCTTGAAGTTGTATGTGTTGGATGCAGGAGAAATGGGCAGGAGTAAAGACCTGAACGACTTTGACAAGAGACAAATTGTTATGGCCTGACGGCAAAGCTTGTGGGGTGCTCCCGGTCAGCAGTGGTGAGTACCGACAGTGGTCTGAGCAGGGACAAACCACAAATTGGTGACGGGGTGTTGGGCGCTCCAAGGCTCATCGATGCATGAGCATATTAGGCATAATATCAACAGCATATTAGGCAGGTGGTCATAATGTTGGCTCATCAGTGTATGTGCTCTATGTGTATACTATATACTATAGCATGTGTTCATAAAGTAGGCTGTTTACCACATGAGAATGGAACACACAATATCAAACCCTCTGAATTAACCTACTGTGACACACTTACACAATACTGATTTCTCAACCATATATTTTTTCTGACTAGTGGGTGTTTTACTTGCAAGTGTTACTTGTGAATGTTTTACTTGTATTAAAACTAATTAAACAAAAAAACAAAAAAGATAGATTTAGATCTCACCTTAAGTCAGTCTTGCTATAGACTCTAAAATGTTCCCATAATAGAGTAATATGTTTTACACCTGAAACTGTAGAGAAGGACGATGTCCCAGCCAGACGGCGTCCTCCACAGACATCGGTGCTGACACCACCCTCTGCTGTGTTGTTGAAAAAAAAGGGTCAGATTTCTCCCAAATCCAAATGGAGTCCTGCTGATCTTCAGGGAAGTGGGGCGTGGGGAGCGGTATGATATAAAAACTGTCTAAAATAAAATAAAAAACTCATGGAAGCTATTCAACTGGGCCCTGCTCTGTGTGTGTGTGTGTGTGTGTGTGTGTGTGTGTGTGTGTGTGTTTCTAGGACTGTTCATATAAGATGACCAGTGAGCCGCGAGGTGTCTGTCTGATCATCGACAACGACCAGTTTACAGTCCAAACTGAAACCCAGACCTGGATCAACCCAGGACAGTGGTGAGCAGACCTCTTAATCAAAGGTGTGGATTATATTGATAATAACCTGAGGGGATTTAGGAGAATCATAGCAACTAGTTTGAAACCTGAACAATTAATTAATTCCGAGATAGCTACCCATACCCATCTTCATCACACACACACACGTCATTGGCTGGTAACAATGGAAAATCATCTGGTGTAGTGACCGCTCGTTAGCGAGCAGAGTATTCGTAATTCACGGCGTTCCAGCCTTGTACAAAGCACTGTTGATATGTTTGTGTTTACTCAATCACCCAGGCTGCTTAGTGGGTGATATGACGGGATATAAGTGGGACAAAGATGAATGAATGTTGTTGTTGTCAGTACGCATGCAGAGAGTGAGAATAAAGCACATGATTGTTTTTCTACCGGCAAACCGACTACATCGTCCTGTTATTGCCGTCACTCCTACATTGGTGACCCTGACATTCTCTCGAACGTTTTCGGAGATCATTGAAACATGACAACAAACGCAGTTTCACTCAAGCTGCCCGTTTTTTGGGAACAAAATGCCATAGCATGGTTTGCACAAGCTGAAGCTCAATTCGCCCTCAGAGATGTTACCGTGGATAATACCAAATACTACTACGTGGTAGCAGCTCTAACCAATTCAACGGCAGCGAGAGTGGTGAGTCTTATTGAAAACCCACCGGCACAGCACAAATATGTTACCTTGAAGGCGCACCTTATAGATACTTTTTGTCTGTCTGAATCTGAACGTGCACGCCAGCTCCTCTCCCTCCCTGGGCTCGGTGACACAAAACCCTCTGAACTGATGGACCACATGCTAGCTCTGCTGGGCGACCATCAGCCGTGTTTTCTTTTTAATGAGCTTTTTCTGCAACAGTTACCAGACCAGGTTCGTTTTTCAATGGCTAATTCCATCAAAACAGACTTTCGTCAGCTAGCCAAGGAAGCGGATATATTTTTCTCAGCTGGGAAGAAGTGTTTTACAGCCACCATGGATGAGTTTGGGTTCCAACCACTCTCCATCTCCGCTACTGCTGTGGCCCGACGGGTGAGGCCGTCGGGGTTGTGCTTTTACCATATGAAATTCGGGGACAAAGCTAAGAAGTGCCTGCCACCATGCAACTTCAGTGTGTCGGGAAACGCACAGGCCGCCACTCATTAGCAGCTGTGGGTGCCGGCCATTCTGCAGGCTTGCTGTACGTCACTGACTCCCTCTCCGGCCGCCGTTTTCTGTGTGACACAGGTGCCCAGATGAGCGTGCTGCCTGTATCGGCAATAGACATTAAAACAGCGAAACGAGGACCCTCCCTTGAAGCTGCCAATGGCAGTGCTATCGCTACCTTCGGCAAGCGCACTGTGAGTTTGTGTTTTGCTGACCAGCGTTTTACCTGGAGTTTTGTGTTGGCCAAGGTGTCTACTCCCCTCTTAGGCGCTGACTTTCTCTGCGCTAATAGCCTCCTGGTGGACGTGGGGAACCGCCGACTCGTCAACGATGAGACATTCGGCTCCTTGTCATGTGAGCGCAGTGACGCAGCCACAATGAAGCTGTCCAGTGCTGTCTCGCCGGCTGACGATTTCTCTCCTCTTCTATTGGAGTTCTCAGACATCACAACACCTACCTTCTCGGCTGCTACCACCAAACACGGCGTCATGCATTACATCTCCACGGAAGGCCCACCAGTGCATGCCAGGGCCCGCCGCCTCGACCCACACAAGCTCACCATCGCGAAAGAGGAGTTTGCAGCCATGGAGGCACTTGGCATCATTCGCCGTTCTGACAGTCCTTGGGCCTCGCCTCTCCATCTCGTTCCCAAGTCCAACGGAGGCTGGCGTCCGTGCGGCGACTACCGGCGTCTAAATGATGTCACCACACCTGACCGTTACCCCGTTCCACACATTCAAGACTTTTCAGCCCATCTAGCGGGCGCGTCTATTTTTTCTAAAGTGGATTTGGTACGGGGATACCACCAGGTGCCAGTTAGCCCTCAGGACGTCCCCAAGACAGCGGTTATAACACCATTCGGACTTTTTGAGTTTTTGAGGATGCCGTTTGGCCTCAAGAATGCTGCCCAGACCTTTCAGAGGTTGATGGACGCCATGCTGGGCAACCTCCCTTTTGTGTTTGTCTACCTAGACGATATCCTGGTAGCTAGCACGTCCAAGGCAGAGCACCTATCCCACCTCCGTCTCCTCTTCAGTCGCCTCCGGGAACATGGATTAATCATCAACCCAGCAAAGTGCCAGTTTGGACTGCCTGCCATGGATTTCCTCGGCCACCACATCACTACTGCTGGGGCGGTCCAGCGCAGGCACATGGCCAGACATTGCTGTTTGGTGGGCCACGGCGTTGCGTCTGTGGATTTCACTCCCAGAAGGTAATGAAATGTAACTATTTGTCATGCTGAAAAATGATCCCATTATCAGTCTCTCTTATTCTGGTAATTGATACTTACCAGAAAGGTTTGACCGTTTTGAGTTTTATTTTTGTTTGATCAAATGTATGAGCAGACAAGTGTTCTGAATGGTTGACTGTTATACCTTTTAATTGTCAGTTTAATACGTTTGAATTGTTGGCATAAGAATATATTTTCTGTGTGTCTTTAGCAGTCATCCAGTGTTCCATCGGCACCCACGTCTGCCTCTGTGACTGCTGCTACTACGGTGCAGGGTCCAGCTCCACCTCCTGCCATGGCCCTGCTGCTGCCACAGCCTCAGTCCCTGCCATGCCTGTGCAGAGTCCTCTCCGGCCTGGGCCTGCATTGACTGTCTCAATGGTGAATATGTCCATAACATTTTGCCATGTTATTCATTCATTTTATCCAAGCACTGTTTTGTCATAATTTTATTCTGCTGACCAATTAAATTTGCCATTCTTCTCTTGAGTTTAAAAAACCCCGGTTTGGAGGGGCCTCTGGTGCTGCAGCCAAGCCAAACCTTGTGGCTAGGAAGCCTGTTGAGGTATTACATTGATTTGGTGATGTTATTAGTGATGTTATTAGTGTAACTCGTGTATGACTAATGTGGTTTCTGCCTACAATCACATAGATACATGCACAATCTACAGCGTCTGTGAGGACCACCTCTATCACCTCTACCTCTCAGGCTACAGTGCACACATATGCCCATGTCGGCATGGGTTCGAATCCGGCCCATGCCCTGCTGACATGCCCTCTCCTCCGTACTTTCCTGTCTACCTTCACTATCTCTATCCAATAAAATGAAAAATATGAGTGGTACTGCCCCACTCTGAAAAAAATAACCTTTAAAAAATAAATAAATACTGAACTCCTATGAAGGGGAAATGTATTGTCATCGTCGGCTCTGGAAACATCGCCACCTCGGGGTCCTCCTGTAATTTTTAACCAGCTCACTAGTGATCATGATCTAGCTAGCAAGCTAATTCAGTCAATGCAAGAGGGAAAATGTGCATAGGGGTTTCATACGCATGTGACTATTCAATGTGAAAATTCAAGCTGATGCAGGTGACGTAACTAAAGTTTGTGTGTAAAGCAAGCTCGCTAGTTTGGGTCAGTATCCCAGAATGCATTTCACACCGGCCGGCAGCAGGGATTTTATAGCAGGCTAGGGGCCCTATTATGCACTTCATCAATAAGATGAGGCGGTAGATCTAAACTTAAGACGTGGAGGCGTGGTCAAGGCCACTTTGCTATTATGCGTGCTGTAGTGGGCGCCTAAAACCCGGCGCTAAGCAAAGAAATTAGTCATGGGTGTGTTTTGGGCGTCTTCTCAATCAACCCAATCAGCGTGCCAGGTGCCATTCCCTTTAAGAACCGGCTGCGTTGAGTCATTAGCGCTATGCTATTATGGAAGTCCTGAGAAGGAGGTCAGCGCGCTTCTCTGCCTCTCCCTTCTGAAATAAAGCATTTATACTGTGACCGTAATTGACGTCTTGCCGTGGAGCCACGTGCGTGTTCATGTGTGCCCACATGCATGCGCAAACCGCGGAGGCGCGCTCGTGTTTCAAAACGTGCATGAAGTCTAAACTTAAGAACTTTTCAAACCACTTCTTAGCGATAGGAGCAAAGTCAGATCGCATAATAGCAGGGGCGCCTAGTGCACTTCATTAACATATGAACACTCCCACAATGAGCAATATATGCACAGAAGTTTTACGTCTTATGTGTGGGCGCCTATCGACACCTGCATAATAGCAGTAGCGCGTATGAAGCGCATAATAAGGGTGGCGGTAGGTCTTAACCTGGCGGTGCGTCTTAATTAACACTTAAGACGGCAAGTTAAGAAGTGCATAATAGGGCCCAGCACCTCCATGGGCTAAGCTTTTGTAAATGTGGCCCTACAACATTTGGCGAGAAAGTACCCATGTATATTCCCAAAATGTAGCCAGTTTGTTTACCACCTATGTAGGCTAGCGTTAGCTAGCTAGTCAGCTAGATACCCTTACTGTGGGATTCAGCAGACACGTTGGAACATAATATCTAGACAAGTTGTAGGGGGGGGGGGTCAATATCTTTAGCTAGCTAAAGTAACTAGCTTAATGTTGTCTTAGCAGTTGGTTAAAGAATAGGGGCCGGTTGCATAAAGATAGATTTAGAGATTGCTGCTTGCTACGTGACGACCATGGCCGGTGAGTATGCAGGGTGGATCGTGCAACATTCACCCTCCATGATAGGTGAGAGGGGCGGAAGTGAAAATCAATCTCTGAGATCTCTCAATTCAGATATTCCGACCTATGTGAAGTTCGAACGGAACAAAGCGCCACAATATGGTGGCTCAACTTCACCGGACGGCCCGTCTCGTACGGAGACATACCACCGGGCGGGTATAATCGCATGGATACTTTTCTGACTCACCCGTGGGTTTTTAGAGCCTCTCTTACTGGCGCAAATCTTCAAGGGAACCTGGAAGACGTTTATATGCCAGCGCCCAATGAAGAGGATGGTCACCCGGAGTATCTGGATGTCACCATAACAAGGCCAGTGTACTCTTTACAAGAATACTGCTTGATGTTGATCCGACTGTCGGTGAGGGAGGAAGACTATGGTAGACTCGACATTCCAGAATCACTGAGGCAGGACCTCAGCCGACCGCCAAATCTACTAGAGTAATTTCAACTCTTGAACTCAGCTGGGAAATGATTTCTTTGATTTGTCATGGATTCTTGTTGACAAATGGTGACTTTTCCCTCCCCCAAGTAAACTTGGTTTACCCACCTTTTATATTTTATTTACCAGGTTTTCACCTACCAATATTATTTGCTTAAGGGTTTTCCCACCTAATCAATCCATGGTGTTCAGGGTTCAGTCACCTATTTTGTTTGTTTACCACTACCAACCTGTCCTCGACTATTACATCGATGAGCCAAAACATTATGACCACTGACAGGTGAAGTGAATAACTAATTGATTATCTTGTTACAATGGCACCTGTCAAGGGGTGGGATGTATGAGGCAGCAAGTGAACAGTCAGGTCTTGAAGTTGTATGTGTTGGATGCAGGAGAAATGGGCAGGAGTAAAGACCTGAACGACTTTGACAAGAGACAAATTGTTATGGCCTGACGGCAAAGCTTGTGGGGTGCTCCCGGTCAGCAGTGGTGAGTACCGACAGTGGTCTGAGCAGGGACAAACCACAAATTGGTGACGGGGTGTTGGGCGCTCCAAGGCTCATCGATGCATGAGCATATTAGGCATAATATCAACAGCATATTAGGCAGGTGGTCATAATGTTGGCTCATCAGTGTATGTGCTCTATGTGTATACTATATACTATAGCATGTGTTCATAAAGTAGGCTGTTTACCACATGAGAATGGAACACACAATATCAAACCCTCTGAATTAACCTACTGTGACACACTTACACAATACTGATTTCTCAACCATATATTTTTTCTGACTAGTGGGTGTTTTACTTGCAAGTGTTACTTGTGAATGTTTTACTTGTATTAAAACTAATTAAACAAAAAAACAAAAAAGATAGATTTAGATCTCACCTTAAGTCAGTCTTGCTATAGACTCTAAAATGTTCCCATAATAGAGTAATATGTTTTACACCTGAAACTGTAGAGAAGGACGATGTCCCAGCCAGACGGCGTCCTCCACAGACATCGGTGCTGACACCACCCTCTGCTGTGTTGTTGAAAAAAAAGGGTCAGATTTCTCCCAAATCCAAATGGAGTCCTGCTGATCTTCAGGGAAGTGGGGCGTGGGGAGCGGTATGATATAAAAACTGTCTAAAATAAAATAAAAAACTCATGGAAGCTATTCAACTGGGCCCTGCTCTGTGTGTGTGTGTGTGTGTGTGTGTGTGTGTGTGTGTGTGTTTCTAGGACTGTTCATATAAGATGACCAGTGAGCCGCGAGGTGTCTGTCTGATCATCGACAACGACCAGTTTACAAAAGAGTCCAAACTGAAACCCAGACCTGGATCAACCCAGGACAGTGGTGAGCAGACCTCTTAATCAAAGGTGTGGATTATATTGATAATAACCTGAGGGGATTTAGGAGAATCATAGCAACTAGTTTGAAACCTGAACAATTAATTAATTCCGAGATAGCTACCCATACCCATCTTCATCACACACACACGTCATTGGCTGGTAACAATGGAAAATCATCTGGTGTAGTGACCGCTCGTTAGCGAGCAGAGTATTCGTAATTCACGGCGTTCCAGCCTTGTACAAAGCACTGTTGATATGTTTGTGTTTACTCAATCACCCAGGCTGCTTAGTGGGTGATATGACGGGATATAAGTGGGACAAAGATGAATGAATGTTGTTGTTGTCAGTACGCATGCAGAGAGTGAGAATAAAGCACATGATTGTTTTTCTACCGGCAAACCGACTACATCGTCCTGTTATTGCCGTCACTCCTACATTGGTGACCCTGACATTCTCTCGAACGTTTTCGGAGATCATTGAAACATGACAACAAACGCAGTTTCACTCAAGCTGCCCGTTTTTTGGGAACAAAATGCCATAGCATGGTTTGCACAAGCTGAAGCTCAATTCGCCCTCAGAGATGTTACCGTGGATAATACCAAATACTACTACGTGGTAGCAGCTCTAACCAATTCAACGGCAGCGAGAGTGGTGAGTCTTATTGAAAACCCACCGGCACAGCACAAATATGTTACCTTGAAGGCGCACCGTATAGATACTTTTTGTCTGTCTGAATCTGAACGTGCACGCCAGCTCCTCTCCCTCCCTGGGCTCGGTCACACAAAACCCTCTGAACTGATGGACCACATGCTAGCTCTGCTGGGCGACCATCAGCCGTGTTTTCTTTTTAATGAGCTTTTTCTGCAACAGTTACCAGACCAGGTTCGTTTTTCAATGGCTAATTCCATCAAAACAGACTTTCGTCAGCTAGCCAAGGAAGCGGATATATATTTCTCAGCTGGGAAGAAGTGTTTTACAGCCACCATGGATGAGTTTGGGTTCCAACCACTCTCCATCTCCGCTACTGCTGTGGCCCGACGGGTGAGGCCGTCGGGGTTGTGCTTTTACCATATGAAATTCGGGGACAAAGCTAAGAAGTGCCTGCCACCATGCAACTTCAGTGTGTCGGGAAACGCACAGGCCGCCACTCATTAGCAGCTGTGGGTGCCGGCCATTCTGCAGGCTTGCTGTACGTCACTGACTCCCTCTCCGGCCGCCGTTTTCTGTGTGACACAGGTGCCCAGGTGAGCGTGCTGCCTGTATCGGCAATAGACATTAAAACAGCGAAACGAGGACCCTCCCTTGAGGCTGCCAATGGCAGTGCTATCGCTACCTTCGGCAAGCGCACTGTGAGTTTGTGTTTTGCTGACCAGCGTTTTACCTGGAGTTTTGTGTTGGCCAAGGTGTCTACTCCCCTCTTAGGCGCTGACTTTCTCTGCGCTAACAGCCTCCTGGTGGACGTGGGGAACCGCCGACTCGTCAACGCTGAGACATTCGGCTCCTTGTCATGTGAGCGCAGTGACGCAGCCACAATGAAGCTGTCCAGTGCTGTCTCGCCGGCTGACGATTTCTCTCCTCTTCTATTGGAGTTCTCAGACATCACAACACCTACCTTCTCGGCTGCTACCACCAAACACGGCGTCATGCATTACATCTCCACGGAAGGCCCACCAGTGCATGCCAGGGCCCGCCGCCTCGACCCACACAAGCTCACCATCGCGAAAGAGGAGTTTGCAGCCATGGAGGCACTTGGCATCATTCGCCGTTCTGACAGTCCTTGGGCCTCGGCTCTCCATCTCGTTCCCAAGTCCAACGGAGGCTGGCGTCCGTGCGGCGACTACCGGCGTCTAAATGATGTCACCACACCTGACCGTTACCCCGTTCCACACATTCAAGACTTTTCAGCCCATCTAGCGGGCGCGTCTATTTTTTCTAAAGTGGATTTGGTACGGGGATACCACCAGGTGCCAGTTAGCCCTCAGGACGTCCCCAAGACAGCGGTTATAACACCATTCGGACTTTTTGAGTTTTTGAGGATGCCGTTTGGCCTCAAGAATGCTGCCCAGACCTTTCAGAGGTTGATGGACGCCATGCTGGGCAACCTCCCTTTTGTGTTTGTCTACCTAGACGATATCCTGGTAGCTAGCACGTCCAAGGCAGAGCACCTATCCCACCTCCGTCTCCTCTTCAGTCGCCTCCGGGAACATGGATTAATCATCAACCCAGCAAAGTGCCAGTTTGGACTGCCTGCCATGGATTTCCTCGGCCACCACATCACTACTGCTGGGGCGGTCCAGCGCAGGCACATGGCCAGACATTGCTGTTTGGTGGGCCACGGCGTTGCGTCTGTGGATTTCACTCCCAGAAGGTAATGAAATGTAACTATTTGTCATGCTGAAAAATGATCCCATTATCAGTCTCTCTTATTCTGGTAATTGATACTTACCAGAAAGGTTTGACCGTTTTGAGTTTTATTTTTGTTTGATCAAATGTATGAGCAGACAAGTGTTCTGAATGGTTGACTGTTATACCTTTTAATTGTCAGTTTAATACGTTTGAATTGTTGGCATAAGAATATATTTTCTGTGTGTCTTTAGCAGTCATCCAGTGTTCCATCGGCACCCACGTCTGCCTCTGTGACTGCTGCTACTACGGTGCAGGGTCCAGCTCCACCTCCTGCCATGGCCCTGCTGCTGCCACAGCCTCAGGGTCTGCCATGCCTGTGCAGAGTCCTCTCCGGCCTGGGCCTGCATTGACTGTCTCAATGGTGAATATGTCCATAACATTTTGCCATGTTATTCATTCATTTTATCCAAGCACTGTTTTGTCATAATTTTATTCTGCTGACCAATTAAATTTGCCATTCTTCTCTTGAGTTTAAAAAACCCCGGTTTGGAGGGGCCTCTGGTGCTGCAGCCAAGCCAAACCTTGTGGCTAGGAAGCCTGTTGAGGTATTACATTGATTTGGTGATGTTATTAGTGATGTTATTAGTGTAACTCGTGTATGACTAATGTGGTTTCTGCCTACAATCACATAGATACATGCACAATCTACAGCGTCTGTGAGGACCACCTCTATCACCTCTACCTCTCAGGCTACAGTGCACACATATGCCCATGTCGGCATGGGTTCGAATCCGGCCCATGCCCTGCTGACATGCCCTCTCCTCCGTACTTTCCTGTCTACCTTCACTATCTCTATCCAATAAAATGAAAAATATGAGTGGTACTGCCCCACTCTGAAAAAAATAACCTTTAAAAAATAAATAAATACTGAACTCCTATGAAGGGGAAATGTATTGTCATCGTCGGCTCTGGAAACATCGCCACCTCGGGGTCCTCCTGTAATTTTTAACCAGCTCACTAGTGATCATGATCTAGCTAGCAAGCTAATTCAGTCAATGCAAGAGGGAAAATGTGCATAGGGGTTTCATACGCATGTGACTATTCAATGTGAAAATTCAAGCTGATGCAGGTGACGTAACTAAAGTTTGTGTGTAAAGCAAGCTCGCTAGTTTGGGTCAGTATCCCAGAATGCATTTCACACCGGCCGGCAGCAGGGATTTTATAGCAGGCTAGGGGCCCTATTATGCACTTCATCAATAAGACGAGGCGGTAGATCTAAACTTAAGACGTGGAGGCGTGGTCAAGGCCACTTTGCTATTATGCGTGCTGTAGTGGGCGCCTAAAACCCGGCGCTAAGCAAAGAAATTAGTCATGGGTGTGTTTTGGGAGTCTTCTCAATCAACCCAATCAGCGTGCCAGGTGCCATTCCCTTAAAGAACCGGCTGCGTTGAGTCATTAGCGCTATGCTATTATGGAAGTCCTGAGAAGGAGGTTAGCGCGCTTCTCTGCCTCCCCCTTCTGAAATAAAGCATTTATACTGTGACCGTAATTGACGTCTTGCCGTGGAGCCACGTGCGTGTTCATGTGTGCCCACATGCATGCGCAAACCGCGGAGGCGCGCTCGTGTTTCAAAACGTGCATGAAGTCTAAACTTAAGAACTTTTCAAACCACTTCTTAGCGATAGGAGCAAAGTCAGATCGCATAATAGCAGGGGCGCCTAGTGCACTTCATTAACATATGAACACTCCCACAATGAGCAATATATGCACAGGAGTTTTACGTCTTATGTGTGGGCGCCTATCGACACCTGCATAATAGCAGTAGCGCGTATGAAGCGCATAATAAGGGTGGCGGTAGGTCTTAACCTGGCGGTGCGTCTTAATTAACACTTAAGACGGCAAGTTAAGAAGTGCATAATAGGGCCCAGCACCTCCATGGGCTAAGCTTTTGTAAATGTGGCCCTACAACATTTGGCGAGAAAGTACCCATGTATATTCCCAAAATGTAGCCAGTTTGTTTACCACCTATGTAGGCTAGCGTTAGCTAGCTAGTCAGCTAGATACCCTTACTGTGGGATTCAGCAGACACGTTGGAACATAATATAGACAAGTTGTAGGGGGGGGGGTCAATATCTTTAGCTAGCTAAAGTAACTAGCTTAATGTTGTCTTAGCAGTTGGTTAAAGAATAGGGGCCGGTTGCATAAAGATAGATTTAGAGATTGCTGCTTGCTACGTGACGACCATGGCCGGTGAGTATACAGGGTGGATCGTGCCACATTCACCCTCCATGATAGGTGAGAGGGGCGGAAGTGAAAATCAATCTCTGAGATCTCTCAATTCAGATATTCCGACCTATGTGAAGTTCATTAATTGAACGGAACAAAGCGCCACAATATGGTGGCTCAACTTCACCGGACGGCCCGTCTCGTACGGAGACATACCACCGGGCGGGTATAATCGCATGGATACTTTTCTGACTCACCCGTGGGTTTTTAGAGCCTCTCTTACTGGCGCAAATCTTCAAGGGAACCTGGAAGACGTTTATATGCCAGCCCCCAATGAAGAGGATGGTCACCCGGAGTATCTGGATGTCACCATAACAACGCCAGTGTACTCTTTACAAGAATACTGCTTGATGTTGATCCGACTGTCGGTGAGGGAGGAAGACTATGGTAGACTCGACATTCCAGAATCACTGAGGCAGGACCTCAGCCGACCGCCAAATCTACTAGAGTAACTTCAACTCTTGAACTCAGCTGGGAAATGATTTCTTTGATTTGTCATGGATTCTTGTTGACAAATGGTGACTTTTCCCTCCCCCAAGTAAACTTGGTTTACCCACCTTTTATATTTTATTTACCAGGTTTTCACCTACCAATATTATTTGCTTAAGGGTTTTCCCACCTAATCAATCCATGGTGTTCAGGGTTCAGTCACCTATTTTGTTTGTTTACCACTACCAACCTGTCCTCGACTATTACATCGATGAGCCAAAACATTATGACCACTGACAGGTGAAGTGAATAACATTGATTATCTTGTTACAATGGCACCTGTCAAGGGGTGGGATGTATGAGGCAGCAAGTGAACAGTCAGGTCTTGAAGTTGGATGTGTTGGATGCAGGAGAAATGGGCAGGAGTAAAGACCTGAACGACTTTGACAAGAGACAAATTGTTATGGCCTGACGGCAAAGCTTGTGGGGTGCTCCCGGTCAGCAGTGGTGAGTACCGACAGTGGTCTGAGCAGGGACAAACCACACATTGGTGACGGGGTGTTGGGCGCTCCAAGGCTCATCGATGCATGAGCATATTAGGCATAATATCAACAGCATATTAGGCAGGTGGTCATAATGTTGGCTCATCAGTGTATGTGCTCTATGTGTATACTATATACTATAGCATGTGTTCATAAAGTAGGCTGTTTACCACATGAGAATGGAACACACAATATCAAACCCTCTGAATTAACCTACTGTGACACACTTACACAATACTGATTTCTCAACCATATATTTTTTCTGACTAGTGGGTGTTTTACTTGCAAGTGTTACTTGTGAATGTTTTACTTGTATTAAAACTAATTAAACCAAAAAAAAAAAAAAAAGAGATTTAGATCTCACCTTAAGTCAGTCTTGCTATAGACTCTAAAATGTTCCCATAATAGAGTAATATGTTTTACACCTGAAACTGTAGAGAAGGACGATGTCCCAGCCAGACGGCGTCCTCCACAGACATCGGTGCTGACACCACCCTCTGCTGTGTTGTTGAAAAAAAAGGGTCAGATTTCTCCCAAATCCAAATGGAGTCCTGCTGATCTTCAGGGAAGTGGGGCGTGGGGAGCGGTATGATATAAAAACTGTCTAAAATTAAAAAAAAACTCATGGAAGCTATTCAACTGGGCCCTGCTCTGTGTGTGTGTGTGTGTGTGTGTGTGTGTGTGTGTGTGTGTGTGTGTGTTTCTAGGACTGTTCATATAAGATGACCAGTGAGCCGCGAGGTGTCTGTCTGATCATCGACAACGACCAGTTTACAAAAGAGTCCAAACTGAAACCCAGACCTGGATCAACCCAGGACAGTGGTGAGCAGACCTCTTAATCAAAGGTGTGGATTATATTGATAATAACCTGAGGGGATTTAGGAGAATCATAGCAACTAGTTTGAAACCTGAACAATTAATTAATTCCGAGATAGCTACCCATACCCATCTTCATCACACACACACACGTCATTGGCTGGTAACAATGGAAAATCATCTGGTAACAATTCCAAATGTTCTTCGACGTCGCAGCGGCTGCTTTTCCACCATTTGGTAAGTCCATGACAAAATGTAGCTAGCTAGCTAAGAGTTTAGCTTGATGCTAACAAGTAACCTCTGTAGCTAGCTTCTGATAAAAACCTCAATGATTAAGTGATATATAAACCCAGCCCAGACTGCAATACCTGTTGTATGTACCAATGCTGAGGTACCTGCTCAGAAGCATCATATTTGTAAGTACAGACCTGGATCAACCCAGGATGTACCGCCGCCGGCACAAATCCGCACCCGACATTGTAATTACCGTAATTTCTGAACGGTTTGTGCTATCGAAAAAATTCCAACTGTCCCTGAAAGCTGAGATGTTGCACTTCAACCAACATATAGGGTATTGCGGTAAAATGTGACGTGACGACATTCTCAGAGTCAGTTTACTCACAGTGATTGGCGGAGCGTTCTGTGGATGAGTTACGTGGAGTTTGGTTTACAAATGTTTTGCTAGCGCGTGCTTTTTGGATCTTTAAACTTAAATTTTTTTTTATTATTATTATTAAAAATGTCTCGGAAATCATTGAGGGTGTCAAAACCTCCATCTCGATTTATCGAGGAGTCAGAGGACGACAGTGAACTTGATTTCGTCTTCATCAGTGTGAGTAACTTTGTATGTTGTAGCCTGTAACATTTGTAGCCTAACTTTTTGGGTAACTCGCATAATATTTTCCTTCGGGATGAATGAGACTCAAGCTATCATCTTATGTTATATTATCTACTGTGGTGGGTTGACATAATTCACCCACGGAACTATGGGTTGGGAGTATTGTTCCGCACGGAGAGTGCAGTGCGTGGTACCCAAGTTGTTACGTCAGATATAGTTACTGCTTGAAGCGTGTGGTTGAGACTCGTTCATGTCTGTCAATAAACGTCTAGCTGTGATATTTGATACACCACCTCCGACTCCCGTCTCTCGGCACTACACTGGTGACCCCGACGTCAGTCCCGTTGAAGTATCCGAGACTGAACCGAACATGGCAAATAACGCCGTTATTCTCAAATTGCCGGAGTTTTGGGAGACATCCGCGGCAGCATGGTTCGCACAGACGGAGGCGCAGTTCGCCCGCCGTGGGATTGCAGAGGACGCCGCACGCTACTACCATGTCGTCTCGGCGCTGGGGAACTCCACTGCAGCCAGAACGGTGGGCTTCATTACAGCTCCCCCTGCCCTGAATAAATATACAGCGTTTAAGGCTCTCCTCCTCAAGACCTTCGAACTATCACGGTCAGAACGAGCCCGACGTCTGTTCGCAATTCAGGGGCTGGGAGACAGCAAGCCTTCCCAGCACATGGACATGATGCTGAACCTACTAGGTACGGAAGGACCACATTTTCTATTTATTGAACTGTTTCTTCGGCACATGCCAGCACATGTACAGACAGCGCTCGCTAATACGACTATTACTGAACCCCGTGAGTTAGCAGAAGAGGCTGACCGCTTCTTCCTAGCTACCCAGCGTTTTACCCCTGAAGTGCTAGCCCCGACACACAATTACACTCCCCCTGGCAGAGACAGGCTAGCTAACAAGGGCCCACCTACCACCGATAGCCGTACTAGCCCAGGCATGTGCTATTTTCAATCACGCTTTGGCGCGAAAGCGAAGAGGTGCCGCTCCCCTTGCAACTACAGCTCGACGGGAAACGGCAAAGCCTGCGCTCTGTAGTGGCTATGAGTGTGGGCACAGCAAACCAGCTACTATTCATCAGAGACACTCTCTCCGGGTGCAAATTCCTCTGTGACACCGGTGCTCAGAGGAGCGTCCTGCCTGCGACAGTGGATGACACCACCAGGGGAGGTCATGGCCCACATTTAAAGTCCGCTAACGACACCCCCATCCGGAGAACAAAGTCAACCTGTGCCTGAAGTTCAACAGAGGTGGAGCGCCCAAAATATTCCAGCTTAACCATAACGTGAAGAATGTGGTGTTGGGCGGCATGCACCCCCACAGACGGCTTATGGTGACTTTGAAGGATACCACACTAAAGATACCACACTAGAACATAACAGTTGTATGGATACCACACTAGAACATAACAGTTGTATGGACACCACACTAGAACTTATCATAGTTGTATGGATACCACACTAGAACATAATAGTTGTATGGACACCACACTAGAACATAACAGTTGTATAGATACCACAGTAGAACTTATAATAGTTGTATGGATATCACACTAGAACATAACCGTTGTATAGATATCACACTAGAACATAACAGTTGTATGGACACCACACTAGAACATAACAGTTGTATGGACACCACACTAGAACATAACAGTTGTATGGACACCACACTAGAACATAATAGTTGTATGGACACCACACTAGAACTTATCATAGTTGTATGGATACCACACTAGAACATAACAGTTGTATGGACACCACACTAGAACATAACAGTTGTATGGACACCACACTAGAACATAACAGTTGTATGGACACCACACTAGAACATAACAGTTGTATGGATACCACACTAGAACATAACAGTTGTATGGATACCACACTAGAACATAACAGTTGTATGGACACCACACTAGAACATAACAGTTGTATGGACACCACACTAGAACATAACAGTTGTATGGACACCACACTAGAACATAACAGTTGTATGGACACCACACTAGAACATAACAGTTGTATGGACACCACACTAGAACATAACAGTTGTATGGACACCACACTAGAACATAATAGTTGTATAGATACCACACTAGAACTTATAATAGTTGTATGGACACCACACTAGAACATAACAGTTGTATGGACACCACACTAGAACATAACAGTTGTATAGATACCACACTAGAACATAACAGTTGTATGGATACCACACTAGAACATAACAGTTGTATGGACACCACACTAGAACATAACAGTTGTATGGATACCACACTAGAACATAACAGTTGTATGGATACCACACTAGAACATAACAGTTGTATGGATACCACACTAGAACATAACAGTTGTATGGATACCACACTAGAACATCACAGTTGTATGGACACCACACTAGAACATAACAGTTGTATAGATACCACACTAGAACATAACAGTTGTATGGATACCACACTAGAACATAACAGTTGTATGGACACCACACTAGAACATAACAGTTGTATGGACACCACACTAGAACTCATAATAGTTGTATGGATACCACACTAGAACATAACAGTTGTATAGACACCACACTAGAACAATACAGTTGTATGGACACCACACTAGAACATAACAGTTGTATGGATACCACACTAGAACATAACAGTTGTATGGATACCAGACTAGAACATAACAGTTGTATGGATACCACACTAGAACATAACAGTTGTATGGATACCACACTAGAACATAACAGTTGTATGGATACCACACTAGAACATAACAGTTGTATGGATACCACACTAGAACATAACAGTTGTATGGATACCACACTAGAACATAACAGTTGTATGGATACCACACTAGAACATAACAGTTGTATGGATACCACACTAGAACATAACAGTTGTATGGATACCACACTAGAACATAACAGTTGTATGGACACCACACTAGAACATAACAGTTGTATGGACACCACACTAGAACATAACAGTTGTATAGATACCACACTAGAACATTATAGTTGTATGGACACCACACTAGAACATAACAGTTGTATGGACACCACACTAGAACCTAACAGTTGTATAGACACCACACTAGAACATAACAGTTGTATAGATACCACACTAGAACATAACAGTTGTATAGACACCACACTAGAACATAATAGTTGTATGGATACCACACTAGAACATAACAGTTGTATAGACACCACACTAGAACATAACAGTTGTATAGATACCACACTAGAACATAACAGTTGTATGGATAACACACTAGAACATAACAGGTGTATGGACACCACACTAGAACATAACAGTTGTATGGACACCACACTAGAACATAACAGTTGTATGGACACCACACTAGAACATAACAGTTGTATGGACACCACACTAGAACATAACAGTTGCATGGATACCACACTAGAACATAACAGTTGTATGGATACCACACTAGAACATAACAGTTGTATGGACACCACACTAGAACATAACAGTTGTATGGACACCACACTAGAACATAACAGTTGTATGGATAACACACTAGAACATAATAGTTGTATGGATACCACACTAGAACATAATAGTTGTATGGATACCACACTAGAACATAACAGTTGTATGGATACCACACTAGAACATAATAGTTGTATGGATACCACACTAGAACATAATAGTTGTATGGATACCACACTAGAACATAACAGTTGTATGGATACCACACTAGAACATAACAGTTGTATGGATACCACACTAGAACATAACAGTTGTATAGACACCACACTAGAACATAACAGTTGTATAGATACCACACTAGAACATAACAGTTGTATGGATAACACACTAGAACATAACAGGTGTATGGACACCACACTAGAACATAACAGTTGTATGGACACCACACTAGAACATAACAGTTGTATGGACACCACACTAGAACATAACAGTTGTATGGACACCACACTAGAACATAACAGTTGTATGGATACCACACTAGAACATAACAGTTGTATGGATACCACACTAGAACATAACAGTTGTATGGACACCACACTAGAACATAACAGTTGTATGGAAACCACACTAGAACATAACAGTTGTATGGACACCACACTAGAACATAACAGTTGTATGGACACCACACTAGAACATAACAGTTGTATGGACACCACACTAGAACATAATAGTTGTATGGACACCACACTAGAACATAACAGTTGTATGGATACCACACTAGAACATAACAGTTGTATGGACACCACACTAGAACATAACAGTTGTATGGACACCACACTAGAACATAACAGTTGTATGGATACCACACTAGAACATACCAGTTGTATAGATACCACACTAGAACATAACAGTTGTATGGACACCACACTAGAACATAACAGTTGTATGGATACCACACTAGAACATAACAGTTGTATAGATACCACACTAGAACATAACAGTTGTATGGACACCACACTAGAACATAACAGTTGTATGGACACCACACTAGAACATAACAGTAGTATGGATACCACACTAGAACATAACAGTTGTATGGACACCACACTAGAACATAACAGTTGTATAGATACCACACTAGAACATAACAGTTGTATGGACACCACACTAGAACATAACAGTTGTATGGACACCACACTAGAACATAACAGTTGTATGGAAACCACACTAGAACATAACAGTTGTATGGACACCACACTAGAACATAACAGTTGTATAGATACCACACTAGAACTCATAACAGTTGTATGGATACCACACTAGAACTCATAACAGTTGTATGGACACCACACTAGAACATAACAGTTGTATGGATACCACACTAGAACATAACAGTCGTATAGACACCACACTAGAACTTATAACAGTTGTATGGACACCACACTAGAACATAACAGTTGTATAGATACCACACTAGAACATAACAGTTGTATGGATACCACACTAGAACTCATAACAGTTGTATGGATACCACACTAAAACATAACAGTTGTATGGACACCACACTAGAACATAACAGTTGTATGGACACCACACTAGAACATAACAGTTGTATGGACACCACACTAGAACATAACAGTTGTATAGATACCACACTAGAACATAACAGTTGTATGGACACCACACTAGAACATAACAGTTGTATAGATACCACACTAGAACATAACAGTTGTATGGACACCACACTAGAACATAATAGTTGTATGGATACCACACTAGAACATAACAGTTGTATGGACACCACACTAGAACATAACAGTTGTATGGACACCACACTAGAACATAACAGTTGTATGGACACCACACTAGAACATAATAGTTGTATGGACACCACACTAGAACATAACAGTTGTATGGATACCACACTAGAACATAACAGTTGTATGGATACCACACTAGAACATAACAGTTGTATGGATACCACACTAGAACATAACAGTTGTATGGACACCACACTAGAACATAACAGTTGTATGGATACCACACTAGAACATAACAGTTGTATGGATACCACACTAGAACATAACAGTTGTATGGACACCACACTAGAACATAACAGTTGTATGGACACCACACTAGAACATAACAGTTGTATGGACACCACACTAGAACATAACAGTTGTATGGATACCACACTAGAACATAACAGTTGTATAGACACCACACTAGAACATAACAGTTGTATGGATAAAACACTCGAACATAACAGTTGTATGGATACCACAGTTGTATGGATACCACACTAGAACATAACAGTTGTATGGATACCACACTAGAACATAACAGTTGTATGGACACCACACTAGAACATAACAGTTGTATGGACACCACACTAGAACATAACAGTTGTATAGACACCACACTAGAACATAACAGTTGTATAGATACCACACTAGAACATAACAGTTGTATGGATAACACACTAGAACATAACAGGTGTATGGACACCACACTAGAACATAACAGTTGTATGGACACCACACTAGAACATAACAGTTGTATGGACACCACACTAGAACATAACAGTTGTATGGACACCACACTAGAACATAACAGTTGTATGGACACCACACTAGAACATAACAGTTGTATGGACACCACACTAGAACATAACAGTTGTATGGACACCACACTAGAACATAACAGTTGTATGGATACCACACTAGAACATACCAGTTGTATAGATACCACACTAGAACATAACAGTTGTATGGACACCACACTAGAACATAACAGTTGTATGGATACCACACTAGAACATAACAGTTGTATGGATACCACACTAGAACATAACAGTTGTATGGATACCACACTAGAACATAACAGTTGTATGGATACCACACTAAAACATAACAGTTGTATGGATACCACACTAGAACATAACAGTTATAGATACCACACTAGAACATAATAGTTGTATAGATACCACACTAGAACATAATAGTTGTATGGATACCACACTAAAACATAACAGTTGTATGGATACCACACTAGAACATAACAGTTATAGATACCACACTAGAACATAATAGTTGTATAGATACCACACTAGAACATAACAGTTGTATAGACACCACACTAGAACATAACAGTTATAGATACCACACTAGAACATAATAGTTGTATAGATACCACACTAGAACATAATAGTTGTATGGACACCACACTAGAACATAATAGTTGTATGGACACCACACTAGAACATAATAGTTGTATAGATACCACACTAGAACATAATAGTTGTATAGATACCACACTAGAACATAATAGTTGTATAGATACCACACTAGAACATAATAGTTGTATGGACACCACACTAGAACATAATAGTTGTATAGATACCACACTAGAACATAATAGTTGTATAGATACCACACTAGAACATAATAGTTGTATAGATACCACACTAGAACATAAAAGTTGTATGGACACCACACTAGAACATAACAGTTGTATAGACACCACACTAGAACTCATAACAGTTGTATGGACACCACACTAGAACATAACAGTTGTATGGATACCACACTAGAACATAACAGTTGTATGGATACCACACTAGAACATAATAGTTGTATGGACACCACACTAGAACATAATAGTTGTATAGATACCACACTAGAACATAATAGTTGTATAGATACCACACTAGAACATAATAGTTGTATAGATACCACACTAGAACATAATAGTTGTATGGACACCACACTAGAACATAATAGTTGTATAGATACCACACTAGAACATAATAGTTGTATAGATACCACACTAGAACATAATAGTTGTATAGATACCACACTAGAACATAAAAGTTGTATGGACACCACACTAGAACATAACAGTTGTATAGACACCACACTAGAACTCATAACAGTTGTATGGACACCACACTAGAACATAACAGTTGTATGGATACCACACTAGAACATAACAGTTGTATGGATACCACACTAGAACATAACAGTTGTATGGATACCACACTAGAACATAACAGTTGTATGGATACCACACTAGAACATAATAGTTGTATGGATACCACACTAGAACATAACAGTTGTATGGATACCACACTAGAACATAACAGTTGTATAGATACCACACTAGAACATAACAGTTGTATGGACACCACACTAGAACTCATAACAGTTGTATGGACACCACACTAGAACATAACAGTTGTATGGATACCACACTAGAACATAACAGTTGTATGGACACCACACTAGAACATAACAGTTGTATGGACACCACACTAGAACTCATAACAGTTGTATAGATACCACACTAGAACATAATAGTTGTATAGATACCACACTAAAACATAACAGTTGTATGGACACCACACTAGAACATAAGTTGTATGGACACCACACTAGAACATAAGTTGTATAGATACCACACTAGAACATAACAGTTGTATAGATACCACACTAGAACATAACAGTTGTATGGACACCACACTAGAACATAACAGTTGTATAGATACCACACTAGAACATAACAGTTGTATGGATACAGTGGTGTGCCGTCAGGGCCAGCAAGGCCTTCTCTGCTGGCCTAAACATCATCAGAATATACATTTAATTTTTATATTTTTTTTCTACAAATATGTATTAAATTATTCCCGTAGTCTATTCTCTTCATTTCATAGCTTTCCTCTTGGTTGCGCTGCTTGCAGACATTTGGAGGGCTGGCCTTTAGCTTTTATCCAATCAAATTCAGCCATAATGTGTTGCCAGGGTACCAAGAAATCTGCCCGCCTGCAGATTCAACAGTGGCGCGAGTACAGATTGTAATTTAAAGTGAGCGAGAAAAGAGCTGTGGCGTGCCGTGGTCAGATCTCGAGTTGGCAGCAAATCCAAGCAAATCCGACGAAGGGGCCTTCTGGATGGCGGAGCACCTGATCAGCCCCTTCACGTCTTTTGATTGGATACAAACTATTGGGAGGCGGAGCTAACACACTGAAACTTGATCTCGCTAATTTGTGTAGATGGAAGGTGTTGTTCTACAAGCCGAACCCCGACGTTAACGACGCTATCCATGTAAAAGGACTTATTGGTGGAACTGATCAACTGTACAACAGAGTCATTGAAGTCTTCTTGAGGAAAGAAAGGAGGATGGATTTTGTGTTCAAATAATCAGTTGTTTTGGTGAGTACAAAGCATTTAATGTTTTCTGCAAGAGATGTAGACATACGGAGCGACCCTGGGGTCCATGATAGAGATATGTGTGTTGTGTTGCCTGGCTCAGTTGTGTGAGTAAGTGGGGCTTCAATGCGATCTTCTAACCACTTCCCGGGCTGCTACCATGGAAAACGACACCCCCCCGTGACCGTATGAACACGAGGAAGATAACCATCCTTAAATGGAACCTCGAAACGGTTCTCCTATCGAGATCGACAGACCGCAAAGTTCGGAAATAACTGACGCTTTCGTTTTCATGCAATGAATTGAATACACCCAGACAAGGTGCCGCTATAATAACAATGGCAACGCCCGGTTATACTGCGTTTCTGTCTAAATGTATAGTTTCTAGAGCCATGGCGTCATAATGATGGTATTAAGAGGTGGAATAATTCAGGTAGGACATCACTGAAGGCCTAGGTGTGAAATGCACCGCCCGCCACTGTATGGATACCACACTAGAACATAACAGTTGTATGGACACCACACTAGAACATAATAGTTGTATAGATACCACACTAGAACATAACAGTTGTATGGATACCACACTAGAACATAACAGTTGTATGGATACCACACTAGAACATAACAGTTGTATGGATACCACACTAGAACATAACAGTTGTATAGACAGCACACTAGAACATAACAGTTGTATGGATACCACACTAGAACATAACAGTTGTATGGACACCACACTAGAACATAACAGTTGTATGGATACCACACTAGAACATAACAGTTGTATGGACACCACACTAGAACATAACAGTTGTATAGATACCACACTAGAACATAACAGTTGTATGGACACCACACTAGAACATAACAGTTGTATGGATACCACACTAGAACATAACAGTTGTATGGATACCACACTAGAACATAATAGTTGTATAGATACCACACTAAAACATAACAGTTGTATGGACACCACACTAGAACATAAGTTGTATGGACACCACACTAGAACATAAGTTGTATAGATACCACACTAGAACATAACAGTTGTATAGATACCACACTAGAACATAACAGTTGTATGAACACCACACTAGAACATAACAGTTGTATAGATACTAGTGTTGCACGATATACCGGTACCAACGATATACCGCGGTGCCAAAATGTCACGGTGCCTACTATACCATAAGCTTTATACAACGGTACTACCGTGGAATACTATACTACCGTGTTGAACACGGTACCAGCGGGGCAACTCATAACACTTTCGGCTGCGTTCGTCAATTCGCTCCGAGAGCGCCGGAGCGCACACTGGGTGCAACGTCACAGAGCGACCGATTCGTTTGATTGGACGAGAGGCGTTCCGCGAGTGCGGGTCAGATTTCCAGAGCAAAATGACGAACGCAGCCTTTTTCGCGACTACCCATCGCGTTAGCTTTGTCGGCTAACAGGTTAGCAACCTCAAACGTTGTTCCTATGGTTCCTGCGAGCTCAGTGGGCATTAACTAGAAAATTAAAACCACTGAGTTTTCTTAAGTTGAGTTAAGTCTTGAGCTACAGTTTGGAAGTAGCCCTCTATTTTTTTGATATGCCAGTGTTTGCTTTTACTTTTCAAGTTTGTGAAAAAGACCCCACAGACGGACAGACATACAGACACAGAAAGACAGACACACACACACACACACACACACACACACACACACACACACACACACACACACACACACACACACACACACACCTACTTTGCTATACTCTTGCAAAAGGCCAGTTGGTCTGTTTGATGTTTCAAACTACTTATTAATAAACATGTTATTCACAAAAATATCGGTTTCAGTACTTTTACTTACCTGTAGAGTTACAGTGTAATGCATTAAATGCATGTTAATCATGCACCACTCATTAAGTTATTGTAACTTTTATAAATACATTGCATGTTCATACAAATAAAAAGTGTTACAAAAGTGCCGCGGTATCGCGATACTACTCAGTATCGTGATACTTGGGCTGGTATAGTATCGCAGGGTAAAATATTGGTATCGTGACAACACTAATAGATACCACACTAGAACATATAACAGTTGTATGGACACCACACTAGAACATAACAGTTGTATGGATACCACACTAGAACATAACAGTTGTATGGATACCACACTAGAACATAACAGTTGTATGGACACCACACTAGAACATAATAGTTGTATAGATACCACACTAGAACATAACAGTTGTATGGATACCACACTAGAACATAACAGTTGTATGGATACCACACTAGAACATAACAGTTGTATAGACACCACACTAGAACATAACAGTTGTATGGATACCACACTAGAACATAACAGTTGTATGGATACCACACTAGAACATAACAGTTGTATAGATACCACACTAGAACATAACAGTTGTATGGACACCACACTAGAACATAACAGTTGTATGGATACCACACTAGAACATAACAGTTGTATGGACACCACACTAGAACATAACAGTTGTATGGACACCACACTAGAACATAACAGTTGTATGGACACCACACTAGAACATAACAGTTGTATAGATACCACACTAGAACATAACAGTTGTATGGATACCACACTAGAACATAACAGTTGTATGGACACCACACTAGAACATAACAGCTGTATGGATACCACACTAGAACATAACAGTTGTATGGATACCACACTAGAACATAACAGTTGTATGGACACCACACTAGAACATAACAGTTGTATGGACACAACACTAGAACATAACAGTTGTATGGATACCACACTAGAACACAACAGTTGTATGGACACCACACTAGAACATAACAGCTGTATGGACACCACACTAGAACATAACAGCTGTATGGATACCACACTAGAACATAACAGTTGTATGGACACCACACTAGAACATAACAGTTGTATGGATACCACACTAGAACATACCAGTTGTATGGATACCACACTAGAACATAAGTTGTATGGATACCAGACTAGAACATAATAGTTGTATGGATACCACACTAGAACATAACAGTTGTATGGATACCACACTAGAACATAACAGTTGTATGGACACCACACTAGAACATAACAGTTGTATGGACACCACACTAGAACATAATAGTTGTATGGACACCACACTAGAACATAACAGTTGTATGGACACCACACTAGAACATAATAGTTGTATGGATACCACACTAGAACATAATAGTTGTATGGACACCACACTAGAACATAATAGTTGTATGGACACCACACTAGAACATAACAGTTGTATGGATACCACACTAGAACATAACAGTTGTATGGACACCACACTAGAACATAATAGTTGTATGGACACCACACTAGAACATAATAGTTGTATGGACACCACACTAGAACATAACAGTTGTATGGATACCACACTAGAACATAATAGTTGTATGGACACCACACTAGAACATAACAGTTGTATGGACACCACACTAGAACATAACAGTTGTATAGATACCACACTAGAACATAATAGTTGTATGGACACCACACTAGAACATAATAGTTGTATGGATACCACACTAGAACATAACAGTTGTATGGATACCACACTAGAACATAACAGTTGTATGGATACCACACTAGAACTCATAACAGTTGTATGGACACCACACTAGAACATAACAGTTGTATGGACACCATCCCTTTCATTGTTAGGTTCATGACATCCTGACAAGTAGATATAACCTTCTGAGTCGCCTCTTCATTTATATTGACTCTTTTGTCATCAGTAGAGGGATCGGTTGACATGCCTGTGGTCCAGGCCATGAAATTGAAGACCTTATTTGGTATTACATTTGAGGCAGCTGACAGAGTCAGTTGTTGTGCTGTTGGTGGCCAGGTGAGTTTGGTGCTTTTCCCTGGGGCGATGGGGGAGGTGGGGGTGGAGGGGAGGAGGAGGAGGAGGAGGCGGTGTGGAGCAGCCTGGCCGGGTGGAAGAGAAGGAGGAGGAGGAGGAGGAGTGGGGTGGTGGTGGGGGTTCCTCCAGGAGGATGGTGTACTGGCTGTGGCTGGAGGAGAGTGACCCGCCCAGACCCGGAGGCTTCTGCTGCTGCTGCTGCGGTAGCCCCACCAGGGGGGCCTCCGTCTCCGTGCGCCGACCCAGGGACCCGGGTCAGCCCTCTAGTGGAAAAGCCCCAAAAGTCATCAATATAGTGAACAAAGTCATTGTCTTCCTCGTTCTCCTCCTCCTCCTCCTCAAAGTCATCAATATAGTGAACAACGTCACACGCAGCCTGGCAAAAAGGTACCCTTCGGCCCTATGGTTCCTGCTCACGATGGGTAGCTAAAGAAGCGACCCGACCCGACCCAGGCCGACAAATGGAAAAGCACCAAAGGAGCAGGCCAGCCCGGGCTGACCCGGGTCAGCCCTCTAGTGGGAAAGCCCCAAAAGTCATCAATATAGTGAACAAAGTCATTGTCTTCCTCGTTCTCCTCCTCCTCCTCCTCAAAGTCATCAATATAGTGAACAAAGTCATTGTCACTGTCACTGTCAAGCACCACAGTGTCACTGTCACTGTCCAGCACCACAATTGGACATGAGGAATTGCTCCCCTGGCTCTGCTCCTCTTCATCCTCACTGTCCAATGCTAGTATGTGTTCTGGCACATCATCATCATCATCATCATCATCATCATCATCGTCGTCCGATAATACGATCAGTGGAGGAGGAGCGTAGAACACACTCCCTCCCTACTTCATTCCCTCTGGTTGTCCAGGGGATCACTCTCAGGGGTGATCTGTCTCTGAAGCCAGGAGACGATACATGAGTGTCTCTCAGACGATGGTGGGACACAGAGGAAGAAGGATGACCTAAGAGAATAATGACATATTATCATATAGTCATCAGTGTTTCCCCTAGGTTTGCTGCCTTGGGAGGGTGGCATGGATCCTCCACCTCCACCTCCACCCCCCCCCCCCCCCCCCCCCCCGCGTTGTGAAATGTTAATTTCTCCTCGTAATCGTTTTTTTTCAATGCTAACATTTTATTTCATCGGTGAATCGGTATTGTTTCATAGTCCGGGTCTCCTTTTTTATGCGTTAGCCGCTTGGAACTCTGGGAAGTGGCCAATTTTCTGTGCAGCCTCCTCAGCCCAGTGGGCCTCCAGCGCAGCGACCGCTTCATCCACCTGGTAGCGCAGCGCCTCAGGAGACGCTAGCAGGCGCAGCAGATCACGGTTGTCCATCTCCAGCAGCATGCCTGTGACCTTGGGGGCGATGCTGGGGTGCATGCTGAGGATGGATGGGAAGAGATGCTCACCTGGAGGGAGGGGAGAATAGATATCAGTAACAGTAACTGTTGTAACTTTATAGGTTACCTGATCGATTGACAGTTAAAAGAGATTGATTAATATGTTACATGTTTGATTGACAGTTAAAAGAGATTGATTAATACGTTACATGTTTGATTGACAGTTAAAAGAGATTGATTAATACGTTACATGTTTGATTGACAGTTAAAAGAGATTGATTAATACAATACATGTTTGATTGACAGTTAAAAGAGACTGATTAATATGTTACATGATTGATTGACAGTTAAAAGAGATTGATTAATATGTTACATGATTGATTGACAGTTAAAAGAGTTATTATTTATCGTTAAGGTAGTTAAAAAACAAGAAGTACATTTCTGTTGTATTAGTTAAAGAATGGGTTTCAGAACTGCAGGTTCCAGAATGCCTTGCAACAAGACGTCTCACAGAAGTCGACAGCTTGTTGTTTTTGAGAAATGCAAATTGTACCGTCCAGAATATGAAAGTGAATATCTAACAGCTTGTTTTATTGAATTGAAAGTGATCACAAGTGTATGTCAGCAGATTTGTATATAAAGAACATTTTCGCTTGATAACACCAGTCATAGCCATCATTTCAGAAGGTAGAAATTCTACAGTAACTGTAACAGCTAATGGGGATCCATAGAAACAGACAAATAGACTCGCCTATCATCTGCTTCTGGTCCTCATGGGGAACTGTAGCCAGTATGGAGGCAGTCAGTGTCTCCTGGTCCTGGTCCTGGACATGGACAGCAGGCTGCTGCACGGGGACTTGTAGCTGGGGAGCCGTGTGCTGCTGGCGGTCGTGTACACCAGCTGTGGACTTGTTCTGGGGCACAGCGTGCAGCCGTGCCATAGCTGGATCACCATCTGCAACGGCAGGGTGCTTTCTCAAGGCCTGGGTAGCTGAGAGGGGAAGATAAGCATAACCAAAGGGATATTTATGGCAAATGTTTGGATAGTGCTCTTGTCTCTATGTCAGGGGTCCCCACACCTTCTGAAACATCCCATTCAAGCACCTTTCAAGGACTTTCAAGACTCGATTCCCTCAAATTCAAGGACCCAACACGGCATAGTTTGAGACGGAGCAGGTTGACGAGCTGAGTAAAACATTTTTGAATATATATTATTTATTTTTTAGCGAGAGAGAGAGGGGAATTCAAGCACTTTCAATGGCCCATGTCTATTTTCCAAAAACTTTTAAGACCTTGATTTATTTTTCTCAAACTCACAAACTTTCAAGGGTTTCAAGGACCCGTGGGAACCTTGCTATGCGCAGGGATGCTTCACTAAATAAACTGACCTATGTGCTGAGACGTCATCCTACGGGGCACCTGGGAAGGTGTGGCGGGGGTCATAGCATCGAAGGTCTGAGGCCCGGTAGCCCATGGAGACGTGGTGGTGTCGTCGGGCGTGTTCTGGAAGTGCTGAGGTTTCGCCTCAGGTTCGAGGGTAGCCAGGTGATGAGTGGGTCTCAGCTGAGCTGAGGAGTATTGGGCGGTTCCACAGTCCTGGGTCTGTGGAATGTGAGAAGCCATGAAGAGTCCAGGTGGGGGAGCAACCTGGTAGGGTAAGTTAGGTAGGAAGTCTGGGTCGGGAACGGCGCAGACGCTGGCCATCCTCTGTGGCATGTTCCGGTTGGTTCTGAGAGCCTGGCGCTCCTCCTTGCGCTGGGCCAGGGCCACGTACAGGGGCTTCGCGCTGGTGATGGTTCCGAAGCGGGAGAACTCTTTGTGCAGTTGGTCGTCGTCCAAGCGGTCGTGCAAGTTCTTCACGTACAGGTTGACACCCTGCTGGTAGAGAGAGAGCATGTTTAGTGAGATGTTTTTATACCTCAAATACATCAGCAATGTTTACCGAGACTATCAGCTTCTTTTTCTTATACACATAATAATGTTAGCTGTAGCTAACCCAGTGACTAACACTGACAGATATTGACAGCTGTCAATCTAGAGGGGGAGTGGTTGTGTTACCGCCCATTAGCTGGCTGTGTGAAGGTGTGAAAAACAACCAACTCTTTAAACAGCTTTTTCTCTGGATTGTGATTGTATGACACATCATTCGAAAGCGTACAATCTGTAGTTTAAGCACATGTAAAAAAAAAACTGAAAAATGACTTTGCCTACTGGTTGCTTTGACTACTTTTCACCAGCAGCTGTCACATTTTTTCCTTCATAAACACACACCTGGTATGTGGTCCTGTGGCCCTGGTTCAGTTGCTCAAACTGGCTCTTCAGGACAGCCTGGCGCTCTCCTCTCTTCTGGGCCCGGCCCACATAGACCCGCCTCCCGTTTATCTCCTGGCCGTTCATCTCCTCGACGGCCCTCTTGGCGTTCTCGTGCCTCTCGAAGTTGACGAATCCAAAACCCACGGATCTACCAGCGCTATCAGTCATGACCCGGACGCTCAGGGCCGGTCCGAATCTCTCAAACCTCTCCTTCAGGCGTCGGTCGTCCATATCCTCCCCAAAGTTCTTGACGTACACGTTAGTGAACTCTCGCTCTTTGCGAGACTTCCAGTGTCCGACAAACACTTTTTGGTCGTTCAACAACGTGCCGTCGAGTCTCTCGATAGCTCTCTCTGCGGCCTCCTGGGTGTTATACTGGACGAAGCCGAAGCGTTTAGAGAAGCCGTTCTCGTCAGACGCTACCTTGCAGGAAAGGATGTCCCCGAACTCGGAGAACGTGTCGTAGAGGTCCTTGCTGTCGAAAGCCTTCGCTAAATTCTTGATGAAGATGTTGCCGACTCCACTGTTCCTTCTAGAGGGGTCACGCTGACACCACATGATGCGCATGGATCTCCCGTTGACGTCGTCGAAGTTCATGGTGTCCAAGGCGCGCTCGGCGTCAGCTCGCTGTTGGAAGTTGACAAAAGCGTACCCGAGAGACCGACGTGTCCTCAAGTCCCTGCACACTCTTATAGAGGTGATCGGTCCAGAAGGGCTGAATTTCTCACATAGCATTCCTTCAGTGGTGTCCATGTGGAGATCTCCTACATACAAGGAGGCCGTCGGTTGAATAGGCGCACTAGGATTCATTGTCTGGTGACTTTCGGATAGCGAGAGTTGGAGAAAAACTGTGAGAAGAACGAATAACTAATCTATCTATCTAGCTCTTCACAGAGGAATGGCAGGTAAATGAACGGCATGTGTACTGCAGCTGGATTCTAGAACCCCAGCTGCATGTTCTACATTGTTATGTCATCACATGGTGACATCCTTAATGACTGGATGTGATGTGGGGAATGTTTTAGAAGAATTCTAACTTTGGTCATTGTTACATCACAGACCATAGCCAGGGTCCATTTTGTATAGAGGTCAGCAAACCCATATTAATAATAATAAAGTTTATTTGTATAGCACTTTTCCTGCAAACGTTGCAGCTCAAAGTGCTTAGGCTATATTAGGAATACTTGAGGAATCCTTTCCCCAGCGGAGATGTATTACACGTAAACAAGGATATTGTAACTGAATATGAGGGACAGAGGGACAGAGGGAGGTAGGGAGAGAGGGAGGGAAGGAGAGAGAGAGAGACTGAGATGGACGGACAGGGCGTTTGTGTTTGTGTGTGTGTGTGTGTGTGTGTGTGTCTGTGCGTGTCTCTGTCTGTCTGTCTGTCTGTGTGTGTCTGTGTCTGTGAGAGATAGAGAGAGAGAATCCGCTCCAGTTTGCCCCTCAGCCATGCTACAGATAACAATAAAAGACCACAACAGTTTGGGGGTACTCAACGTGATTTGTTGCAAGGTTATATTTCATGTGTTTTAATGTGTTCTCTGTTATGATGGGAGTAATTCAACAGGGGCGGCTCTTTTTTTCTTCCCCAAGTCATATCGTTGAGTCGAGTTCCTTAAACGGTGCGAACGATACGATACTTCTGTTTCTGTTTTACTGCAACATGTACTGATCTAGCTCCAAACAAGAATGTTTGCTGGTCATGTATTTGCATGTATATGCATAATTATATGTCATAATCTGTGATTGCAACAAACTCAAAAAACTTTTTTTTTCTTTTTCTTTTGTCTCCCAGTACGAGTACAACGCTTGGGCAGCAGACTGGTCCAAAGAAATGAGGGGGATCCCCCTGATCAGCAGCCGGCCACTGGACAACTGGATCATGTTCCTTACCCACCGCAACGCTGACGTAGCCCACGCCCTCCTGGACGGCTTAAATAAGGTGTCCCCACCCATGGGCATCCGCATGCAGAGGCCTGTTATGTGAGTTCTCACTCTGGGTTGGAGGAGACTGGAAGGAGGCACACACACACACACACACACACACACAGTGCTATAGCACCACCTAGTGGCAGGGAGCAACATATGATACCTAAGTTAATTACAACGGTGAGTCCAGCTGTGAATGGGCACAGCTAGAATTAAGGTTCCAAGCTTGAGTTAATGAGCACTTTAAGCTGCAGTATTGTACCACAGGTGTTTTACAAAGCCTTGAGTATTCTTTGCCAATCATACTTGGGTGTTATCTCAAAATGAACATGGTATCATCAGTGGAAGTCCCATCGGTTAGATGTCCCAGTGCTTTGACGGTTTTGGTCTGTGTACAGGGTGGAGTACGAGGACCGCCAGGAGTCTCTGCTCAGGGCTCTGCAGCACAACGTTACAGAGACCACCCAGATGGTTAGTCTCTGAGCATAACATGTCTAGCAATCGTCTTAATCTGTGTCCAGGTAACCACCTCTAGGTGTTGAATGAGGACTAAAGCATGCGTGTTACCTCCTCAGGTGGTGGTGATCCTCCCCAGCAACAGGAAGGATAAGTATGACAGTGTGAAGAAGTACCTGTGTGTGGACTGTCCCACCCCCAGCCAGTGTGTGTTGGCTCGCACCCTTTCCCGCCAACAGGTCGTCATGACTGTGGCCACCAAGATTGCCCTGCAGATGAACTGCAAGATGGGAGGAGAGCTCTGGAGTGTAGAGATCCCAGTAAGTCGACCCAGTAAGTGGTCAGAGATGTACTGCACCCCCTCCACGGCCTTCCACAAGGAGGGGGACAGGGAGAGGAGACCCTGGGCATCCCTGGGGGAGTTGCTGGAGCCTCCAGCCTTGGTGACGTCTGCCCGGCCTGGACCCCCGCCTCCGCCTGTGTGACGCCTACACAGGACAGGACAGCTCCGCCTCCTCTCCTCCCCCCCAGGGGGTGGGGCTGGTTCTGGGAGAGAGGAGGCTGTGGCTTACTGAGGCTTTTACCATTCAAGCTCTGCAATGAAACACAATGAAAATAGAATTGAATAGAGTAGAATGAGCATTTTAGATTTTTTTGGGTGGACAAGCTGATATTTGTCTTCTGCCTTTGCTGACCCTCCAACACATACGCACACACTCATACACACACACACACACACACACACACACACACACACACACTCATACACACACACATACACACACTAGGGCTGTCCCAAACTACTATTTTTCTAACGATTAATCTAGCGATTATTTTTTACGATTAGTCGGTTACTCTAACGACTAATTTAACGATTAGTCTAACCATTATTTTTTTTACTGTTCGATTAACTCATTGACTGCCAAAGACGCCAATTGGCGTCATATAGAATAGTAACGTTGACTGCCAAAGACGCCAAATGGCGTCTTTGGGATTTATTTATTTTTCGCGGGGATCGCGTTATTGACATGTTCTACACCTAGCGAGTGAATTTCAGACTTGGGTGTAATGTATTTCGGTCCCAGATGGGGGCAGTAGTTCGATAAAAGCCTGGAGAAGGAAGTGGCTTGCTGTGGGTTGTAGTAATGGCGAAACGGATCAGGGTATGTGCCAAACGCGGCGCGGAGCATTGCGGCGCGGAGCATTGCGGAGCATCGCGGCCATCGCGCGACTCTTCAAACAGTTCAGAGTCGGATGATACAGAAAAAGTGCAGCAAAAAAAATAAAATAAAAAATTCTGCAGAAAAAGCTCGTTTTCTCTGTTTATTGGTCAAAATCAGGTGTTTTTGCTGAAACCACCCTATGTTCTACGGCCGATTTCTAAACACTCAAAGAGGCTAGAAACAAACTTTATTTTTCTGATGAAAGAAGAGAGTCTAAAGTTTTGGTAGATATGGTCAATGTTTATGTAGTCCGAAAAGTCAATATTTGGTGGGTCTTCAAAGTTCAGCGAAAATGCCCCAAAAGTCTGGCAGTGTGGAGCTCTCCGCTCTGAACATGGCTGGCAGTCAAAGGTTAATGTATCACTTAATTTTCCCCAAAATAATGGCTTGTATTGTCTCTCTCTGTTTAACAGTGTCTTTATAAAGCACTCTGGGTAATAGCTGCTGCTCTTATAAAACAAAGCAGCGTGTGACATGCACATTACTCAGACGGCCGCCCCTTTAAATGATCAGCTGATGTATGGGGGCTGTCTGTGGGCCCGCAATTAAACACAGACACCTTTAATTCGGCGACCTGCTACTACTACTACTACTACTACTACTGTAACTGCCTCTGTCAAACAGCCCCAGACACAGGGCAGACTCACTGCTATGTTTAGCCAACTTGAATGCCAACATGGCCATCAGGGTTTTTCCTGGCTCAAAATGAGGCGGAGGTGGTACCAGTGGTGTTTGACATCGGGGGGGACCCATGAAGCAGGGCTGTCTGGGGGTCCTTAAACATCAAACACTTAATTTCTTGCTTTCTGGTGAATTTATATGCACCAATTTGTGCCCTTTCTGCATCAATTTATGGTGGAAATGTCATGATTTATGTAAAGGAAAACACAATATTCAGGCACCAGATGACCATTCAAAATATAATGTAATATAATGCAATATAAGGCTCTCAGGCATTCTGTACTTTCAAATATGTATTCTCCTTGAGCAGTCAACATACTATCAGCTATTTCGTTAGCAAAAACGAAAGCTAACTTATTTGCGAAACAGCGCCCCCGCCACCACTTCGGCGCAGTGACGCAATTGCAGTTAGATTTTTTTGCGACTTTGCGACGCACCGACGCACATTACGTAGTCGATTACGTAGTCGATTACGTCGACGCGTGGTCCCAGCCCTAACACACACACACACACACACACACACGCACACACGCACACCTCTAAACTGGGGTCCTGAACCAGCATCCATGCATTACCTTGGAGGCCTCCTCGTGCAGGCTGCAGTACTGGATGCTGCGAGAGCGACCGCGGACAGAGCTCTGGGGCCTCTCTCTCTCTCCTAGGCCATACTGCACACTGCGGGAACGGAGCTTAGGCCTGCCCTGGCAGTGGTGGTGGTGGGGGTGGTGGTGCTTTTCCCTGGGGCGATGGGGGAGGTGGGGGTGGAGGGGAGGAGGAGGAGGCGGTGTGGAGCAGCCTGGCCGGGTGGAAGAGAAGGAGGAGGAGGAGGAGGAGGCGGTGTGGAGCAGCCTGGCCGGGTGAAAGAGAAGGAGGAGGAGTGGGGTGGTGGTGGGGGTTCCTCCAGGAGGATGGTGTACTGGCTGTGGCTGGAGGAGAGTGACCCGCCCAGACCCGGAGGCTTCTGCTGCTGCTGCTGCGGTAGCCCCACCAGGGGGGCCTCCGTCTCCGTGCGCCGACCCAGGGAGAGAGAGGGCGAACGGGCCAAGCTGTCCTGGGGGGCACCCTGAGGGGAGGTGGCGGAGGAGGAGGTGGAGGGGGAGAAGTAGGGCTCGTCCCCGGCCCCCCCGCTACCCCAGATGCGCCCCCCCCCCCCCCCGCCATATTGGTTATGAAATCAAATATACTGTATTTACATATGGTTTTCCCATTTCAGGCATGCAAGTTGTTTTTTTATGCATAAATTGTCGTTGATTGTCTGCCCCAATTATTTCAGGGGATCATCCGAGTGCCTGCACCCTGCCAGTATGCCCACAAGCTTGCTTTCCTGGTGGGTCAGAGCATCCACAGAGAGCCCAACATGAACCTGGATGACTTCCTCTACTACCTGTGAGAGGGGAGCAGCTACCTGAAGAGCACTTTGGAGTGAACTTGCCTGCCCTGGCAGTGGTGGTGGTGCTTTTCCCTGGGGCGATGGGGGAGGTGGGGGTGGAGGGGAGGAGGAGGAGGAGGAGGCGGTGTGGAGCAGCCTGGCCGGGTGGAAGAGAAGGAGGAGGAGTGGGGTGGTGGTGGGGGTTCCTCCAGGAGGATGGTGTACTGGCTGTGGCTGGAGGAGAGCCAGGGGTTGTTCTGGTCCTTGTGAGCGTGGGCACAGAAGTCCATGCAGGCGGTGACCCCAGAGAAGGGCCTGGTGGTGCTTTTCCCTGGGGAGGTGGGGGTGGAGGGGAGGAGGAGGAGGAGGAGGAGGCGGTGTGGAGCAGCCTGGCCGGGTGGAAGAGAAGGAGGAGGAGTGGGGTGGGGAGGTGGGGGTGGAGGGGAGGAGGAGGAGGAGGAGGAGGCGGTGTGGAGCAGCCACAGACCCGGAGGCTTCTGCTGCTGCTGCGGTAGCCCCACCAGGGGGGCCTCCGTCTCCGTGCGCCGACCCAGGGAGAGAGAGGGCGAACGGGCCAAGCTGTCCTGGGGGGCACCCTGAGGGGAGGTGGCGGAGGAGGAGGTGGAGGGGGAGAAGTAGGGCTCGTCCCCCCCCCCGCCGCTACCCCAGACGCCGCCCCCCCCCCCCCCCCCCCCACCGCCATATTGGTTATGAAATCAAACATACTGTATTTACATATGGTTTTCCCATTTCAGGCATGCAAGTTGTTTTTTGATGCATAAATTGTCGTTGATTGTCTGCCCCAATTATTTCAGGGGATCATCCGAGTGCCTGCACCCTGCCAGTATGCCCACAAGCTTGCTTTCCTGGTGGGACAGAGCATCCACAGAGAGCCCAACATGAACCTGGATGACTTCCTCTACTACCTGTGAGAGGGGAGCAGCTACCTGAAGAGCACTTTGGAGTGAACTTGCCTGCCCTGGCAGTGGTGATGGTGGGGGTGGTGGTGCTTTTCCCTGGGGCGATGGGGGAGGTGGGGGTGGAGGGGAGGAGGAGGAGGAGGAGGCGGTGTGGAGCAGCCTGGCCGGGTGGAAGAGAAGGAGGAGGAGTGGGGTGGTGGTGCGGGTTCCTCCAGGAGGATGGTGTACTGGCTGTGGCTGGAGGAGAGTGACCCGCCCAGACCCGGAGGCTTCTGCTGCTGCTGCGGTAGCCCCACCAGGGGGGCCTCCGTCTCCGTGCGCCGACCCAGGGAGAGAGAGGACGCACGGGCCAAGCTGTCCTGGTCCATAGTGTAGGCCTATGTCTTCACTGGTCCATAGTGTTTACCTATGTCTCCTACTGAATCACTGGTCCATAGTGTAGGCCTATGTCTTGGTCTCACCATCACTTCCTAACGATTGTCGGAAGAGAAAAAAAACACACAAGTTAAATGCCAAATGACAATGACATGATTGACACCAACCAGTCTTCAATCATGTCTTCATCTACTCTCCACCAGTCCTGTAGCTCCCTCTACTGGCCAGACGCTGCATGCTCCCCACAGGGGGCCCAAGTGTTTACACAATTTAGTCTGGCAGTATTGTTGTTAATAGGACCACAGTTATAGTCTGGCAGTATTGTTGTTAATAGGACCACCGTTATAGTCTGGTAGTATTGTTGTTAATAGGACCACAGTTATAGTCTGGTAGTATTGTTGTGAACAGGTCTACACAGTATAAATCCTGATTTTATGACATTATAATTGTACTGTGACCGTCATATTTTTTCTCCGCCAACTTGGAATGGATCTCTTATCCTTTAAAACCATAAGAAGAGACATGCACCATGCATGTCCATATGCAATTTTGGACCAATCAGACTTACAGGTGATTTTAAGTTTATTTTTATATGTTTGGCCAGATTTTGCACCTTCAGAAAAATCCATCATGGCGGACCTTATCGGTTCTTGAGGCAAATATGTTCCCCATGAGGAAAGACACATACGTACCAAGTTTCATACATCCGGGGTGGAAATGCCAGCATTCTGAAGTTAATTATTTACTTTTGGTTATTATAGCGCCACCTATGGTTTAATCATGGTCATTCTTTCTGCCATAGTTACTGATGCTCTCTAGTTGTGGCATGCAAATTTATAGCATTTTCGGTCAGGGACTTTGAGCTATTTGACCAAAGCGGGGAAAAAGAATAATAAGGATTATACCACCAATAACAATACTGTTCCTACGTAGTAGTAGTAGTAGTAGTAGTAGTAGTAGTAGTAGTAGTAGTAGTAGTAGTAGTAGTAGTAGTAGTAGTAGTAGTAGTAGTAGTAGTAGTAGTAGTAGTAGTAGTAGTAGTAGTAGTAGTAGTAGTAGTAGTAGTAGTAGTAGTAGTAGTAGTAGTAGTAGTAGTAGTAGTAGTAGTAGTAGTAGTAGTAGTAGTAGTAGTAGTAGTAGTAGTAGTAGTAGGAACACTAATTAAGACAAGTATCCCAGTTCTAGTGGCAGCTGTCATGTGAAAAAGATAGGATACTACATGAAAACCATTGTCTTTTTCAACATATTTAAACATATGGACATTTGATTTTCATTTGAACAATATTGATGGATGGAGGTAATATAACTAATCAAATGAAACAGAAATTATTATTTTCTTAAATATTTAATCTATTTGTAAAATGGAATTAATGGAAATGCAATTTTCTTGTGAGCAAAAACAAGACACCCCCCACATGTATTGCTACTTTGTGTATTGCTACTCTGTGTGTAAATGATAAGAACATTGTTAGAGAGGATTTTGGAGGAGCCTGTCTTATTTAAACCTCAGACATTTAGTTTGGTTTGCTCTTGATTGTTGAAGTGAGTGGTGTCACCATGGAGAGATAAATCGAGCTCTCTGAGGCCTGCAGAAAGAGGGTTGTAGATGTGTATGAGTCTGGGAAGGGATTTATAAAGATCTCCAAACAATTAGAAATCAGCCATTCCACTGTCCTGAAAATAATTTACAAGTGGAGAACATTTAAAACAACTGCCAACATGGCCAGGTCAGGCCGTCCAAGCATTTTCAAACACCATGACTTCTGGAACAATGTGTTTTGGATGAAGTATTTATGCACAGTAACAGAAGACTTGTTTGGTACAAACCAAAGACAGCATTTGAGCACAAGAACCTCATAGCAGCTGTGAAGCCTGGGGGTGGAAATGTAAGCAACTTACCATGAGAGGAAGGGGGTTGTGGAGTACCCTGTACCAGTGGTAAATGTCTCCACAACCCCCTGCCCTCGAATGGTTAATTGCTTTTCTACAAAAGCTACCACATAATATAAAAAATACACAGATGTAACATTATTAAAAATACACAGTTGTAAGTTGTAACATTAAATTCATTTATTTACAATCATTAATCATTTCTTGACTTACTTGACTTAGGTCCTTTTTCTTCGGGTGTGAAGAGTAGGGCTCCGACGAGTTTACGCCACCGGTCTCTGTCCCTCGTCACAGCGGCCGCCGCCTTCCGGGGTCTCAGACCCGGCATGTCCCGCTGCCCAGGGTTCGAGTTATGTGGGAGCCAATGGGAGCTGAGCTCCCATAGAGATGGTCTGAGGCTCTCTGAGCTCCCATGAAGGCAGTAAAATCAAAAATCTGTGGGGGTCGCTAATAATACATTACCACAACTATTATTTGATCAAAATGTCAATGTAATGAATATTATTTAATTTATATTATAAATATTGTAAAATAAACATGTTTTCCAAAAGAACTACGCGCACCATTAATCTCCTGTGAATGACAGTATGCCTTTGACTGCCTGCACTTCACCACCAAGACACCATGGGGCGCAGTAGAATATTGTGCAACAGCAAAAGGTTGATTAATCAGCTGTGCGGTAAACCGTTGGAACACACAGTGCACAGCTGATTAATCAATTAAACCAATAGAGTGAGACACCAGTTGCCTTTCAGGAAGTAGTGAGATTGTGCACCTAGCCTATTATTGAGAAGCAAACATTCATTCATTAGCTATACAGGAGTATATACATACAGTAGTAACTACCATGCCGCCCAAAAAAAGGCCACTGCTGCCGACCGGGTCATCAAGCCTAGAAAATTTCGGGTTTTTATCAAAGACAAATTTGACCCTCTCCCGTTCATCCAATCTTGGATAAAGAAAGGACATCGGACGTCAGCATCATGGGTTCCAGGACCGCGACCGCAGCCTACTGAAAACAGACCACTTTGGTCTATCTTGTCTCCGTAAAGGTAAGGTGGCTTTTACTTTTTACTAACCTAGTGTACTAACCTAATGTATTTTTCGCTCCTTCTGTATAGCAAAAATAACACAATTATTGGCCGAGATACATGTGTGACTATCGCTTTTATAGCTGTTGTTTCATGTGGGGCTGTTGATGTGGTGAAATGAGTAGCCTGCAGCTGTAGCGTCAGGATATGTTGGGATTTGAGGATGAGGATGATGTTTCGGTACCGGTACCGTTTTTAAAGTATCGATTTGGCACCGGTATCGAATAAAACCCAAACTGTACCCAACCCTAACTATATGTTTACATGCCAACTAATTAGCTAATTCATTTCTGTCATTTAGAGCTGAGGGGAGCAACAGAGAGACGGACAACAGGACAGCAACAGAGAGACAGACAACAGGACAGTCACAGAGAGACAACGGGAGAGGAGAGCAATAGAGACAGAACTGAATGCACTGAACCTTTTTTTTATTCTTTGCATTATTAACACTGTTGTGTTATTGTGTTATTAAAGTGTTTAAGTGTTTTATGGTAAAGCATTATGAGTGGTGTGTGTGTGCAGGGTGCTCGTGAGTTGTATATTTTGGGGAGGGGGGAGGCTTGTGTATGGGGGCGGGGGGTCCTCACACAAAGGAGTAGCCTAGGGCCACTGACCACCTTAATCCGCTACTGCCTATAGCTAATTAAAACTTGTAAGTCCCATCGCTGTGTGGGCATGATTCGCGCGTGCATGAGAACATTTCGCACTGTTATTTTGGAGACCCCCACAGAGTTCAGCTTATAACTCGAACCCTGCCGCTGCCTCTCGACGGTTCTCCTCCAGGTTTCTTTGGGGCGTCCCCCTTGTTCTTCGTCCATCAGGGGTCCATCTGAGGGCTATTATATATTATATATTATATATTATATTATAGCCTATGCGTTGACGGTCATCCGGGCTTTTCCTCAACACGTGGCCGATGTACTTCCATCTTCTCTTTCTGATCTGCGTGCTTACTTACCATCTCTATACCAGCACGTTCTCTCACTTCTTCGTTTGACACCCGTGTATATATATATATCCTTCCGCCACAGAATATAGTTCCATAAACAACATTAACGATTGCATTGTAGGCTTGGCCACAATTCACTGGCCTTTGAGCCAACTTGTTCGTGATTGGTGCCTTGGAATGCCACTCCAGATTGGTAGACTGCTATTGGCTTAACAGTGGGCGGAGTCAGCACAGGTGTTCTTAATCAGATTGATTGGGAGGCGCATTGATACTGGAAATGCGGTCGGAGCTGAACTGAAGGGAGTTGGGGGTATTTACCACTGTTGCTAGCCAATCAGAATCCAGTATCAAAACATGCTGTTGGAGAAGTCATTGCTCACCATCATAGAATCCACTATGAATTCTATATTGTATCACAGGGTGCTTGAGGAAAATGTGAGACCATGCAAAATTGAAGCTAAAGCAGATGTGGACCATGCAACATGACAATGACCCAAAACATTCCAGTAAATCCACCAACGAACGGCTCAAAAGAAAGAAATGGAGACTTCTGGAAAGGCCAAGTGAAAACCCGGATCTGAATCCTATTGAGATGCTGTGGGGTGATTTGAAACGGGCTGTGCATGCAAGACAAGACACCCCTCAAACACCACACATCTGGAATAACGCTGCATGGAGGAATGGGAAAAACTGTGTCAGAGATTTAATTGAGGTTATTTCAGCCAAAAAGTGCAATACCCAGCTATGAGGGCAAGTTAGTTTTCATTGTTTGTTTTGTTAACACATTCACTTACTTTCAGAATGTCCTTTTTGGCCATTTATTTGTTATTTATTATATCTCATGGACCTCAATATATCCTGTGTATCAACAGCCAGTCCAGGTGTGTCCCAATGATCTAAAGCAGCAGCGTCCTCCTCTCTCTATCTACATGTCCTTTATGCTAACTGACCTGGAAAGAATTAGGCACCTTTAAATCATTTAGAAATCACCTAAAACAGTGGATGATCAACACACACATCTGTCAACATTGAAATGTCCTGTCCTATACCTGTATGTCATGTGTACCGCCTGTCTGTGTACCGCCTAACATGTCTTACCTGTACAGTCTGTGTTGCTTGTTTTTAGTCTGCTTATCGTGCGTATATGTTGCTTGCTCTTTTAACCCCCTATGTTATGCCCTTAAGCTAAATGCTTGTCCTGTCTACTTTTTTGTGCCTAGGTCTACCTATATTTTATCTTTTAAACGTACTTTTTTCCTCCAGGGAGCCGTATAAGACATCATGGCATAGGGACTGCGGATGAAAACTAGCTTTCGGGCTAACTCTGGTGTATTTACAATTTATTTTTGTTTTATTAATATGCACTGTCCCTTGAATAAATAAATGAATCTGAATCTGAAACACAGGACAGAAGAAGACAAGAGGGAGGACGACTTTCAGCTGATGGTTTCATCTGTTCAGGTCTATAATGTCAGTGCAGAAGAACAGTAGGAGACAAAGAGATACGTAAAGGCAGCACTCGAGTTGAGGGGGGATGAGGGGGGATGGCATCCCCCCCCTGAAATAAAAACAGTCAAAATCATCCCCCTTCTAAAACTGCCCTCCCCCCTTTCTATCCCTTATGTCATTTTATCAATGAACGTGGCATTACTGCTATTTCAACATTTAGTTTTGCGCATATTGAGTAAAATACTGTGGGCGAGGGAGGGGGCACGCACACATGCAATGACATTTTTACCAAGTCACTGACGCTGTGGGGATGCTAAAATTGTCCCCATATGATAAAATCCACCATCCCCCCTGATTGTCTTTTACAACTTGAGTCCTGAGTAAAGGAATGGAGCTTCTAGATCATTCCAGCCAGCCAAGGAGGCAGGAAGAGGCCGACGGTCCCCAGGATGCACACCAAGATGAACACACAGAGGAAGATGCGGTCGATCACCATGGCGACATACTTCCACTCCTGCTTGACCTGGAAGGCAATGGACACAACAATACATCCGTGTCTCAGTCCAGTCAGAGAATTAGCAAGACAATGTTGATTATTAGTTCTGTTATTATGATCATAATGTTTCCTTATTATGTGAACCGGTTTTAACTCTGTTGTAGTGTGTTGTTGTGTAGTGGTCATGTGACCTTGAAAAAGGTAGCCACATCATGAACTCACTGGCATCATTTATGGTGTGTGTGTGTGTGTGTGTGTGTGTGTGACATAGATGGTCAATCATTAAATACACATTTCATAGAGACAGTACAAATTATTGGGCTATATTTTCAGCCGGCATATAACAGAAGCTGGTCCAAACGCAGGTGTATTGTTTCGTTTGCGTCGGCAGTAACAGGTGAAATTACCAGTGCTAGGCTAGGGGGCGCTGTCTCGCATGCACTCAGGTGGGCTGAATAGCGGTCAGGTGCACTGAACAATTCTGGCCTTAAAATTAGCACTAATATTACAGACACGCCCGCTCCTAACACCAGCTCCCACTTTCGCACTAGAACTTGTTTTTTTACGTAGAACAGCACAGAACCCATAAGGTTGTGAAAGAATTGATTTCTCTTCCAAAGCATGTAGCGTGCAACACAAAACATATGTTACGGTACATGTGGGAATACGGTACATGTGGGAAAACTAGGGTTAGGGTTAGGAGAAGGAGAAGACGACAGCCTCCACGTGGCCTCCTCTGCAAGTAACAAGAAATGGTGCAAGACCAACTTGTGAAACTAATGTCGCCAACCAAACGTCGAGCTGGCAGGCTTAGGACCGGCGGACGGGCAGTCATCCCCACCGTCGAAAACCGAGGCCTGTCAGTGCTTCAACTCAATGTCGAGGGCCTAACAACCGCCAAACTCGAAGTCCTGCGTCACCTGGCTGATTCCAACGGGGCAGCGGTTCTGCTCCTGCAGGAGACACACTGCACATCCGACAACATCCTCAAGATCCCTGGGTTCCATCTCGCTGGGTCCATCTACAGCAAACAACACGGCGTGGCAACGTTCGTCCGGACTGAAATAAACTGGTCAGCCAGTAGCCAATCCCCACCAGGCTCAAACATCGAGTGGCTGGTAACAAAAATCCAGGAAACATCAGTTGTCAACGTATACAAGCCCCCACCATCGGAGCTGTCTGCGACGTCACTCCCATCAATAACTGCACCCGCCATCTATGCAGGTGACTTCAACTGTCAGCACACAGACTGGGGTTACAACCACACAACACCTAATGGAGTGGCGCTGAGTGAATGGGCCTCCAACACTGATGCCCTACTGCTCTACGACCCCAAGGAGCCTCCAACCTTCTTCTCTGCACGCTGGAACACCTCCACCAACCCGGACCTGGCCTTTGCCATCTGCCACAGCAACGACCCGAAACCGGAGAGACGCGTCCTGGACAGGTTTCCCCGCTCACATCACCGACCATCCATCATTAAAGTCCCATCACTGGTGGAACCGGTACCAGGGAAACCCGTCAAGCGATGGAACTTCCGAAAAGCCAACTGGGAGTCGTATGCTGAGGAGACTGAAAGAAGGTCAGATGGCCTGCCAGACCCAGACACAGCCGATCTGGATGCGGCCTATGCAGCCTACTGCCAGGTCCTCCTGGGTGCGGCAAAGAAGACCATCCCACGTGGCTATAACAGGAATTACATCCCAGGTTGGGACGAGGAATGCAGCCGCCTTCTGTGCGACCACCAGAGGGCTAGTTCCAGAGAAGAGGTGGACGTGACTGCAGCAGCACTGCTCCAGAAGCTGGATATCACCCGCAGGGCCAGATGGACAGAAGTTGTCGAATCAATCGACTTCACCCATTCTAGTCGCAAGGCGTGGCAGACCATCAACCAGCTCACAGGCAGAAATACTACACCCCACAGCTGCCCAGTCACAGCAAACGCCATCGCATCCCAGCTCCTGAAGAACGGCCGCTTCCCGGATGCTGACAAAGACTTTGCCCGACTGACATCGCGTGAGGTGTCCTGCATCTCGGGAGCGGCCAGTGTCGATTCCAACCTCTCGGGAGAATTCACAGCAGAGGAACTCAGTGAGGTCATGAGCAAGCTCAAGCCAGGCAAATCCCCCGGCCGTGACAACATCCACCCGGAGTTCGTCATCCACCAGAGCACAACAACATCTGGCTGGCTCTGTGCTTTCTATACATCATGCTACCGGAGATTAAAGCTCCCAAAGACTTGGCGACGTGCCTCTGTCATAGCTCTGCCAAAGCCAAATAAACCTGCAGAAGACCCCAAGTCGTACAGACCAATCTCGTTGCTCTGTGTCCCATTTAAGATCTTGGAGAGGATGATCCATAGCCGCATCGAGCCAGTGGTGGACTCACAGCTCCCACGGGAACAAGCTGGTTTCCGTCGTGGAAGATCAACAGCAGACCAGGTAACACTACTATGTCAGGACATCGAGGACAGCTTCCAGGACAATGAGAAAGCTGGGGTAGTGTACCTAGATCTGACTGCTGCATATGACACCGTGTGGCACCGGGGACTCCACCTGAAGCTGCTGAGGACAATACCGGACCGCCACATGGTGAAGTTCATCATGGAGACACTTTCCAACCGCAGCTTCATATTACAAACCAGCAGTGGCCAGTGCAGTAGGCTCAGAAGACTGAGGAACGGGGTACCGCAGGGGTCTGTTCTCTCACCGATGCTGTTCAATGTTTACATCCACGACCTACCTGATACAGCATCCAGAAAGTATGGCTACGCAGACGATCTTGCCATCATGCTGAGCCGACCAACGTGGAAGGCGATGGAAGAGGGTCTTAACGAAGACATAGGCACACTGGTAGCATACCTTCGAAGGTGGCGTCTACAACTCAGTGTCGGAAAGACAGTCGCAGCGGCATACCACCTTAGCACCAGAGAAGCCAGGAGGGAACTTGAGGTGCGCGTTGACAACAAATGTCTGGAGGCCCAGCAAGCCCCGAAGTACCTTGGAGTGCGCCTGGATCGGACATTATCCTTCAAGCAACACCTGGAAGAAGTCAAGGCCAAGGTGACATCCAGGGCCGCGCTGATCCGCCGCCTCGCTGGTACAACCTGGGGAGCCTCCACTAAGACACTAAGAATATCCACCCAAGCCCTGGTCTTCTCTGCAGCGGAATACTGCGCCCCAGTCTGGAGCAGAAGCCCTCATGCGAGAAAGGTCGACGTGGCTATCAATATCTCCCTCAGAATAATAACTGGATGCTTGAAGCCTACCCCTGTGTCCCTCTTGCCAGTCCTCGCGGGAATAGCACCGGCCGGCCTCCGACGGGAGGCTGCCACCCTCGCCCTGGCCAGGAAGGCACAAAAGTATGACTGGCACATCCTGCACAACACCACCATAACACCAGCACCTCCAAGCAGACTCAAGACCCGCCACCCTTACAACAAGGCAGCACAAGCCATGCTCAACTCCACCTCTGAGGACATCTCCAGAGATGCATGGTTGGCAGCAGCTTGGAAGCAGGAGTGGGAGTCAGCCGGGCCCTCCCGAATCCACCGCTACATCTGGGACCCAGGAGATGGCGCCATTGGAGGAGACGACCTACCACGCCGGCAATGGACCACACTGAACCGTCTACGAACTGGTGTCGGTCGCTTTAAAACATCAATGAAGGCGTGGGGCCTGGCGGACAGTGCGGCATGCGAATGCGGTGACCCAGAGCAGACCGCCGACCATATAATCACCATCTGCCCCTTATATAGACCACCTTCAGAAGCCAGCCTCTTCGACTTAGAACCAGAGATGCGGGCATGGCTACGCGACACCGAGTTGGACCTCTGACGTTACACGAAAGAAGAAGAAGGGTTAGGTGCTAGGGTGCTACGGTTAGGGTTAGGGGTAGGGGTAGGGTTAGGATTAGACTTGCCAGCATGTACCAAGTCACCCTAGCACCCAACCCTAACCCTAGTTTTCCCACATGTACCATATTCCCACATGTACCGGTCCGTAACACATACACCATACTGTATTCTTATTCAGTCACTCATCCACCTACAGAGAAGTCCATGTCCTCAGCTCGGAGGTGGTCAGCGATGTACTGCACCCCCTCCACAGCCTTCCACAGGGAGGGGGACAGGGAGAGGAGACCCTGGGCATCCCTGGAGCTGCTGGAGCCTCCAGCCTGGGTGACGTCTGCCCGGCCTGGACCCCCGCCGCCTCCTGTGTGACGCCGACACAGGACAGGACAGCTCTGCCTCCTCTCCTCCCCCAGGGGGTGGGGCTGGTTCTGGGAGAGAGGCTGTAGCTTACCGAGGCTTTTACCATTCAAGCTCTGCGATGAAATACAATGAAAATAGAATTGAATAGAATAGAATGAGCATTTTCGATTTTTCAGGGGACAAGCGGATATTTGTCTTCTGCCTTTGCTGACCCTCCAACACAACACGCACACACACACACACACAAACACACACACACACACACACACACACACACACACACACGCACACCTCTAAACTGGGGTCCTGAACCAGCATCCATGCATTACCTTGGAGGCCTCCTCGTGCAGGCTGCAGTACTGGATGCTGCGAGAGCGACCGCGGACAGAGCTCTGGGGCCTCTCTCTCTCTCCCAGGCCATACTGCACACTGAGGGAACGGAGCTTAGGCCTGCCCTGGCAGTGGTGGTGGTGGTGGTGGGGGTGGTGGTGCTTTTCCCTGGGCCGATGGGGGTAGGGGTGGAGGGGAGGAGGAGGAGGAGGAGGCGGTGTGGAGCAGCCTGGCCGGGTGGAAGAGAAGGAGGAGGAGGAGGAGGAGTGGGGTGGTGGTGGGGGTTCCTCCGAGAGGATGGTGTACTGGCTGTGGCTGGAGGAGAGTGACCCGCCCAGACCCGGAGGCTTCTGCTGCTGCTGCTGCGGTAGCCCCACCAGGGGGGCCTCCGTCTCCGTGCACCGACCCAGGGAGAGAGAGGACGAACGGGCCAAGCTGTCCTGGGGGGCACCCTGAGGGGAGGTGGCGGAGGAGGAGGTGGAGGGGGAGAAGCAGGGCTCGTCCCCGGGACCAGAACACACACCGCCCCGGACACCGTCCCGCCCCCCACCCCCGCTGCCGCGGCCGACCCTGGTGCGCATCATCTCCACGAGCTTCCCGCCGTTGACGTCTTTGACCACGGCCGGAGGACGCCTTATGCACAGGACGCCGGGCACCACATCCAGGAAGACGGCGCGCACCCAGCACGGCATGGTGTGCGTGCGCGGCGATCGGTGGTGCACGTTGAGCACGAAGATGGTGATGATGATGGAGAGGGTCTTCACGAAGATCATGGTGAAGAGGAGGTACTCGCCGATCAGGGGGATGACCAGCGAGGTGGAGGGGATGATCTCGGTGATGAGGAGGAGGAAGACGGTCAGGGAGAGGAGGACGGAGATGCACAGGGTGATCTTCTCCCCGCAGTCGGAGGGCAGGTAGAAGACCAGGACGGTCAGGTAGGAGATGAGGAGGCAGGGGACGATGAGGTTGATGGTGTAGAAGAGAGGGAGCCTCCGGATGAGGAAGGAGTAGGTGATGTCGGAGTAGACCTCGTGGCAACATTCGTACTTCTTGATGTTGTAGTTGGCCACGGCGCTGACGAGCACCCACTCTCCACTCTCCCAGTAGTTCATCTGCGGTCCGGAGAGAGGGCAGGGAGAGAGGGAGAGAGAGAGGGAGAGAGAGGAAGGGAGGGAGGGAAAGAGAGAGAGAGAACAAAAGAGAAAGAAAGCAAGAGAGAGAGAGAGATGAGAAATTATAAAGGCATTCCGTTCATATTTACCCATAACAGACAATGTGTCCTCAACGTCACAGCCTGGAATGGAATGACAGAGGAAAAGAGCAGAATTCTCACCTGCTCCATGTTGGCTGGCCACTCACCTGGTACACATTGTGCTGGCCACTCACCTGGTCCACGTTGCTGGCCATGCTGACCAGGTCGATCTTGGCCCTGTCGTAGGTCCACGAGCCGAACTTCATGGTGCAGTTCTGCTGGTCGAAGGGGAAGAAGATGACGTCGATGCTGCAGGAGGACTTGTAGATGGCCGGGGGGACCCACTTGATCCAGCCGTCGTGGAAGAGGTGGGCCTTGGTCAGGTGGGTGACGGTGAAGTCACCGTCGGCACTGGGGAGGAGAGAGAGGGGGGAGCCAAACGAATCACACATCGTGACGTTAGAATTATAAGGTTCTATCTCAATTTTGTCAAAATTTTGTTTTTTTTACATAATCTGATCCATTAGGTGTTTATTAATGCCTGTGTGGTGCCTGCAAACTGTGACACTTTAAAATAACGTGAAAAAATACTTTTGTGCAATATGACAACCCTAGTTGACTATCTGTGCAGTATAGTACAGTGGATTGTGTACATAGCCTTTATTTATGTAAACCAGCTCCTTACCTTCTTGTGATTTTATGCTTCTTCTAAAATGTTTTTTTTTGTTTTCCTTTCCTAACACCAGTGGAGCCACCCCTCCTAAATTTCGTTGTTTGGTACCTGTACTGTAGCAATGACAAATAAAGTCCATTCCATTCCATTCCATTCCATTCCATTTTTAAAATGTTGACATTTTTGAGTTAGTAATTAATAAAATACAAAGGTTCCATCTCACAGAACATAATGGAATGTGAAAACTTTGACGCTCAATATCTCTGAACTACCCTAAACGGAGATAGAACCGTAATTCTAAGCTCACAAGATGGAGAGGTAGAGTATCTTAACTCCATGGTTAGTATGTGGATGGAATGTATATGTACAACATTCTGTATTTAGGGTATTTGGATGGAGTTTATGTCTATTAGGGGAGGCTGGTTGAGGCATCAGCTACCTCCACCAGCCTTCCCTGATATGTATATGTTACGGTACATGTGGGAATACGGTACACGTGGGAAAACTAGGGTTAGAGTTAGGTGCTAGGGTGACTTGGTACACGCTGGCATGTCTAACCCTAACCCTAACCTTAACCCTAACCCTAGTTACCGTAGCACCCTAGCACCTAACCCTAACCCTAGTTTTCCCACATGTACCGTATTCCCACATGTACTGTAACACATATACTATACTATTTTAACCGCCTATGATTAATGTATGCTCTTTTAACCCCCTATGTTATGCCCTTAAGATAAATGCTTGTCCTGTCTACTTTTTTGTGCCTAGGTCTACCTATATTTTATCTTTTAAATGTACTTTTTGTGCCGTATACAACATCATGGCATAGGGACTGCGGATGAAAACTAGCTTTCGGGCTAACTCTGGCGTATTTACAATTTATTTTTGTTTTATTAATATGCACTGTCCCTTGAATAAATAAATGAATCTGAATCTGAATCTGAAATCATGTATTTGAGGGTGGTGGGTAGCCTGGAAGTCGGGGGCTATAGTGTATCAATAATGACACTTTGGGGTGAAAACCTAAACATACTTGTTGTACAGAACGATGTCTGGTCTCCAGATGAGCTGTGAGGGGATCCTCATGGACGTGATGTTTTCATATTCTCTAGGGTTCCATCTCAGTTTGTAGTCGTACCACTCCTGAAAGAGCAGAAACAACAGTAACAGTATGGCAACAAACAGACACCTCGACACCAAATCGCTGCCCAAAAACTGCTAACCCTAACCCTAACCCTAACCCTATTGTCGACAGTATCCGTATGATTAAATGGAGAGATACTCACTTGTTTCACCCAGACGTTTGTGGTCATCATTTGATTTTTCTCGTCCTTGGAGAAAAAGAACAGTTGGCTGTTGGAAGGGGATATGTACTGTATGATCACGGTCTTAAATGACTGATAATGTGCAAATTCATGGTACCCCTTGAAAAGAAAGGTCACATGTTTCAACTGTCATACTGTAATATCTGGCCCTAGCATAGATTACTTTTTCTTGTGATGACTGATAGACGGACGTTTCACTTACTTAGACAAATATATTTGTTGTAAGTTGCTTTGGATAAAGGTGTCTGTTAAATGCCAAAAGTGTAAATGTAAATATCACAGGAATGAAATCAATGGTTCATTGTCCCTCACCACGTCGATGAGCTGAGCGATGGACAGGCCGAAGCGTACACTGACCACGTCAGTGGTGTTAGCGACGGGCCGCGCTAGCTTGTTGTAGCGGCTGAAGAGAGTGTTCAACAGCCTGTCCTCCGCCTGAGCCCAGGCCCCGGGGTGGGAACACTCTGGAGGAGGGGAGGGGGGAGGGGGGAGGGGGGGGGGAGAGGTGGGGGAGTAGTGGAGGGGGGAGAGGTGGGAGAGGGGAGAGGTGGGAGAGGGGAGGAGGGGAGGTGGGAGAGGGGAGGGGGGAGAGTTGGGAGAGGGGAGGAGGGGGAGGAGGGGAGGGGGGAGAGGTGGGAGAGGGGAGGAGGGGAGAAGGGGAGGGGGGAGAGGTGGGAGAGGGGAGGAGGGGAGAGGTGGGAGAGGGGAGGAGGGGGAGAGGGGGGAGTAGGGGAGGGGGGAGGAGGGTAGAAGGGGGAGAGGTGGGAGAGGGGAGGGGGGGGAGTAGGATGTTGTTTAGGATGAGTAGGATAATGATGAGAATTAGGGGGAGAAACAAAGGGGAGGAAGAGAGACAGAGAGACAGAGAGACAGAGAGACAGAGAGACAGAGATCCAGAGAGACAGAGAGACAGAGAGACAGAGAGACAGAGAGACAGAGAGACAGGGAGACAGAGAGACAGAGAGACAGAGAGGAAGAGAGACAGAGATAGAGACGGAAATGAGAGGAAGATGGAAGATGGAGGGATGTGAAGAGGGGAAGGAGAAAGGAGTGATTTTAGAGGGAGGGGGGAAGAGGGAGAGAAGGAAGAAAAAACAACATTATTTTACATACAATTACACATTCCACGTAAACATACATTATTCACTGTAAAGTGTATATGCACCTGCTTTGATTGTTTTACTAACAACACAGTACACGCTTCATGGTTCAATCCCATTTTATGTCCCCCATTGATCAACCTCCAACCATCCAATCTCCATCTGCTTCATATTCCTCTCTTACTAAAATATAATGGATCCATACCAGCACAATGGAGCTCTTCATCTTTGGAGTTTGCATGCAGGGAGCATACACTACCTTCTCATCTATCCTTCTCTGGCCTTCAATGTAATCCCTGTGTTCTCTACTAGAGTAATCCCATAATGGTAATACCAAGATGCCTTTCCCGTCAGTAATATCTGTACGTGAACTTGAATGACCTACAAAAACGAAGTCATATAACCATAGCAGTGGAGGCTGGTGGAGGTAGACATCGGAGGATGGGGCTCATTGAAATGCATGGAACGGAATAGGGAACGGTTCCTTATTCCATCCCGTACATTACATTGAGCCCCGTCCTCCGACGTCTACCTCCACCAGCCTCCCTGAGCTCATACATTCAATTGCATGACGCAAGACGTGTGTTCTTTTGGCTACATCATGTGGCTCATACATTTGATCATGTGTGTATCATGACTTGGTTGTTTGAAAAGATCTCAAAAATAATATAATTGATGGTATAATTTGGGTTCATTCACAACTGAGACTATCTCTTCCCACTAGAGGGCACTGTTACAACATAGAGTCCAACAGTTTCTACTAACCTTATGTGTGCGTTCTGCAACGTAAGATTAGATCAGATTCAACTTTATTGTCATTGCATTGTACAGAGTACTGAGACAACAAAGTGTAGTTTGGCATCCAACCAGATAGTGCAAATAGTGGCATAGTGCAAAATACATGATATTATAGACTGTGCATGATACTACAGTGAGTATAAATAAATGAGTATAATATATACATGAGATGAATATCAATATGATATGTACAGCTGAACAAGGGCAATAGGTATTGAGGTATGTTACATGTCATGTAAGTTGTATAATTGGAGACCAATAATTATTACCATAATAAATACAGTATGTATAAACAAGCAGTAGTGCAAAAAAGTTTCACTGAAGTCCTGAGTGTGCAGCCAGTAGAGGTATGGGGGGGGTACACTGATACTGGGAGATCATGTTCCTCTTGTTGGGGGGTGGAGGGAGGGTGGTGGGTTCAGCAGAGTAACAGTTGCAGGGAAGAAGAAGCTGTTCCTGAGCCTGCTAGTGTGGGAACGGAGACTCCCGTTCCTCCTCTCGGATGGTAAGACGCAGTGGCGGCTGGTGCTAACATTTTTGGGTGGGGCACAGTCTTAATAACCAGGGTTCCCTTTAACACATTCAATCACCAATCATTCTGATCGTATTTTCTCTCTTCCCCTCCTAGACCCAAACTCACAGTGGTGGTTGTGAAGAAGCGGATCAGTTCCAGGTTCTTTGCCCAAATTTGCGGCAAGATGGCCAACCCACCCCCTGGAACAGTCATCGACACTGAGGTCACCCGCCCAGAATGGTATCGATTCAATACGCAATTCAGAAAATATGTTGTTTTTTTAGAGATGTGCTATGTCTGCTTTATCCAGTCTTAAAACGGTGGCTACAGTTGCAATTTCCCATTTTCAGGTACGACTTCTTCATTGTCAGCCAAGCTGTTAGACAGGGAAGCGTCTCCCCAACCCACTACAATGTGGTGTATGACAGCAGTGGACTGAAGCCTGACCACATGCAGCAACTGACCTACAAACTCTGCCACATGTACTTCAACTGGCAGGTATGCTGGGTTGTCTTACCAGTAGTAGTTTTAAAGGGGAGGTTTACCCGAACTTTCATTATTTCGTGTGCAGCTGCATCATAGCCATCAAAACGTGAGGTCTGTTGTGACGGGGAGAGAGGGGGGGATCTTGGGAGTTTGGAACATCAGGGCATTCAAAGCGAGATATAATTTTACTCAGAGATTGTTTTATAACATGATTCTTTGTGTGTGGATATGTCTACTTTAGAATAATGAAAACAACAAATGCACAAAATTACAGGGTAAAGGTCTGCTTAAACTATTCTCTTGGTCAGTAATTCAAATGCAGGCATGAACAGGGTGTAGTTCACATTGAAACACATCTTAAACCTACTGATGTATCCATATTGGTTATGAAATCAAACATACTGTATTTACATATGGTTTTCCCATTTCAGGCATGCAAGTTGTTTTTTGATGCATAAATTGTCGTTGATTTTGTCTCCCCCAATTATTTCAGGGGATCATCCGAGTGCCTGCACCCTGCCAGTATGCCCACAAGCTTGCTTTCCTGGTGGGACAGAGCATCCACAGAGAGCCCAACATGAACCTGGATGACTTCCTCTACTACCTGTGAGAGGGGAGCAGCTACCTGAAGAGCACTTTGGAGTGAACTTGCCTGCCCTCTCTGCCTGCACTGCCCTGCCCTGCCTGCCCTCTCTACCTACCTGCCCTGCTTGCTGACCCTCCTGATCTGCCTGCTTCACTATAGAAGCTCTGCCCCTATTCCCCGGAATCAATAAATACACCCAGCTTTGGGTTTTACTCTCCATCTGCCTCTTGTGTTCTGCACTAGTCTGGTTGTCACAAATAAAGAGAGTTGACTCAGTAGTAAGAGGGCATTGGCTGGCAACCATAGGTAACATATATGTAGTTTTACTGTCTAAACTTCCTTCCATTATCCTTATCAGCCAACATAGTGAATTCAAATCATATCTTTCATACAAGCACAACATTGACTTCAGAACATCAATTTCTGGGGCAAAGTAACCACACATTTCACTTTCCCCTTTGAACATCCAGAGGAAATTAGATGCAGTATGTCCATCCAGAATCCATGTTCAGCTCTGTTACTGTACATCTTAATACATAATACATAATACATAATACATTGGTATCTTGTTTTTTCCATCCACTCTTGTTCTTGTGCCCGTTCCTCGCTTCTGTCTTGTCTGGGACTTTAAGCTGTTTGCTTCATAGCAGTCCCACACCACATCCACTCTGTCAACACTTTCCAAGTAAGCTGCAACAACTGAAATACCTACATTCATAGCCTAATAGACAATTCTGGACTTAGAGAACTATAGTAAATAAATTATTATATGAAATATATTATGAAAATTGAATATGCATATTCTCAGATACTGCGATTTCATTTTAATCATTCTCAGTCACAACATCACTGATTTCACCACTAACTATTCACCAGAACATTTTATGATGTTGTATATGGTATCATTGTAATCCTTGACCTTCAAAACAGGGGGGTAGACATCATTTGTTCAGTGTTAAGTTATCATGTTTGGTTGAGGAGATATGAAGCAAAATACACAATTGGGCTATGGCGGAAAGGAAAATGCCCGCCATGGCCACTAGGAGGAGTTTTTGCGAGTGCTCCACGTCTGAAAATGTTCATGTTCAAGTTCAATGCCCAAACTGTACAAGTGTACCAAGTGTTGTGCTTTTATGAAAAAGTGAACTATTTTTTCACATATTAACCGGACTATACCAACTAGTGGACATATTTTAGATTGGAGCAAATCGCATGTGACTATTATGAAAAGGGGAGGTAGAGAGCTCTCCCCGAAATGTCCGTGGTCGTAGTGATTACTGCGCCATTACACTACCAAGATATAGTTCTCTCTCCTACCCAACTGTATAGCCTACTATATAACTAAACAACGAGTATGTGTACAGTGTCTAGTAAGACATTTGTTTTACTTCCTTTGAGTCGAAAATGCTGCCCGTGTATTCAATAAATAACATATTTATAGAATTCAGTATTCTGTGAACCAATGAATGACAGGAGAATTGTATGACGTGCGCAGTGATACTCAGGGGTGAGAAGCCCTACAAATGACCTGATACAATTCGTATCGCAGACAGTTGATCAGATTTGAAAGAAGTCACTTCTATGTAAGTACATCTAAGGCGTTCTGTGAGGAAATAGAGCTAGCTACACGATGTTTATGACCTTACATGCTGCCAGATAATCACTGTCAAAGTAATTAAAGAATATAAGCTTTTAATTGAGCCACATGAGATGGTTTCAAGTCCAGTTGCCACCAGTTGTGATTTTAGCGAGCTAGTTTAGACAGGCCGCCTGTTCTAACGCGATGTTTAAATGTTCAATAATATTAGCCAGTTAGTAATTAATACATCTAAAGCAATGCATTTTAACTGTAGACTACAGAAGCAACGATGACTCTATTAGCTAATGTATGAAGTACAAAGTGGTTGTTAGTTAGCTAGCTAAGGCTGGTCTCTTGCCTCGTGCAGCACTTTGCGCCAGTATGTGGTCACGACTGTGTAAGTAAGTAAAGTAAGTAAAGCTTTATTTATATAGCGCCTTTCGTACATGAAATGCAACTCAAAGCGCTGTGGTCACATAGACATGTGCTCGTGACTGTCTTTAACCATCTATGGCACCTTGTTGCCTCTAGCCATTATTGGCCTTTTACATTCACACAATGCATCCCCAGTTATGATGCAATACTTAGAAAAAGAGGCAGGGCCATAAGGAACCAATAGCAGTGTTTGAATTTGTCACTCTGGAGGCCATGCAGCATCCCTTTCTTCCAGACCTTCCCACAAGAATTAGCTTAGACATTTCTGTCCACAAAAATCGATTAAAAACATATTTTCCTGGCCTTTTTCAACTTTGAAAAAAATATATTCACAATAATAGGTAAGTAAAGCTTACTTTCTAATAGTTTAATAATTTACTTTATTTGCTAATTAAGTAATGGAAACAATCCTAGTCCCTAAAATTAACTACTCTGTCCATTTACCTCATAACCATAAAACCAGACTCAACAACCTAAACAACTCCATTGAGAAACTTAGCCACATCCCCCAAATCCCCCCACAGGACTTTCACACCTACCAAGATCTGATTCATTGGACACCCCTTACAGGAACTAACATTTGGACTCTCTGGCAGAAGTCTTTAAACTAGTGACCCTCTCTAGCGCAGACCAGCGGGAGAGCGGTACTAATCCCCATCACCTAGAAACGAGTGTCAAAAGCATCTTCAACCTCTCTAAGTCCTTCCGACCTACCCCAGCCCAAATTTCCCTACTCAAAAGGGGCCTCTCCTTTATCCCCACCCTCGACTTAACCAAGAGGTCTCGCACGCGATTACAAACGGAGGCTCTCTCCTACCACAGGCGTCTAGAATTAATAGCCTTCTTTGATAAAGACCCCGAAAACACAGTAGAGATCCCCCGGTTCCTACCCAAATCCACCTGGGAACCTTCCTACACCCAACTCCCCCATTTACTATCCTGTCTGAGGCAAGCGGATGACGAAGCCATCTCCTCCATGCCCCTTCTCCGGGAAACCCCCAACCTACTACCAGAAGAAGTCTCAGCCCTCAAATTACTCCAAAATGACCCACACATAATCATCAAACCGGCAGATAAAGGCTCAGTGGTTGTCATTTTGGACAGAGACCAATACATCACTGAAGCCGAAAGACAATTACATTTACCACAATATTACACAAAACTAGCGGCACCTATCTTCCCCAACACTGCCTTAGAAATCTTTGACATACTGTCAGAATTACACGGCACAGGCCACATTAATGACAAACAAATACGCTACCTGGCCGGTGAGGTAGATCCACAAGCCAGATGCTTTTACCTCCTCCCTAAAATCCATAAACCCCCTTCCTCGTGGCCTAAGCCCCTTGAGATACCAGCGGGCAGACCCATAGTCTCAGACTGCGGCAGCGAGACCTATGGTATTTCAGAATATATTGATCATTTCCTTAACCCCCTAGCTACTCTTCACTCTAGCTATGTTAAAGACACTTACGACTTCATAGCCAAAGTTAAATCAGCCCAGTTGGGCCCCAATGACCTACTCTTTTCAATGGACGTAGACAGCCTATATACTAACATCGAAACTGCACCAGGGTTAGAGGCAGTCCGCAAATGCCTATTGGAGAATCCGGTAGTGGGTCGACCGGACTTTCAAATTATGAGACTCCTGGAAATAGCACTTACCAAAAATGATTTCAACTTCAATGGCCAAACCTACTTGCAGATCAAGGGAGTAGCCATGGGCAAAAAATTTGCCCCAGCCCTGGCAGACATCTATATGGCAGAATGGGAAAGGACCATCCTCCCCCTCTGCCCCCTCAAACCATCTTACTACCTCCGGTACTTAGACGACATCTGGGGCATTTGGCCTTACTAAAGGGAAGAATTCAAGGAATTCGCTAATATACTAAATTCCCACCACAAATCCATTACCCTCAAACATAGCCTTGATTTTAACTCCATTGATTTCCTAGACACCACAACCTTCAAAGGAAATCATTTCCCCCTAACAGGTAAACTGGATATTAAAGTGTTTTTTAAGGACACTGATACCCATTCCCTCCTCCACCGAACTAGTTTCCATCCTCCCCACACCTTCAGAGGCCTAGTAAAGTCCCAATTACTTAGATTCCACCGATTCCAGACCTTCCCACAAGAATTAGCTTAGACATTTCTGTCCACAAAAATCAATTAAAAACATATTTTCCTGGCCTTTTTCAACCTTTAAAAAAATATATTCACAATAATAGGTAAGTAAAGCTTACTTTCTAATAGTTTAATTTACTTTATTTGCTAATTAAGTAATGGAAACAATCCTAGTCCCTAAAATTAACTACTCTGTCCATTTACCTCATAACCATAAAACCAGACTCAACAACCCAAACAACTCCATTGAGAAACTTAGCCACATCCCCCAAATCCCCCCACAGGACTTTCACACCTACCAAGATCTGATTCATTGGACAGTATGGACACCCCTTACAGGAACTAACATTTGGACTCTCTGGCAGAAGTCTTTAAACTAGTGACCCTCTCTAGCGCAGACCAGCGGGAGAGCGGTACTAATCCCCATCACCTAGAAACGAGTGTCAAAAGCATCTTCAACCTCTCTAAGTCCTTCCGACCTACCCCAGCCCAAATTTAGAAACAGAAAACATCAAAACACAGACATGCGTGATAGAAGCCTCTCCATGGTAGAGGCAAGCAACCATACTTTGATTAGAGTCAGTTTGAGGATAAATGTCGATATATTCTGACAGATTACATCTCCATGGTAACGCCATCGAGGTAACATCAACAGATGATAAGGAAGTGGTGGGCGTGGTCTCAGGGGGGCACAGGAAGTGCTCAGGGCATGGTGACATCACATCCTCTCTCCTCCGATAAACATTGGCTGTGTTCGGAATAGCGTACTAGCATACTCAATGAGTATATACTGCATACTACCTACTAAATTCATAATAATACTGTAGTATAGTAGTATCCGAAAACCAGCCGACCATTATGCATCCGCCGGGAGCGGCGAATTTAAACCTCCATTTTAAACCTCCATTAGCTAAAATATGTAATTTTGGCTTTACAAGTGTTAACATGTCATTTTATGAAGTTTTAATATAGGCGAGAAAGTAACCACATATATTCCCAAAATGTGTCCAGTTTACCAAAATAACACGTTTATATATCTGATCTAACGATTTTTTGCGCCTTCTGTTCGCTAGCTGTGTTCGTAAATTCGCCCTGGAAATATGATCAGCACTCATGGAATGCCTCTTGTCCAATCAAATTACCTGGTCCCTTTATGACGTTGCACCCAGTGTGCGCTCCGGCGCTCTCAGAGCGATTTTAACTTCTCCCTTCATCCAGGACACCTTGTGCATAGTCTACCCACAAATAGAGTGCTTATATAATGAAGTTCCATGAACAAGAGTGCTCCAGGCACAGGCATATGGATGCTTAGGGTCATGGTCCTGTTGCTCACGGCCATACTAGCCTGAATACGACCTGTCGTAGAGCGGGATAGCAGCGGGAGCGTTTTGAAAATTATTGTGTGCATGAGAGTTTGGTGTTTGAATATTTGCGTAGTTTGTGTGAGTGAAAGGAGAGTCAGTGTGTAAGAGTTTATTCCCCCAGCAGCTTGCTGTTAGGGGGGATATTTTTGTTTTTTCGTTTTGTTTGTACACGGACGGCTCAAACATGGTAAAAGAACTCGGAACGACAGACGACACGACTAAGAAAACGGACACCGGCATGGCGAAAGAAGGAGAGAGAGAGAGAGGAGATGGAGAGACAGAGAGGGAGAGATGGAGAGAGAGAGGAGAGAGAGAGAATAGCGAGGAAGAAGCAGGCGGCGGAAGCGAGGGCGAATGCGGAGAGAGAGGAGAGAGAGGGAGAGAGGAGAGAGGAGAGAGAGGAGCCGGCCTACAGCAAGGAGTTGACGGTGGCGGTGGAGCTGGTCGGCGAGGAGAAGGTGACGATGATGGCACTGCTCCGGGCGACGAAGGAGGTGTGCGGGCTCGTCGTGGGCTGTCGCTACATCAGATTAAACAAATACGAAGTCACGATGAGCCATCCGAAGGGGAAAGAGAGGCTGCTCGACGGCTTCAAGATCAAGGAGACGAGGCTCATGGCGAGGGAGCTGTGCGGGGACGAGATGGTGGTTTCCTTCATCGGGCTGCCGGTCTACACCAAAGACGGGGACATTTTACGGAAACTATCGGACTGGGGGGGTGCAAGCGGTCTCCCAGATAAAGAGGAGGATGTGGCCGGGGACCAGCATTTGCGAAGGTACACGTTTTGTTAAGGTGAAATTCAATGATGTTGTTAAGTCACTGCCGTACTCGACCAAGTTCGAGACGGACAATGGGTCTGATTTCTTTCGGGTGATTCATGACAGACAGGTGAAGGTGTGTAGGATGTGTCTGCAGCCAGGGCACATCCTACGGGAATGTCCCGAGTTCAGGTGCAGAAGGTGTGGGCTCAGCGGGCATTATGCGAGGGAATGCGCGACTTTTGAAAACAAGTGCAGGGGGTGTGGGGACCTGGAATCCCAATGTAAGTGTAGGGAGGAAGAGGAAGTAGTGACGAGTCCATCCACTGTTTTTAGACAGAGGGAGGAAGAAGGGAAGGGGGGAAAGGGGGAAGAGGAAGAGAAGGGAGAGGGAGAGAAGGGAGAGGGAGAAGAGGAAGAGAAGAGCGAGGGAGAGGAGGAAGAGGGGATGGAGGAGGGAGTATCGTTGACAGCTCAGACTGTGTCAGAAACTCAGAGTACGAGGTTGTCGGGACTGACAGGAGAGAGTGGGGGGGGGGGGCATGGGGTCGAGCCTCGACAGCTTTATGGGGGTAACGCAGGCATCGGAGTTGCAAGGGAGCGCACAGACGACCGGGGGGAGAGGTTCCCAACAAGAGCCTTTGCCCCCGAGAGTCGTGCGCCCGAAAGAAGCACAAGAGGCAGGCAACAAATCAAAGGAGGGAACCCCCATGAACAACGAGTCGGAATGGCGAGGGGCCGTATCCGTAAGCCCCCCCCCGAAAACATCTGAAAAGATGTTAACAAGTGTCAGTGACGATGGGTGCGGGGAGCAAGACGAGTCTGAGCTGTTGACGATAGTGGGAGGGAGGAAGAGGGCGCTGTTAGAGGGGAAACTAAAGCGCAAGTCAAAGCAGCAGAAAGCGGAGGGAAACAAGAAATAAAAGTAAAATGGTAGTAAACATGTTTATCCTCCTACACTTGTTTTCAATGGTCACGCTTTCCTCCATAAACATCAACGGGCTCAACAATATGGAGAAGCTGGAGGAGGTGCTGGTGACTTTCACATCTGATTTTCTGATACTGCAGGAGACAAAGTGGACAGACACCAAAATGACAGAAATCAAGGGGAAATGGAGGGGTATGCTGTTTGCAAATAATGGGACAAACAAATCATGTGGGGTAGCAATATTAATTAAAGAGAATAGGGTAGAGAATGTAAAAGAGGTTTTGAATGACGGGAAGGGTAGAGTAATAGGGATAGAATTTAATATAAATAATGTTATCTTTAGATTAATCAATGTGTATGCATCAAATAGAGAGGTTGAAAAGAGGGATTTTTTTGTAGAACTGGGTTTGCACTGCACAGGGAATTGTATTTTGGTGGGTGACTTTAATGTATTTTGCACTAAGATGGATGTTTATAGAGTAGATAGTTTTAAGACAGATTCAGCTAGGAGGGGGTTATTAGAAATGATAGAGCAGAGAAATGTAATAGATGTGTGGAGAGTTAGGAACACAAGTAAGAGAGAGTTTTCGAGAAGACAGGTAGTTAGTGGGGTTTTGAAGCAGAGTAGAATTGATTTATGTTTAGTGTCACAGGGGATAGAAAAGGAAATAGGGGATATACAACACAAATTCACGGGGTACAGCGATCTTGGGTTTTGGAGACAGTGCAGGAGTATTATGAGAATTTATTCAAAAAAGGTAGTGTAGACAATGACAGTGTAGGAGAAGTTTTGGGGACAGTTGAGCATAGGTTAGCGGATAGTGACAGGGAAGGGTGTGATAGGGATTTATCAGAGGGGGAGGTCACCTTAGCCATTCAGAGCTCAAATAATGGCAAAAGCCCGGGCTCTGATGGCTTACCAGGTGAATTCTACAAGTGTTTTAGTGCAGTGCTTAGTAAGATTTTGTTGAGGGTTTATAAGGAAATGGAAAGGGTAGAGAAGGTTAGTGAGTCGATGGCAACAGGGTTAATTACTTTATTATACAAGAAGGGTAGTAAGTTACAGTTAGGGAATTACAGAGGGATTAGTTTATTGAATACAGATTACAAAGTGTTAGCGAAGATTTTAGCCAATAGGATTAAGTCAGTAGTAGGGTCCATAGTGTCATCGACTCAGGCGTATAGCATACCAGGGAGAGATATAGCGGATACAATAGGGTCAGTCAGGGATACAGTGAAACACATGAAGGAAGAGGGAGGGATAGTGTTGAGTGTAGATTTCAATAAAGCTTTTGATAGAGTAGAGCATGAGTTTATGTTTAGGACGTTAGAGAAGTTTGGTTTTGGGGAGAGGATAGTTCAGTGGATTAGGTTACTGTATAGTTGTGCAAAGAGTAGGGTAAAGTGTAGTGGAGTTTTGACAGATAGTTTTAGTTTAGAAAGATCAGTTAGGCAGGGTTGTCCGTTGTCCAGTCTGCTGTATAGCATTACAGCAGAGCCACTGGCGACGATGTTAAAATCAGACAGACACATTCAGGGTATACATATTCCAGGGGGTGGGAGGAGTTTAATACATCAGTATGCAGACGACACAAACATAACAGTTAGGGACGTAGATAGTGTGAAGAGAGTAGTCAAGTTATTAGAAGTATATGGGAAAGCATCAGGGGCCAAAATGAATGTAGAGAAGTCAGAAATACTGTGTGTAGGGAGTGTAGACATGAGTGAATGCGATTTACCTTTGAAAGTGGCAAAAGGAATGATAAAAGTGCTAGGAGTGAATGTGGGTGTGAATGAAAAAGAAGCAAGGGATGTAACATGGACAGGGATTTTGAACAGGGTGAAACAAACACTGAATTCATGGAGAAGGAGAAAACTGAAACTAAGGGGGAAGGTGACGGTAATAAACTGCCTGATCCTATCAAAGGTGAACCATGTTTTAAGTGCACTAGATTTACCTTTGTGGGTCACGAAAGAATTGAATGGGGTGATAAATAGTTTTTGTGGGATAGCAAGCAGGCACTAATTAGGCACAGGGTGTTAATAAATAGTTATAAGAATGGGGGGTTAAAATTGATAGATATAGAGGTGAAGAAAAGGGCACTTAGGGTCAAAATTGTGAAAACGTTTTTGTATGGTAGGGATGAATATTGTTGGATGGGTTTCTTTGAGGATTATTTGCACAGGTATGGGGGGTGTGGTGTGAATGGTCTTTTAGTGGTTTTTAATAAACCACGGTATGAGGGAATGTCACTGTTTTATAGAGAGGTGTTTGAGGCATGGGGGAAATATTTAGAGCAGGTAAGGTGTTATGTATGTAGACAATAACATCGCTAATTCCCGATCAAGAATGGAGGCAGAGACGGCGAAACACTTTGATTATATCCGTAGTAGCTTTACTGAACACATCGCAGGTATACAGGCATAATCCCTTCCGCATTTACCTATCCGCTTTTTATCACTCCAACTACGGTGGTCCACATAGCTCAAAATTACACTTCAATACATAACATATTTCCTCCCCCCTTAAATGATAATGTCCACATTAGCATCATACACATTAAATGTCAACTAGGGAGAGATGGTAGACAGGGTTAGCACCAGGCGCTCAGGAGGTTTCCTGTCTCTTGGGGGATAGCGCCTCAGCACCGGAGAAGGGCTGGGTTCCAGCTCGATCACAGGGCATTCGATCACCGAGGGGTCTGGAGGTGCTGGCTCTACTGCAGGCGGCGAAGGGTGCTCAGGTGTGGTGTCAGCTCGTCCGTGAACGTGAATCCTGATGCCCCGGATGTGGGGCTGGTCACTCCTAGCTCTCTAGGCAACAACTGGTCCACGTGCCTACGCCATGTCTGATTGTCTTTGGTGTGAACATGATAGGAAACAGGTCCAGTCTTCCGGAGGACCGTGGCAGGGGTCCATTTCTCCTTAGTAGTGTAGTTGCGTGCGAGGACAGAGTCTCCAACATCAAACTGTCTGTCTTTAGACCGCTTAGCTCGCTGATTTACTTGTTCCTGCTGTTTCTCGTGGACTGATGTTTCCGTTGAGGTAGGTCGCAGCAGATCAAGACGTGTCCGAAGCTGCCTCTTCATTAGAAGGTAAGCTGGCGAGGTCCCAGTCGTTGCATGAGGGGTATTACGATACTTGAATAGAAAAGTATCAAGGCGTTGCTTCAAGGGAGCCTCACTCTTGGATGCTTTGAGGGCATGTTTTACAGTTTGCACCATTCTCTCCGCCAATCCGTTGCTGGATGGATGGTATGGACTTGAAAGGATGTGCTTAATTCCATTGTTCTGTAGGAAGTCCTCCATCTCTGTTGATACAAAAGATGGCCCATTATCAGTGACGATCTGCTCAGGGAGTCCAAATCGACCAAACATCTCCCTCAATATCTGAATGGTCTTCCCCGAGGTGATGGTGGACATGACAGCCACCTCAGGCCACTTTGAGTGTGCGTCCACGGCCACCAGCAGCATAGCTCCATCAACTGGTCCTGCAAAATCCAGATGAACTCGTTGCCAGGGACACGCTGGCCAGTCCCAAGGATGCAGCGGAGCCAGGCTTGGTGTGTTTCTGATGACTTGACATGATGGGCATGATCTGGCTTTAGATTCAATGTCATAGTCTAGCCCAGGCCACCAGAAGTAACTGCGTGCAAGCTCTTTCATCCTGACGATGCCACAATGGCCTGAGTGTAGCTCTCTCAGGACTGGTTCTCTCAGCTTTGTCGGGATTATGACCCGCATGCCCCAGAGCAAGCATCCAGCCGTCACCGTCAACTCCTTCCCACGCGAAAGGTAAGGCTGAAGATCCGGTGGTGCGTCAGGAACCTGTGACAGATCCCCTCTCATAACGCGGTCAAACACCCTGGAGAGGATGGGGTCCCCCTTTGTTTCCTTCCTGACACGGTGAGCAGTCACCGGGGCACTCTCCACCATGTCAAAGTAGAAAATGGTTTGCTCCTTGCTCTTAGGGTGATCAGGAAGTGGAAGGCGTGACAAAGCATCCGCATTGGCGTGTGCCCCTGACCTCCGGTACTTAATTTCATAGTTGTGAGCACTGAGGAGCAGTGCCCAGCGCTGCATGCGGCTTGCTGCCAGGGTCGGTATCCCTGCATACGGACCCAAGATGGATGTCAAAGGACGATGGTCGGTCAGCAGGGTGAACCTCCTTCCGAACAGGTAAGTGTGGAACTTTTTAATTCCAAAGATAATGCTTAATGCTTCTTTCTCTATCTGTGGATAGTTCCTTTCTGCTGTGCTCAGCGTACGTGACGCAAACGCGATGGGTTTGTCTTCTCCAGTCGGTGTGATATGGGACACCACGGCGCCCACTCCATATGGCGATGCGTCACATGCGAGTTGGAGAGGCAAGGACGGGTCGAAGTGTGTTAACACCCTCTTGTCGGTCAATGCTGCTTTGGCTATGTTAAACGCTGCGTCACATTCTTTTGACCATGACCATGTTTTGCCCTCCCTCAGTAGTTCGTGCAACGGCTTTAGCCGCGTAGACAGCTGTGGAATAAACTTGCCATAATAGTTTAGAAGCCCAAGAAAAGATCTCAACTGGCTCACATTCTCGGGAGCAGGAGCCTCTGAAATGGCGGTCACTTTAGAGGGCGCTGTGTGGAGCCCGTCTGCATCGATGACATGGCCCAGGTATTCCACTGCTGCCTTGAAGAAGTCGCATTTTTCCTGGCGAACACGTAAGCCATATTCTTCAAGTCTTCCCAGAGTTTTATCCAGGTTCAGCAGATGTTCTTCATCATCCTTTCCAGTCACCAAGATATCATCCAGATAGCATTGCACACCAGAGAGACCACTCAGGACCTGATCCATGGCCCTCTGGAACACTGCCGGGGCGGAGGTGATGCCAAACGGCAGACGGTGATATCTAAAGAGACCCTTGTGGGTGGTGATGGTGAGGAGCTCCTGTGACTCTTTTTCAACATGCATCTGTAGGTAGGCCTGGTTCAGATCGATTTTACTGAATTTCTTACCACCAGCCAACCCAGCAAACAGGTCCTCAATCACTGGAAGAGGGTATTGTTCAACAGTCAGCACCGGGTTAACAGTTACCTTGAAGTCACCACACAGGCGAACTGATGCATCTCTCTTGATTACCGGGACCACGGGGGTGGCCCAGTCGCTGTATGGTACTGGCTCAATGACCCCAATCTTCACCAGCCTCTGTATATCAGCGTCGACCTTTGGCCTGAGTGCATAGGGAACAGTCCTGGCTTTCATAAAGCGTGGTTTGGAATCAGGTTTGACCTGCAGCTTGACTGTGATGCCTTTCATGCTCCCCAGCTCGTCTTAAACACAGCTGCATGTCGCTTTAACACTGCTGATATGCCGGTGGTATCTTCTGATACTGCATTCACCTTTCTCCAGTTCAGACGCATCACCTCCAGCCATGGTCTGCCCATCAGTGCTGGATAGTCCCCTCTGACCACATAGATCGGAAGCCTGACTTTTTGTCCATTTAATTCAACTAGGACCTTAGCCCTCCCAACCATGGGGACGGTTTCACCTGTGTATGTTTTTAGAATGAGCTTTGCCTGAGTCAATGGCATATGGTTCAGTTTTTTCTTGAACAGTGTCTCTGACATTAGTGATACAGCGGCTCCAGTATCGATTTCCATCGTAATGGGATGTCCTTCCAATAACGGGGTGACACTATAGGCTGCCGAGCCTCCTTTTACAGTTAACACCTTTATTGGTAACTCCTCTTCTGAGTCTGTTCCACTGCTGCTTGTCTGTCCCTGCTTAACACTGTGCAGTTTCTTCTTTGACCGCCAGTTGTCTGTGTTTGCCTTGTCTGACTTTTTCCTATCTTTAAAGGTGTCCTTTGTTGACTTCTCTCTCTTAGCTCTACAAACCCGCTCAATGTGTCCCCTCTTGTCACAGTGATGGCATAGGAGCTCCCTCGCCCAGCATTCTGATGACAGGTGATCACGTTTCCCACAACGATAACATTCCAGGGTACCCCCTCTCTGTCTATCATGTGTGGCTGCTACCCCATGCACTCTTGAGGCAGCCCCTAGCTGCAGTGCTTCCCTGGCAGCTAGCTCCATTGATATTGCAATATCCACAGCTGTCTTAAATGTGAGGTGCTCCTCTGTGAGCAGGCGCTTCTGTATTGCCTCACTCCTTAATCCACACACAAGTCTGTCACGCAGAGTGTCACACAGTGATGTGCCAAACTGACAATGTTCAGTCAATTTCCTCAGTACTGCTACATATTGAGTAATGGATTCACCTTCCTCTTGATTCCTCTTGTGGAACCTGAACCGCTCTGCAATCACCAAAGGCTTTGGGCAAAAATGTCCATTTAACGTTGTCACAATGTCCGTGTAAGAATAGGCACCTGGCTTGTTTGGTTGGAGTAAGTCCCTTAGCAAGCCAAACGTTTTAGCTCCTATTATACTGAGGAAGGTTGCCACCACCTTGTCATTTTTAATGTCATTAGCAATAACAAAAAACTCAAACCGTTCAGTGTAAGCATTCCAAGTCTCTAAAGTGTCATCAAACTGTCCAAATGCTCCAGTCATCGGCATTTTCCCAATTTAAGTAAGTCCGTTTCACTTACTTGTGTACTCTCCTCCAATATGCGCAGTGTGAGTTTCTCTTTTCCCGAACTTCACAGCACGCACACCGCCCTGGTCATGACTCCCGCCGGTGATAATTTGTAATCCAGGGGGAAACAAAACCGCCGCACAAGTTCGTCGATTCTCGTCGCCAATTGTTTTGTTATGTATGTAGACAATAACATCGCTAATTCCCGATCAAGAATGGAGGCAGAGACGGCGAAACACTTTGATTATATCCGTAGTAGCTTTACTGAACACATCGCAGGTATACAGGCATAATCCCTTCCGCATTTACCTATCCGCTTTTTATCACTCCAACTACGGTGGTCCACATAGCTCAAAATTACACTTCAATACATAACATAAGGTACAAGTGTGTAGGGAAAGATGAGGTTTTAAATCAGCCCATCTTTTTTAACCTGAAGATAAAGTATAATAGCAAGATGATAGTTAGTAAGCACTTTGAACAGGCAGGGTTTAGACAGGTAAAACATTTAGTGTCAGAGAACAATTTCAAAACAGAGCAGGAGATAGTGCAGGGAATAAGGGCAGTGAATAGGGATATAAGAATAGGTGGGATTGCAGGAGTGTATAATAGAATTAGGGACAGTATAGGTAGGGAATGGAAAACTTTAATGTTAAGACAGGGAGAGGCAGGTGAGGAAAAAAGGATGGTAGAATTAAGGGTAGAAAGGAAAGGTTTAGAGGTCAAGTTTGAGGATGTGAAAACAAAAGGGATATACATGGATTTACTGGGTGATGGGTTGGTGAGGCCAGCGTCAGAGAAGGTGTCGGAAAGGGTTTTTGAAGGTTTTGATGTGGGAAAGGTATGGGCAAATTTGGGTGTGAAATATAATAGCGTAGAATGTGAGCACAATGATTTTAAGATTAGGCACAATAGGGTTTACACAAATGTCGTATTGCACCAAATGGATAGGAATGTAGGTAGGGTATGTGATGTATGTAAAGGGAGGGATGAACATTTTGACCACTTTTTTGTTGAATGTCCAAGTTTGTCTGTCTTATTTGTGAAAGTAAAGGGGTTGTTAAGTGTACACTGTGGGGTTACCGTCATGAATGAGATTGAATGGAAGGAATTGTTTGAGATTGAGATTGAGAGATTGAGATAACGTTTATTGCCACTATGCATTACACATATAGGAATTTGCTTCGTCACCACAGCAAGTGCATTTATACTTTTTTCACATGTCAAAAAACAGGACAACACAACAACAACAACACAGGACAGACAACAGTGCATTGGATAGTGCGGTATAAAGTAAAGTGCAGTGCAGAGTTTTTACAGTGAGTCCAGTTCAGTCCTGGGCAGACTTGGGGGCGGGGGGGAGGGGGAAGCCAGAGTCATTTATCAGCCTGGCGGCTGAGGGGTAGAAGCTGAGCCTGTGGCAGGCCTTCAGTTATTGTTTGGGGTGGTGGGAAAAAAGAAAGAAGTGAACGTAGATTTGGTTAATTTTTTGTTGAGTCACGTAAGGTATGCAATTGTATGTAGGAGGAATGTAGCACATTATGAGGGGAAAGTTACCAGGGTGTGGGATTTGTTTGTGTCACTATATAAAAAGGATGTTAGGTTAGTGCACACACTGGGGAAAGCAGATTTTTGTAAACACTTTGTCAATAATAGCACTTTGGTGACTATTACGGGATCAGGGATGTTAGGTTTTAATATAGAGGATTAGTATCTGTGTTTGGTTTTGAGTCAGTGTTTATGTTTGTTTTATGATTTTTCTGAGTTGACCAAGGGCTGCCAGGCATAGATAAGACCTGGTATGCTACTTGGTCTCATGTTGGTTTTGTCAATTCTGGTTTAGGTTTAGGGTTTAGGGTTAGGGTTAGGGTTGTGTTTGTCCCACTTTTTGCGCTGTCTGTCATGAATCACCGTGTTTTTTATGTGTCGTATCTTTTGCTTTATCATTCTTTATTGTTTTATCATTTCTTTATTTGTTGCAGCATTCTTTATTGTTTCTTTGTTTGGATTATTTTGCGTATGGTTTATTTGTTATGTTGATTTTATGATTTTTATGATTTTACCAAGGGCTGCCAGGCATAGATAAGACCTGGTATGCTACTTGGTCTTTTTTGTTGTCGTCTTTTGTCTATTCTATGTCTGTCCCACATTTTGTGTTGTGCTGTCTGTCATGTCTCACTGTGTTATTTACGTATCGTATCTGTATGTGTTTTGTGAATAATGTAAATAACCAACTGAAAAAATTATCTGTGAAATGTATTTTTGATAATAAAAGAAAAATAAATAAATAAATACGCCCGATCTCGTCCGACCTCGGAAGCTAAGCAGGGTTGGGCCGTGTTAGTACCTGGATGGGAGACCGCCTGGGAATACACGGTGCTGTAAGCTTTTCGTTCCTCCGCGTTACCGAGGAGAGGCGCGTGCAGCGGCCGAGGAGAGTGTACTCTTTCCGGATAGACATTTATGCATGCTCTCGGGGTTCGAAACATAACTTCCCGGGGTGCCAGCGGGGTGGTTGATGGCTCAAAATGACCGTATGGTGAAGTTAGCAAAGCAGTATTGTGTTTTTACCACCTTCCTATCCGGTGTTATTCACGGACAAATACGGTGCCCGGGGCACACTCTTTGCGGGTTAATAACGTCGCTTTACCGGGGCTTACGGTGAAAATTCAAATGTGTCCGGACAGGAGAGAGGGGCGGGATCGTAAATCACTTTGAATGGAGTCGATTGGAGACCCCCATCGATGTCGACACTGCTCGGCATACTGCTACTAGCTTACTAGCTTACTATATTGTTGTCTTAACAGTTGGTAAAATAACATGATTAAAATAAATATATATGAGCAATAACATATCGTGGGCAAGTGTAACGGAGTAGAAAGTACAGTTCAATTATAGCTAAAATAGAGCTAAACTGCGCCCTCTAGGGGTTTAATGTAAATACAGCTGTACAGTGCATAGCGCGGGACGCAACATGATCCTGCTCAGTTCATCTGAAAACATTGACTGGGTAGGTCACGTTTTCTACAGGGTCTGAGATCGAATATCGTTTGAGAGATTATCAATGTACCTATGTTTTATTTGAATGTTTGATAAGTAAGATAGCTGTTTTGAGTTTCCCCATTTATAGTATTTTAGTTTGGAACATATCACAAGTTTGTTAATGTGAGTTTTCTGTTGTTAACAATGATGGCGCTAACGTGAATGTCCGTGTGTAACATCATTTTAGAATCTAGCCTGATGACCCTGCAACCGTGTCCACAAATTGATGCACTGTATGTTTTCTACAGGTAATATTATTATTGTTGTGCTATTGTATGTCTGTTGTTCTGCCAAAGTTAGTAGACCGTATTGTAGGAGTTTGGGTTTTCCATCTCGCTAGTTTGCACCACGCTCGCAGCTAACCTAGCAGTCAGGTTGCAGCCATGTGTTGCACGTGGTGTGCATGCGTGTATTCCAGTTGCGCTGTTTTTCTATGCATTGTATTGTTAATATATATATAATTGATTGTTTGACTGTTCAAATACCACTATACGATCACACAAGTGAGGATTTATGTAGTCTACACATTTTGTATTTTTGTTTCATATTATTGTTATAATTTGTGTAGTATGAGTGACTACTGTATGCTCAGTTCATCTGAAAACACTGACTGGAATCTAGCCTGATGACCCTGCAACCGTGTCCACAAATTGATGCACTGTATGTTTTCTACAGAATAAATGAACGTGAGCCATCCAGCTGAGAGTGATTCATGCAAAGATACACCCCGTCACACAAGCACTACAACCAACTTGTCCGTCTGAAGCTACAATACTGGGATCATTCGTGATTGGGCTACAAACAGTCAAATACTAGGCGAACATGTGTGTAAGACACAAATAAACTTGGATTTCATGCATTTCAAGTGGCATATTTGTAATCATGACGATGTAGTCATGTCTAAGAATGCATTTCATCATGTTAATTCCAAGTATAGTGAAAATACCACCGCTCATCCGTGATCAGACTTAGCTGGGGTGCTGCAGCTGAAGAGTATCAGATAGAGTGCAAAAAAGCAGCATCTGCACACTCAAATATGTGCAAAAAACAATGTTTATTGCAAGCTTTCGGTCCCCAGGCTATCGGACGATGTAAACAATAGCTGTATGACAAGTTTGTATGATGCAGTTTGACGAGGCTGAAAGCGCACAGGGTTGCCAGATGGGATTGACAATTTACAGCCTAAACTTTCTATAACCTCAAAATCAAGTAGCCCATTCGGCGGTGACCCGCCCCATCTGGCAACCCTGGACGCAACTCTGCAATTCTGGACGCGAAATGCATTTAGGGAAATAGGAGACGAGATAGTGTCCATCAAAACCGACTTCAAATTTCCCGGAAATAACTGCTCGCCTACTAAATTTCTCGCATACTCAAATCTTGCATACTGTACGTTCGGAACGTACTACATACTCAAAATCTACGTCATATCTAGTATGAGTAGTATGCTAGTATGCTATTCCGAACACAGCCATTTATTTAATCACAGGAGCCACATGCAGACAGGTTCAACACTGTCACCAGTAGATGGCGCTCTACAGCAACGAACTTTAATCAATGTCAGAGAGGGACATGAAATAACAAGCAGACACAGTTAACTGTATAATTCTCAGCATTTTATTGTGCAAAGTACCAGACTCCACTGTTACCAAGACAAACTAATTTCTAGAAAGAAAAACTGAAGCTTCGCCAGGTAACTCAAGCCCAACACTTATGGTGGTACCCTACTGGTGTGGGGTGGTACTACAGGTAGTCTAACACAGGATATCAGTTTTCAAAGCAAAAAGAAAGAAATATTCAAGTATTAAAAAGTAATTCAGTGAAATTAAATGACTAATAATAAGAAAAAGAGTACAAACAGATAGAACTGTTATAATATTATAATGTATGAACATTGTAAAATAGAGAGGAGGGGGGGAGGAAGGAGGGAGAGGACGGGAGGGTAGGAGGAGAGGACGGGAGACATTGACAGAAAATAATCTAGAAAAGGCTCATGTCATGACACAACCTTCTCCCTGATCCGATCAACAAGTACATATCCATACAGTATATGATGGTGCAGCCAGCAGACCCCCCCCTTCTTCTTTAGGGCTCCTGCCTCCTTTAAACTCCTCCCACACTGGGAGCAGTCATGTTAACTAGTGTGTGTGTTCTCTGGTGTTTCTTTAGGGATCCTGCCTGACTGAAACCCTGCCCACACTGGGAGCAGCAGAACGGCTTCTCTCCTGTGTGTATTCTCTGGTGTTTCTTTAGGGATCCTGCATGACTGAAACTCTGCCCACACTGGGAGCAGTGGAATGGTTTCTCTCCTGTGTGTATTCTCTGGTGTGTCTTTAGGGATCCTACCTGACTGAAACCCTTCCCACACTGGGAGCAGCAGAATGGCTTCTCTCCTGTGTGTATTCTCTGGTGTTTCTTAAGGGATCCTGCCTCACTGAAACTCTTCCCACACTGGGAGCAGCAGAATGGCTTCTCTCCTGTGTGTATTCTCTGGTGTTTCTTTAGGGATCCTGCCTCACTGAAACTCTGCCCACACTGGGAGCAGAAGAATGGCTTCTCTCCTGTGTGTATTCTCTGGTGTATCTTTAGGGATCCTGCCTCACTGAAACTCTTCCCACACTGGGAGCAGTGATATGGCTTCTCTCCTGTGTGTATTCTCTGGTGTGTCTTTAGGTCTCCTGCCTGACTGAAGCCCTTCCCACACTGGGAGCAGCAGAATGGCTTCTCTCCTGTGTGTATTCTCTGGTGTCTCTTTAGGGATCCTGCATGACTGAAACTCTGCCCACACTGGGAGCAGCAGAACGGCTTCTCTCCTGTGTGTATTCTCTGGTGTCTCTTTAGGGATCCTGCATGACTGAAACTCTGCCCACACTGGGAGCAGCAGAACGGCTTCTCTCCTGTGTGTATTCTCTGGTGACTCTTTAGGGATCCTGCATGACTGAAACTCTGCCCACACTGGGAGCAGCAGAATGGCTTCTCTCCTGTGTGTATTCTCTGGTGTCTCTTTAGGTTTTCTGCCTTACTGAAACTCTTCCCACACTGGGAGCAGTAGAATGGCTTCTCTCCTGTGTGTGTTCTCTGGTGACTCTTTAGGTTTCCTGCCTTACTGAAACTCTTCCCACACTGGGAGCAGCAGAATGGCTTCTCTCCTGTGTGTATTCTCTGGTGTTTCTTTAGGGATCCTGCCTCACTGAAACTCTGCCCACACTGGGAGCAGCAGAATGGCTTCTCTCCTGTGTGTATTCTCTGGTGACTCTTTAGGGATCCTGCATGACTGAAACTCTGCCCACACTGGGAGCAGCAGAATGGCTTCTCTCCTGTGTGTATTCTCTGGTGTCTCTTTAGGTTTTCTGCCTTACTGAAACTCTTCCCACACTGGGAGCAGTAGAATGGCTTCTCTCCTGTGTGTGTTCTCTGGTGACTCTTTAGGTTTCCTGCCTTACTGAAACTCTTCCCACACTGGGAGCAGCAGAATGGCTTCTCTCCTGTGTGTATTCTCTGGTGTTTCTTTAGGGATCCTGCCTCACTGAAACTCTGCCCACACTGGGAGCAGCAGAATGGCTTCTCTCCTGTGTGCATTCTCTGGTGTATCTTTAGTTTGCTCATATAACCAAATCTCTTTCCACACTGAAGACAAGAGTGAGTCTTCTGTCCTCCTTGAGTCTGTGGTTGTGATTTAAGGTGAGTTGGACAAATGAAACTCTCACTGCAATCTAAACAGTGGTGATTCTTCTGTCTTGAGCTCCTCCTCCTCCGTCTGTGTTGTTTATGGCTTCCTGATGCGGAGGAGCTGGGCTCCATGTCTGAGTCTGGGTTGGAGCTCTCTCCTGTAAGAATAGGAACATATACAGGATTAGAAACAACAAGAGAGAACAAGTGCTGCTTCCATAGACTCAGCAGTGCCAGAAGTAACACCACATCTCTGGAGTCTGCACACGCTGTGGGAACATGAAGTGTTCAGAGTGTTAGGATACCTGTAATGGAAAACTGTAATATTCCATCCTTGATAGAACTGTGTCATTTAAATTAGGGATGCACCCAATTGAAATTTCTTGGCCGAAGCTGAATTTAAGGAAACATTTGTCCGAATACCGAATGCGTACCGGCAGTTTTTCATTTCACTATTGATCACTTTTATTGAACACTCCAGCAGACATTAGGCTATACCAACAAAGCACAATAACTGGAAATAAATAAATAAATAAGAAGAAGTTTGATCGCGTCATCAAAAACGTCTACTCAGGGTTTTTCCTGCCACAAAATGAGGTTATGACAGAGAAGGTTTGTTAGTCCTTGTTAATGACAGTAGTACCATGTAATTCCCCCCCCCCCCCCAAAGAGCCACTGCTTTTTGGTCAGGCTGCATTTGCAAATAAGAATTTGAAACCCCTGACAGACTTCAAAACTGATCATTTTGCAAATAATACATTAAAAGGAGCACTGACTAACGCTAGTATAGGCTCAACTTGTCATTCTGGATAATGGAACAGCAAGCCAACTAATGTGACTTTCAGGATTTTTGATATGAAATAACGTTTCGACCTAAAAGACTATTCTGACAGTTGACAAAGTGACGAGTGTGCAAGTCCAGGGCTCCACATGTTGCTGGCTGGTTCCTTGTTTTGTCTTCGCTAGCAAACACCAAAGCTAAGCTTATTTGCAGCACAGCGCCACCAGGGTTAAGGTTAAATAGCGCCCCTGCCACCACATGGGCGCAGTGCCGCAATTGCAGTTAGAAATGACAGAAATCCACAGAGTGCAACGCTTGTCGAAAATACGACCGTCAGAGTTTTGACGAGAGCTGGAGGCGGCAAGAAATATGACGGAGGCGGCCGCCTCATAATTCTCTATGCAGGAAAAACCCTGAAACCCTGCTACTATTCACCTGTTGATAGGATGTGTTTTTCCATTGTGCATAGGTAAATTCTAAATACTGTATCATTGGTAATTATAATCAAGTTGTAATATCTAAACTGTTGAGATTGAGCAAACCTCTCTCTGTCTCTGTCATGCACAAACTGACCATGCTTTTCTCTGTAACTGGACCGGAGCCAGATTTAGACCACGGCTAGTGGGGCCAGTATACCTTGCAGCAGGGAAACCTGACTAAGGGGCCAGGGGAGAGACTGGGTCAATAGGTCAGTATATTTAGGACCGGCCAGTCAGCTGACCAGAGTCAGGTAACTGAATTGCCATGACGACCAACCCGTTATGGGATGGAGACGAGCCGAACGTACATCTAACTTTAGTGTAAACAACATGTTTGACAGGAGAATAATGATTTGCAAGGTACAGCTGATTCCTGTGTCAGCAGGAATCTAGATTATAAGGAGGCACTGTGAATGTCATTCTGTGTGCGTTCTCTGTCTGTGCCTGCGACTGAACACACCCGGCGCCGTGAATAAACTTGTATCTTAATTGTCTACTTTGAGCAAGCTTTAATTAATTACTTTGGGGAATCAACAAATCTCGGCCTCCGCCCATCATCAGAGAATCATCTATTATCACCTGTATAACCAGGGGTGCACATAACTTTTTGGGGCCAGTGCTCAGAGGAGCACCTAGTGATGCTGCTTGGTGCTCCCCGAGCTCACGAGTCACGACCCGTCCCACAGGATGGATAAAAAAGGGATACATGGATAACTTAGGGGTAGTGGTGGTCTAGTGGATAGTGAGTTGGACTTGGGATCGGAAGGTTGTGAGTTCAAATCCCGCCTGAAGCCACACCACTACTAGTGTGCCCTTGGGTAAGGCACTTAGCCCTCAGTTACTCCAGGGGGAATGTCCCTGTAATTCGTAATTGTAAGTCGCTTTGGATAAAAGCGTCTGCTAAATGGCAAAATTAAAAATTAAATTAAAATTATAACTTATATTAGCAAAACGACATGTTGTCATAAATAAAGATGAACAAACAAATGATTGTGTGCAAAACAAAAGAAACAAATGCAAATTCAAATGACTGCTCTTTAAGCATGAAAGTCTGTCAGACTCCTTTAAATACAATGAAATCAACTGACATCACTTTAAGCACTAACTGAATGTCTGTTCTTTAAACACACTGAAATAAACGGACATCTCTTAAAGCACTGCTCTGTTCTGTAAACACTGAAATCAACTTTTCAACAAAAAGTTACAGCCTAAGCATTTATTTATGCTACAAGCTTAATCATCATCATCACTGCTCTCTTGACTGCTGTTATCACTGTCCTCAATTTCAACCATGGTAGAGGATGTTATAGGCTATCACTTTAAATAGCTCATTATTTTGATTGTGCAACAAAGTCTTTTTTTTTCTTTTTTCTAATAGAATTCCCAACCATATTCCCTGGGTCAGGGGTCGAGGTGCGATAATGAAGCTGTAAAACAAACGTCTGAACGTTTGAAAGCTTCAGAGAAAAGAAACGTGAAGTCCCTTGGTGTTGTTTTTCCTTTTAGCGACGAGTCGTTCGGGACTGAATTTTCACGTGGCGGCGTGATAACCGTGCGATACGCGATACGCGGAATGAAAGTACGAGTTACGATACTTTCCGAATGTTTTCGTGAGGGGAGTCGCCGTGGTCGTCGTCGGTCGACTGTTGTGATGGATTACTCGTCAGGCCTTCGGCTGAGGTGACGGCAAATAGTTACTTAGTGGGGCTGGCTTCTTGGACATTTTGACGGCTCGTCGGGTGCCTCAGTGATGCAGCAGTCAGCAGTTGGATTTTGAGGAAGTAAATTCCTCTCCCAGCGGTTCCAGCTGTTGGTGCGCAAGAGCGCCTTCGTGCGGCTGATCTGCCGCGCAGCATGCATTTTGGCGACGCATGCGCACTGGCGCACCAGTTGTGTGCACCCCTGTGTATAACCCTGCTACTATTCACCTGTATAACCCTGCTACTATTCACCTGTATAACCCTGCTACTATTCACCTGTATAACCCTAACTCTTTGACTTCAATAAATGGAATGATCATTTAAAAACTGCATTTTCTATTTACTCAGGTTATCTTTGTGTAATAGTAAAATTGGTTTGATGATCTGAAACATTTAAGTGTGACAAACATGCAAAAACACACGGAATTGGGAATGGGGCAAATACTTTTTCACAGCACTGTATATGCGACCTGCCTGCTGAGACCGCAGTAGACATGACACATATCAGATTCATATCTGATAGAGGCCGGCATGAGATTGAGGCCTGAATGGGATCTGAGAATATCAGAGTCAATGTGCTTGTTTACTGCTTACACCTGCATGTTACATAACCCATCTGTGCCACATGAGAAAAAACGTGAGAAAAAATTGAATTATGTCACTTGGACCTGCGGTGTAAATGCAGCCTAAATATCTGCCAGCGCCATTTGATCTACTCATTAACCTGGCCTGGCCTTCGCCAAATACATAGCATGAACTCACCATCTTCATCATCCTCACCAACTTCATCATCTTCACCATCCTTGTCATCTTCATCCTCCTCTTCCATCACCACATCTTCCTCCTCTACTTCCTCTTCTTTCACCATCACATCTTTCTTCTCTTCTTCCTCTCCTCCTTCTTCCTGTTCTTCTTTCACCATCACATCTTTCTTCTCTTCTTCCTCTCCCCTTTCTTCCTGTTCTTCTTTCACCATCACATCTTTCTTCTCTTCGTCCTCTCCTCCTTCTTCCTGTTCTTCTTTCACCATCACATCTTTCTTCTCTTCGTCCTCTCCTCCTTCTTCCTGTTCTTCTTTCACCATCACATCTTTCTTCTCTTCTCCTCCTTCCTCCTCCTCCTCCTCTTTAATTGCCACATTGAGTTTGAGTGTTTTCCTGCAGTCTTCCAGCTTCACTGCCACCATCCATCGGCCGTGTGTGCTTTCCAGGGCTGGAGAACCACAGCCAGAACCAGGGGACTGTGTGGACCTGGGGTCAGACATGGTAGCTGGGCTGTGAGGTGGATCTGTGCAGTGGAAACAAAGGAAGCATAAACAGTGAAGAGTATATTTCTCAAACAATACCAACAACAACAACCCCTAACCAGACACTTAACTCTCTACTCCCTCCACCTGTCATTCTAACCAGACACTTAACCCTTCTAACCAGACACAACCCTTCTAACCAGACACTTAACCCTTCTAACCAGACACTTAACCCTTCTAACCAGACACCTAACCCTAACCAGACACTTAACACTTCTAACCAGACACTTAACCCTTCTAACCAGACACCTAACCCTTCTAACCAGACACTTAACCCTTCTAACCAGACACTTAACCCTTCTAACCAGACACCTAACCCTTCTAACCAGACACCTAACCCTTCTAACCAGACACTTAACCCTTCTAAGGGGGTGTTCACACTTGACGTCTTTTTTTAGAAAAAAGCGCCGCCTTCAGCGCCTTTTTACATACAACCCTATGGGAAAAAGGGAAAAAACTGCCGCTTTTTTAAAAAAGCAGCCGTCTTTTAAAAAGCGTGAGAAAAGCGCAGCTGCCGCCGCCTTTTTCAGTTGAACTGAACTTGACTTCAAAAAGCACAGCCTTCACCGTCTTTTTACATACAACCCTATGGGAAAAGGAAAAAACGTCCGCCTTTTAAAAAGCGTGAGAAAAGCGCAGCTGCCGCCGCCTTTTTCAGTTGAATTTATTTAACTTTTCAGAAAGGCGCTGTGTGTCGTCAAGCGCCTTTCTGACAGCTGACCAATCAGGACGAGGAGAGTAGGTACGCGTGTACCTTCCCTAGTAACCAACTTCCTAGCAACCGGTGCTCCAAGGCGTCAGACCCATCAAGATGGAGAAAAACAATGTATCAGTTGAGCAACTCGTGATTGCTGTTTCACATTACACCGAGTTGTATGACATGAGTCACAAGAGATACAGCAACATTCACATCAAAGACTCAATCTGGGAACAGATCGGTAGATCTTTGGGTTTTTCTGGTAAGTAATGACAATGGACTCATTCACTGACAGCTAGGTAGTTAACTGCTAAATTAACGCTAGATAGGAAAGGTATGCAGCAGCAAATGGAAATATCTCCGAGATAAATATAAGAGGGGGAAGAGAGAAGAGCAGGAGAAGGCCAGGAGTGGTGCTGAGGGTGGTGTCAAGGAGAGGAAGTGGAAGTACATGGACATCCTAGCATTCCTCGAGCCTTACAATCAGGATAGGGAGACCACCTCCAACTTTGAATCTCCAACAGAGATAGGAGAAGTAGTTAAGTAGGCTATTAGTAATGTGTCTTGCAGAAAAACTGTGTATGTGGGCTATGGACCAATGAAAAGACAAAGACCAGGGGCCTCATTTATAGAAAGTACTTTGAATCAAATTTGATCTTACCCGTGTCGTACGTGGAAACGATCGTAGCTCTACGTCAGGTATTGACTTGACGAACGCACATTACCTACTATCACTTAATTTCCCCCAAATAAATGTCAAAAACTTCTCTTATCAACATTTCAGTATTTTATTCAATTATTCTTGCACTGCAGGGCAATATTCCACACAACAAAAAAGATCCTCTCTTTCTTACAGTCCAACATAAAATATAATATTATAAAATATAAAAGTTAACTTCAAGTAAAAGGAAAAGTGCAAGTAATGCAGTAAATTCTGTAAAAAAGCGAAATTCTAACCGGAATACCGTATACCTCTCAGTAACAATCTTTAACAATAACAATCTCAATAACAAACATAACATTCTCCCCCTCTCTCTGCTCTCCCCCTCCCCCCTTAGCTCTCTCCCCCTCCCCCCTTAGCTCTCTCCCCCCCTCTCTCCCTTCTCCCCCCTCCACCTTAGGCATTACTGTGGAGGAATGTGAGCATGTCACACTCACACACAGACACACAGAGACAAAGATACACACACATGCGTGACACATACACACACACACACACACACACACACACACACACTGACAAACTGTTCCGTTGTGAGACAAGCATCACTTACGGCCCGCGACCAGTCAGAACAGGACTGTGGTAAACACAACAGCTTAGCTAGTACTGTTTTAGGAGATAAATATGGAGATAATAGGGCTATGCCCCGGGGTAGAAACACAAGACTATAGCTGGATAAGGTCTACAGGTCATCACGGTCATTTTAAGCCGTCAGCCAGCCCGCTACGACCACGGGAAGTAATGTTAAAAGTGAAGTTACTCCTGTTAAACTGGCTATAAGCTAACATCGCTAATCGCTAACTCTCTCCGTGTTTGCACTGGTCGCAGCCATTTTGTTTATTTACGACTAACCGACGCATATTACGCAAACCGACGTATTGACGTAGTCGATGACGTCGAATAATCGTAACAGCCCTACTACTGGTTATGCGGAGTTATTACAGGCATGTGAGCTGCACTGCCTACTGTAATTCATGCGACGGCTCGTAATAAAATTAACGATGTTTTTATCAGCCGAGAAAATTAGTTTAATTCAAGATTTAAAGGGAACTGATGTTTATGATTGTATTTCAGTCTTCCTTTATATGCCAATAGGTTATTGTATGATGTAATCATTCTAGATTGAGGCGTGATAAAGGCGGTCGGGTATATCCCAGCCCTCCTTCATCCGCATGATGTGATCGGGGGAATTCGGGGGCGAGCGTTTGCGACCGCGCGTCTATTTCTGATAAAAGACTGTCGATCTCCTCCTCAGTAAAGTTTTTCTTCTTTCGTTTGTCTACCAACATGTGAACTCGTCAAAGGTGCTGCACAACACCTCAATTAAGCCTATTTATAGCACTCGGCTTAATTCAGCCGCTATAATTGAGCCGCTATCACAGGGCGTAAATACAAGGCTCATTCACCTGCGTTCAATTTCAAGTATATTTGTTATTTATAGAAGGAAGTACGTACGCAATTTTAAACAAGCGCGGTTTTATCAATAATGCAGGGCTCGACAGTGTGACTGTTTTGGTCGCATTTGCGAGTGAATATATTTCTGTACGACTTGGAAATACATTCAATCGCACCAGTGCGACTACTGCTGAACTACTGTCATGCGCAGTCAAACTTATGTGTATAAGCGATGAGGGAATGAAAACAGTGAACAGAAACGCGTGTCGCAGAAATGCTTCACGCGAGTCCTCTCGTAGCGCTGTGTGCTTCCGGTTTCATTACAAAGAGGTTAACCCTATATGTGCCTGACGTCTAACAACATTCAAATGACTAACTTCATATTTTTTCGGATTTCAATGTATGACACATCATTTGAAAGCTTATGATCCGTAGTTCCAATCCACAACACGTCACATTTGAAAGTGTTTATGTAATTTTTTTACATTTGAAAGTGTTTTTTGTTTTTATATATTTATATTATACAATTTACCAGTCATATTATGGAATGTGTCTAAATGTTAAAGTTCCATAAGTATAAGCAAAATAAAGTAACAGTTTGTAAATAAATAGTAGCATTTAAAAAAATAAAAAACACGAACCGTGAACCGTGACCCAAAAACCGAGGTTCATACCGAACCGTGGGCCAACTGAAATTAATATTCTTACTTCCCCTTTACATTGTGTGAGTCTCCATTTTTATTACGGCCAAGAGCCGGTTATGATCATTTTGATATGTTATGATTAGGATAATTTGTTGTCGTTGACGAAAATTGCACAATTTTCATTGTGCTACTGAAATTATTGGTGTGCTACTAAATTTTTCAACATGGTAGCACAGTGCTACCTGGGGAAAAGGTAAGCGTCAAGCCCTGCAATAATGCTTACGACCATTTAGAAAAATGTGCTTACGTGCAAGTCAAAGATGACGTCCAAGTACATTTTTATAAATGAGGCCCCAGCCACTGACAGATAAACGTTCAGATTCACCAGCCACACAATAGTAAATCATTATTTTGTGTCTGAAATAAATCTACCAGCCACTCTCATATTTTATCAGCATTTGGCCCTGTTATGGACGTATGATTAGGCGGGTGTTTAAGAAATGTATAAACTTGGAAAACGTAAATGTTCAAGTGCTGTGTTGGGTTTTTCCGTACAGGATCAAACTGAGGACTCCCTAGGCCAGCGTTTCCCAAACTGTGGGTCGCGACCCCCTAGTGGGGCGCGGGGGTACTGCAGGGGGGGCGCAGAAATAATATGGGAGGGGGAAAAAATGCACACACAAGAGCTGTAAACAAACACTGCTTGCTTAAGGTTACCATCAGGGGTGTTGTGGGCGTTGGATGATAAAAATGAGAACCTGAATGGAGCGCAGGCCATAAACTGTAACAAAGAGGCAGCGAGGGGGCTCCATTCACGTCATTGACGCGCGCTCCATTCACGTCATTGACGCGCGCACTCCCTCCTCCAGCTATCTAGCAGCAACAACAACAATGGATAAGTTTATGAAAGAGCCAGAAGCTAAACGAAAAGCGAAGGAGCCCATGACAAACGTCAAGAAAGCCCATGACAAAAGTCAAGAAAGTATGACGATACATACCTCTCCCTGGGCTTCACGTCTAATGTGGTCGGTGCGGAGGAACGACCACTGTGTGTCCTCTGTCTCAAAACTTTAGCGGCAGAAAGCATGAAGCCTAGCAAGTTGAAACGTCACTTGGAGACCACACACCCGACTGATGTGAAGAAGCCCCTCGATTTCTTCAAGAGAAAACTCCAAGAATACCGTGGTCAGCAGAGCCGTTTCGTTAAAACAGCATCTGTTACGTCTAATGCTCAACTTGCCTCCTACAAAGTGGCATATCGTATCGCCCAGTCTAAAAAACCACACACCATCGCTGAGGAGTTAATACTCCCTGCTGCAATAGATATGGTTTCACATATGATAGACGAGGCAACAGCCCAAAAACTCAAAGCTATCCCCCTGTCAAACAACACTATTGCGAGACGCATCAATGACATCTCAGAAGACATGAAAGAGCAGCTTGTTGAGAAAATAAAAGACCAACGCTTTGCGCTCCAGGTAGACGAGGCCACAGATAGTAACAAGGACTGTCTGTTAATAGTGTATGTCAGATACATTGATGCGGAGGGTTTGAGCGAGGATTTGCTATTTTGCAACTATGTCCCAAACAGAGCAACAGCTGATGAACTGTTCAAAATCATAGACAAATACCTGAGTGAAGCCGATCTGAAATGGGAGGACTGTGTGGGGATATGCACCGACGGTGCCCAGGCCATGGCAGGAAAACGGGGAGGGCTCCAGACGCTCATCAAGCGCGTTGCACCGAAAGCAGTGTGGACTCACTGCATAATACACAGGGAGGCACTCGCGTCAAAGCAGCTGAGTCCAGAGTTGAATGACGTTTTGTCTCATGTTATCACCACCGTCAATTACATAAAAACAAGACCACTGAAAGCTCGCATTTTTTCCGCTTTGTGCGAGGAGATGGGCTCCGAGCACACAGCCGTGCTATTTCACAGCGAGTCGCGTTGGCTCTCTCGCGGAAAGGTGCTGTCCAGGGTGCTATCGCTGAAAGATGAGATCCGAATCTACTTGGAGGAGGAAGGGAACGAACTTGCCAGCAAGTTTAATGATGAAGACTTCCTCATGAAATTGGCCTACCTAAGCGACATGTTTGAGAAGCTCAATGAATTGAATCTACAGTTGCAGGGCAACAACACACACCTTCCACATCTGGCAGACAGGATACAATCTTTCACACGGAAACTGGACATGTGGGGCAGGAGACTTGAACAGGGGGACATCGACTCATTTGGGAATCTGAAGGCATTCATCGAGACCAATGAGCTGCAGAGCACAGTGGTTCCATGTATGAGAGAGCACATCTCAGCCCTGAAACAAAGCTTCCAGAAATACTTCTCTGTGGATGACAGTGCCAAATACGACTGGATTAGAGATCCATTTGTTGCACCACCACCTGCCATGTTCAGCACTGCGGAAGAGGAACAGTACATCGACATGACTTCAGAGTCAACCATGAGGCTGCAGTTCACATCCACGACTTTGGCTGGGTTTTGGATTGGAGTGGAGAAGGACTACCCTCTCATTGGACAGAAAGCTGTGGGAATACTGCTGCCTTTTGCAACATCGTACCTGTGTGAGATAGGCTTTTCTGCTGTTGCTGCTATCAAAAGCAAATACAGGTCGAAGTTGAACATTGAGAATGAACTGAGAGTGGCAGTCTCAAAACAACAACCCCGCTTTGAGAAGATTTGCAAGGCAAAGCAAGCACACACAAGTCATTGATCGTAATTGTGATAGAAATGTGAGGAGTAAGAATAGTGATGCAGTAGAAATTAGTTAATGTTGATATGTTGAATATTTCAGTGGCACAGGATCATTTGCCAAGCACTTATGTTCCTTTTCAAACCATAATAAAATCTAAAACTATAGTTGGATATACTGTATGTGTCTTGTTATTATTAGAAGAGAAAATGTAATGTTTTTACAACTTTATACAATTAATTATATCAATCTAGGTGGGAACCGGGTTAGGGGGGGCTCGAAAATATTTCCAATTACCCAAGGGGGGCCTGATTGAAAAAGTTTGGGAACCACTGCCCTAGGCCTAGAGGATAGTCTACTTTCCACAGACCACATGCCTCCCTCAGTGACATCTACACATGCCTCCCTCAGTGACACCAGTCCTTGCCTGTAGGGCTGTCCCAAACGACTATTTTTCTAACGATTAATCTAGCGATTATTTTTTCGGTTAGTCGATTGGTCTACCGACTAATTTAACGATTAGTCTAACGATTATTATTTCTTTTGTTCGGTTAATGTATCACTTAATTTCCCCAAAAATAATGGCTGTATTGTCTCTCTCTGTTTAACAGTGTCTTTATAAAGCACTCTGGGTAATAGCTGCTGCTCTTATAAAACAAAGCAGCGTGTGACATGCACATTACTCAGACGGCCGCCCCTTTAAATGATCAGCTGATGTATGGGGGCTGTCTGTGGGCCCGCAATTAAACACAGACACCTTTAATTCGGCAACCTGCTACTACCACTACTACTACTACTGTAACTGCCCCTGTCAAACAGCCCCAGACACAGGGCAGACTCACTGCTATGTTTAGCCAACTTGAATGCCAACATGGCCATCAGGGTTTTTCCTGGCTCAAAATGAGGCGGAGGTGGTACCAGTGGTGTTTGACATCGGGGGGGACCCATGAAGCAGGGCTGTCTGGGGGTCCTTAAACATCAAACACTTAATTTCTTGCATTCTGGTGAATTGATATGCACCAATTTGTGCCCTTTCTGCATCAATTTATGGTGGAAATGTCATTATTTATGTAAAGGAAAACACAATATTCAGGCACCAGATGACCATTCAAAATATAATGTAATATAATGCAATATAAGGCTCTGTATGTATTAATATAAGGCATTCTGTACTTTCAAATATGTATTCTCCTTGAGCAGTCAACATACTATCAGCTATTTCGGTAGCAAAAACGGAAGCTAACTTATTTGCGAAACAGCGCCCCCGCCACCACGTCGGCGCAGTGCCGCAATTGCAGCTAGATAAAAAAAATTGCGACGCACCAACGCACATTACGCAAGTCGACGTATTGACGTAGTCGATTACGTCGACTATGTCGACGCGTCGTCCCAGCCCTACTTGCCTGGTTCCTACAGACCCTACTACTAAGTCTAGTGGCTGGGGGAAAAGGAAGGCCTCTCCTCCAGAACCTCCAAGAGAGCTGACCCCATACCAGGCTCAAATTATACACAGATTAGACCAAGCACAGACCAAATACACCGAAAATGAACACGACCTCCTCAGTTTGGCACCCACATTAGATCGTCTTGACCCCCGAAAGCAAGCCATGGTGAGGCTTCGCTTCAAACAAGCCTTAATTGATATTGAATTTGGAGAGTAGTGAGTTCACTGATCAGGTAGTGTTCATTTTTGGTGTATGTTGGTGTGTGTGTGCTTGGTCTGATTTGTGTATAATTTGTTATTATACTGTACATTTGTATAGAATAGAATAGAATAGAATAGACTTTATTGTCCTTGTACAGTTGCCTATACATATGTATATAGTACATTTGCCATGTTTTGTATATATTTTGTAGATTTGTATGTAGTCCTCTTCTTCCTGCTTCTGAGTAGATTAGACGGGTTTCTCCCTCGCTCCTCTCATACCACTGCTTTCCAGCTTTTTTCTTGCTTCTTTTTTATAGTTGTAACATTTTTTTTATATAGCTGTTATTCCTACCATGCCTGCTATCTGTCAAAGTTGTGTGGATCTTTCAAAGAGAGTAGACTTATTGGAATATACTCTCCAGGGGCGACTCTCCGCACTCGAGAATCGCTACGCTAATGGTTCTCCACCCACGCAAGCCTTTGAAGAGGATTTAAATCAAAATTCACACTTCCCAAAGCTAACGAGGCAGGTGACAGCTGCAAAATTCACTGGACAGATGAATTATCCCCCGAAACTACTGAAAAGCAGCCAACTGAAGTCCTCGTTAGCACCGTTAGCATCATTAGCAACAGGTAGGCCCGAGCCATGGGCTTGCATGACTAAACAGAGCCGAGATAGGAGTCTGAGACACCGGCCCGCGGAGCAGCGAGCTGGCATGACTCCCAAGGCCCGAGATAAGAACATCAGAGTCACGCCAAGATTTCCCAGGCCTGGGAATCACGTGACTCCCCGGCCCCCCCCGGTGACTCCCCGGCCCGCAGACACGAGCTCAAGGTCACCCCCTCCTTCTTCTACTTCTCTGTGTGACATGCAGCGGATGAAACAGACTTCACCTCCAAAAGATACTTTGTTGATTGGAGACTCGGCGATCAGAAACGTAAGAGGTAAAAAATTACATATCCACTGTCTTCCTAACCTAACGGTCTCAGAAATAACAAAAGATTTGGAAGAAACACTGTCTAAAAACCCAGACACAAAGCGTCTTGTATTACATGTGGGACAAACCGATTCACGTAAAATGGGCTCAGTAGACTTGAGACGTGATTTCATGGAACTTTTCAATAGACTTGACAAGCTTAAGATTGAGACATTCATCTGTGGACCGCTACCCACTGTTGACAGAGGTAACCTGGAATTCAGCCGGCTCCTAAGCCTTAACACGTGGCTCTCTGGTGCGTGCCAACTTAAAAGGCTGAAATTCATTGACCACTGGAACATATTCTGGAGGCAGAGAGACCTATTCAAAAGAGATGGCCTCCACTTAAACAGATCGGGAGAATACCATTTGATGAACAACATACTCTTCAACCTCAAAAACTCTGCTCCCCCTTCCCTCGCTCTTGAACCAACTGAAAGGCCTACAGCGCAGGATTCTTCAGACTCAGCACAGGCAGCTGAACTGCTCACAGTGGATAAACTCTCCCCACAGTCCTGCGACTCATCACAGCCTACAGTAAAGGGCCTTCCAAACTCATCACAGCTGGCTGAAGTGCGTGCTGCAGATGACTTATCAATCTCCCCATCGCAACTGCCTAAACTGCGCTCCACAGTCGCCAGGGCAAAACTAATCATTAGCCAACTCGTTGAACTGGGGGTTCAGTTTTAGTTTTTTTCTAAGGCGACGGTCCAGCCCCTTTCCTCTCCCCCCACCCTCCCTCCATTTACATTTACATTTTTGGCATTTAGCAGACGCCTTATTCCAAAGTGACTTACAATCAATACATTTGAATACTAAGCATGTGAATCAGCAGTCCACCATTCGTTGCAGGAAGAGTACTCTAGCTCGGGCCCGGGGCCACTGATAGAAGGAAAAACCTTCTCCCTATTATCGCTTTCTACTAAAACTTTTTTATATATTACTGGAGAAACTGAGAAACAGTACAAGGGGGGCAATAGAAGTTCTTAGGGACACAGAAGAGGGGAAAGCGGGTGTCTTTAGGAGACGTAGTGGTGAGGGTCAGAAGATGTCCCAGGAGGAGCAGTTAAGATGTAACTTGAAGAGATGGGTCTTCAGTCTACGACGGAAGATGGGTAGTGACTCTGCCGTTCTGACAGCCGTGGGGAGCTCATTCCACCAGCGGGGAGCCAGTGTTGTGAAGAGACGTGATCGGGCAGCCCGACTGCTGTGTAGAGGAGGTGGGGCCAGTCGGCCAGCCGAGGTGGAGGAGCGGAGTGAGCGGGCAGGGGTTTGGGGGGTTACCATTTCCTTCAGGTAGGCAGTAGCAGGGGAGGCTGGTTCATTAGGGGCAATTGGACAATGCCCCACCAAAGGGAGAAGAGAGAGATTTTTTTTCTATGACTTCTAGACAGTGTTGCTTCTGAATATCATAGTCCAAACAGCTAGTGTTCTGTGGCGTATATCATAGTCCAATCAGCTAGTGTTCTGTGGAGTATGTTCCAATCAGCTTCAAGTCCCGCCCCTTTCGGGGCAACTTTCACACTACGCGAAATTGCACTAGGCTGTTCTCGTAGACTTGCATGTAAAATCTATTTTGGTAACTTCAGGCCATTCGGTCATTTGTCTATGGGGTTTTGGGACGTGCACAAAGAATCGTACGTGCTTTACCATCGCTATGGCGGCTAGTAATGTTCTGAACAACTCGGTTGAATCTTTAAAAGAAACACCGTTCAGCCGTCGTAGCAACCAGGAGAAATTAACAGTAAAGGAATTAGGACCACCCAGACCAAATTTAATTATAAAGCAAGTTTATACAAAGGCAGGGAAAATTGGAAAATCGTATAACCGAGGATTTAGGAGGATTTCTTTCTGTAAACAAATTGAACAAATGGATTAGAAGGAGGCATCTTTTGTTCCCAACTTGAGGATATTACAACTGGACCTATTACCGAAGTCAAACTTCGTTTGTGGTCGCAATCTCCGCGGCTGTTAGGCTGCTACTGTTGGTGTTTTGCGAAGCCAGAATACACAAACTCGACCTGAAGGTAAGAGAGTCAGCTAAGATAAAAGCTACTTCAAACATTTAGTAATATCGTCAGCATGGTACGTTTTCTATTGTCGTCTTTTAGCTTGTTTGTTTATGTATTCAGCACACGCACACACACACACACACACGCACACACGCACACACGCACACACGCACACACACACACACACACACACACACACACACACACACACACACTCACTAGAGGGGATGAAGAGGTCTGTACAGGGGGGTAGGGGGGATGAAGAGGTCTGTACAGGGGGGGTAGAGGGGATAAAGAGGTCTGTACAGGGGGGTAGAGGGGATGAAGAGGTCTGTACAGGGGGGTAGAGGGGATGGAGAGGTCTGTACAGGGGGGGTAGAGGGGATGGAGAGGTCTGTACAGGGGGGTAGGGGGGATGAGGAGGTATGTAGAGGTGGGTAGGGGGGATGAAGAGGTCTGTAGAGGTGGGTAGGGGGGATGAAGAGGTCTGTAGAGGTGGGTAGGGGGGATGAAGAGGTCTGTACAGGGGGGTAGAGGGGATGAAGAGGTCTGTACAGGGGGGTAGAGGGGATGAAGAGGTCTGTACAGGGGGGTAGAGGGGATGGAGAGGTCTGTACAGGGGGGTAGGGGGGATGAGGAGGTATGTACAGGGGGGTAGAGGGGATGACGAGGTCTGTACAGGGGGGTAGAGGGGATGAAGAGGTCTGTACAGGGGGGGTAGAGGGGATGGAGAGGTCTGTACAGGGGGGTAGGGGGGATGAGGAGGTATGTACAGGGGGGTAGAGGGGATGAAGAGGTCTGTACAGGGGGGTAGGGGGGATGAGGAGGTATGTACAGGGGGGTAGAGGGGATGAAGAGGTCTGTAGAGGAGGGTAGAGGGGATGGAGAGGTCTGTACAGGGGGTAGAGGGGATGGAGAGGTCTGTAGAGGTGGGTAGAGGAGATGTAGAGGTGGGTAGAGGTGATGAAGAGGTCTGTAGAGGTGGGTAGAGGGGATGAAGAGGTCTGTACAGGGGGGTAGAGGGGATGAAGAGGTCTGTAGAGGTGGGTAGAGGGGATGAAGAGGTCTGTACAGGGGGGTAGAGGGGATGGCGAGGTCTGTACAGGGGGGTAGAGCTATTCTCATGCTAAAATCGACTGTAAATCCAGATTTTAAAGTTGATATTCTTCCCCGTGGAGCATGCCCCCATAACCTGTGCCCCACCCAAAATGTTTAGCACCAGCCGCCACTGGGCAGTAGGGATGCTCCGATTTATCGGCCACCGATTTAAATCGGCCGATTTCACTCCAAATGACTCGATCGGTGATCGGCAAAAATGGCCGATCGCAAAAAACGTCTTTTTTTTTTTTTTTTTTTTTTTTTCCTGGGGAAGACAGATAACTGAACAGAAAACATAGGAGGACGTAACAGTATGTAAACCATGAAGGCCACGTTTATGATGTCTTTTATACAGCCATATCGACTGACTTGGGCTTCAGGTCCTAACTGGGTGATAGGCCAGACTTTTACTATGCCATAAAAATGGGTCTGCGTTTGCTTGGTGCCTAATGGATCAAAACTTTTGTCTAAAAAGCAAAAAATATGTAGGCTATCCAGTCAGTAGGCCTACAGTTATGTATTTTTAAAAAAATTGGTATCGGTATCGGTTGATCTTGAGGAAAAAAATCGGTGATCGGTATCGGCCCCAAAAATCCAGATCGGAGCATCCCTAGTAGGCAGGGGCTGTCCCTTTAGCTGCCTGGTATGCAAGCACCCTCCCTGCCTCCGACCCCCCAAACCACTCTGCCCCCGACCCCCCAAACCACTCTACCCCCAACTCCCAGAGACACTCATCCACTGAGTCCACTGAGCTCTCCTTCCTCCAACTCACGCCGTTCCTGCCTTTCTCAGCTAAGTTAGAGAAAATGGTGAAGACAGGAGTAGAGCTCACCCCGAAAGCTGCTCCATCTCAGGCAACTCTCCATTCTACAACACCTGGCCCCACACTCCCTGTGACGCCAGCCTCATCAACAATGCCAGCTTCATCAACAATACCCATCGCCCTACCCCGCCACAGGATGCTATCTACACAACACCCATCCCCATCCCCCGGATGACACCCAGAATCAGTTGATGCTCTAACAGTCCCTGCACACAGCCCACACAGAGACCAAACACAAAACCACTCAAGCTAGCACTTTTCAATGCCAGATCCTTAGCTAATAATTCTCTCTTAATCAACGACTTGATTAGCTCCTATGAACTAGATTTCTTATTTATCACTGAGACCTGGTTAGATAAAGATAACAAGACACCAATTCTTATTGAGTCAGCACCCCCCAATTTTAGAACCTTAGATGTCGTTAGATCCCACAAAAAAGGTGGTGGGTTTCCGGTTACGATGTGAAAGGAGGTAGACGCGTGGAGGGTGGCTCCCAGTATTTCATATTTTAAATCTCAACTATCGTGATCACTTAAACATATTTTTAAGAAAAACAATTAGAAAAAGTTCAGGTGTACAACTTGTCTCGAGGATATGCCCAACAAACGCGCCAAAAGGGGCACACGACCATCTACACCTCAACAGCTAACAGAAGACGCTAGCGAAGTAGCTAATATGGCGGCCGAAGCCTCAGCGAACCTGCCTACCGACCTACAAAATCTCCGCTTAATGCTAGTCACGGACATGAAGGACATGATTAAGGGATTGATCGAAAGCGCCCTCTCTCCACTCAAAGAGTCTTTAAATGCTGTGCAATCAACCAACCTTGACCATGGTAAACGCATTGCTGAATTAGAAAGGGCGCTCAACGGATACAGTGACACGACTATAGCCCTGGAAAAGACCTGTGAACGACTTAGCTCCGAGAATGAAGCTCTCGCTAGCCGTGCGGAGGACATTGAAAATCGGTCCCGCAGGTGCAACCTACGAGTCATCAATATTCCAGAGAACGCGGAGGGAACGGACACTGTTAAGTTCATGGCTGAGTTCTTTACAGAGGTCTGCAAAGATGTCTATCCAACTCCCCCCGTGCTGGACCGTGCACATCGGATTGGCCAAGTACGCCCTGGACCCACTGGACAACCCAGAGTGATGATTGTCCGTTTCCATTACTACCAGGACAAAGCCCGGGCTCTGAGATGCGATCGTAATCAGCTTGTATGGCGTGGACGTAAAGTACCATTCTTCCCAGACTACAGCATCAACACATCCAAGCAGCGTGCATCATTCGCCCGAGTGAAATCACTGCTCTACGAGAAGAAGGTCAAGTTCCGTCTAATTTATCCTGCTCTTCTAAAAGTGGACTTCAAAGACAAAATCTACGACTTCAAGACTGCCCCAGAAGCACAACGGTTTTATAACCAACGCGTTGCTGGAGTGGATGGTGGCGGGGATGCTGACTAGTATATGGCCATATGCGGTGAGCATAAGCTATTCTGTAGCTGACACACCAAGAGGAAACGATCACCTTCATGACTGCTAGTATAAAGTTAAAGCTATGCTTAGCCTAACTAACTTCTATATAGCATTAACCATCTTTCTTTTTGCCCCGTAATAACGTTACCGTGAACTGTTGACAACCCACGAAGGTTTGAATTTATATGACCCTGATCATAAGCCACCGGGGCTGGCTAGCTCTATGTTTTGTTTATACTGTGCTTATTTTTCACCGGGAGGCTGCATCGCTTTTTTGAACTGCGATACTATGAGAGGACAATTGGACCTATAACCGAACTTATATGCCTGATTCGATTGAACACTTTATACACGGACCAGTTTAATTAATCACTGAAAACCGTTCAGACATAGGCTTCATAGGATGATGATAACGTGAGTCAACAGTCCCCAGGTCATTATCCAGCTAACTCTGAGCTAATTTCAGGGATTGCGCAACTCATTGACTGTTAGTATTACATAGTTACATAGCGCTGTATTATGGGTTTACTTCTTACCATGACTAACTGTTTATATACGCGCGCATGCTTAAGGTGACGTTACATAGCGCTGTATTTCGGGTATACTTTCTCCTATTGCTAATATGTGTGTGTTGGTGTGCATGCGTTTGAATTGACGCTGCGTGATGCTGTATTACGGACCTACTTCCTTCTTTGATTGAATGTGTGTGCGTGTGCTTAACAGTATTGACGCTTACGGTTCAAACGCCTTTATTACTTTTCATCTATAGCCGGATGGCTCTTGTATGAGAGGCTACCTAGAACTAAAATAACACCGGAGCAGGAGCTGGGGTTCGTTGAGGGGGTCTGTGACATATCTAAAGGGGCGTGCGTTTATACGCGCGCATAATATCATTCACGCAGCGGGTGCATACATGCATAGGCAGGTGTGTGTGTGTGTGTGTGTGTGTGTGTATATGTGTGTGTGTGTGTGTGTATGTGTGTGTTGCTTGCTGTGTGTGTGCTTATTGCTGTGTGTGTGCGTGTTGCTGTGTGTGTGTGTGTTGCTGTGTGTGTCTGTGTGTGGGTTGCTGTGTGTGTGTGCGTGTGTGTGTGTGTGTTGCTGTTTGTGTGTGTGTGTGTTGCTGTGTGTGTGTGTATATGTGTTGCTGTGTGTGTGTGTGTGTGTGTGTGTGTGTGTGTGTGTGTTGCTGTGTTGCTGTGTTGCTGTGTGTGTGTGTGTTAGGGATGGACGGTTTTTCGGTTAAACCGAAAACCGGGGTTTATAAAAATAGAAACGGTTTTTTATCAAAACCGTCAGAAACCGGATTTTTTTTTTTTTTTTCTTTTTTTTTTTTTCCCTATGTTGTTCAAAGAATAAAACTGGAACATGTCACATGTTTGTCGTGTGTGAAAATAACAATGATACAGTCTGAATCTGCCGCGCAATGAGTGAGAGGTTTGGTCAGTTGTGAAGAATAACTGAGGATTAATATCTAATTGGGATTATATTTAAGGGTAACGAATCACTCTATGGGAAAGATAGTTGCCTTCAGTTATTGGTAGATAGGAAAGTGTTTTTACAATTACTCGCTTACATTTAATAAGATCATTTTCGCTGCTCTCTGTAAAGCGCATTGGGTCACTTTTGTGAGAAATGCGCTATAGAAATAAAATGTGATTTGATTTGATATCAATCAATCAATCAAACTTTATTTATGTTCTATAGCACAAATCATGCATTGAATGTAACTCCAAGTGCAGTATTTACTAAACCACAATATAATAAAACAAGAGCTATACGGATCAAGAGTGTTTGTGCACAGCGCCACTGTGTGTGAAGGCGCTACTGAAAGTGATGACAGAACGCATGTCTCAGAAGATACGCGGTCACTTAGTGACGCAAAGGTAGTTCTGTATTTATCTCTATCTGTATTAGTACATTTATTTAGAAAGCTCTATTTTGACAGCTCTACCATGGGCACTTTTATTTTGATGGGGCATTCTTTGTTGATTGACTTACGACAGTTCAGGACGAGTCAGTCTCGCGGCATGTGGTTTTTATGAAAAGCTTTAAGTATGTTCACTGCATAATTCTAAGTCTAATATTTCAGTGATTATTGAGCAGTATTCAAATATTTCAATACATTGAGCAGCAGCTGAAACTTTGTCTAAGAACCAAGATATTGAGAAAGCAGTTCATTCAATGAAGACGCTGTTCCAAGAGATGATCTTCCGTGCAGGCGTGCACCCTGGATCAGCGGAGCTGGTGTGTTAAGTGTTCATGTGTTTTCATGTATGGTGTAGCTTACAAAAGTCTGCCTTTCCACTTATATTTGTGAAACAAAGTAGCCTAAATGTGTTGCGACTGTGCTTACGGTGTTTTAATGGTGTTCGACATGAGTGTATTGTAGCAGTAGGGCTCAATTATTTGAAATTGTCGCTCTCTTTTTTCTTTTTCTTTTTTCTTCGTTTTTTTCGTTTTTCGGTAGTTTTTCGGTTAACCGGAAAACCGCGGTTTTAGTCTTTGACGGTTTTTCGGTTTCAATAATTGGAAACCGTCCATCCCTAGTGTGTGTGTGTGTGTGTGTTGCATGTATTCTGAACCCCGGCAGCTCTGTTTTAGCGACACTGGATATGGGCTATATTCATTCATCATATTGACACTGTTTCTTTTTGTTTTTGTTGTTGTTTGTTGTTGTTTTTCTTGTACTCTGGGAGCCACCCTTAGTGCTTTAAGGTTAGAATGTATAAGAGTTGCGTTAACTGGGAACATTTTGGATGTTTTTTCCCGCTGTCTTTTTCGTTTGGGGAAGAAGACTTAGGGACTGGGGAGGGACTGTCTGCAGAAAAGTGCTACTCACACCAGAGGTTTTATTGTTTGGTTTCTCTTTTTATTCATTTTCTTTCTTTTCTTTCTATACCTATTTTACCCCATCTATTTTGTTTTGTCATCTGCTTTGTTAAACAAGGAATCATTTGCTCTCCAAGACTCAATGGAAGTAGGCCTTGCAAAGGCATTACACTCACTGTAAGGATGCTTACAATTACTTACCTGCTACACTCACAATATGACCAATTTAGGCAATAAGGATAAATACTCAAATGTTCGGTTCCTATCATGGAATTTGAAAGGCTTGAATGGTCCAGTCAAAAGATCTAAGGTTTTTCTACACTTAAAACGTCTAAAAGCAGATGTAGCCTTTTTGCAGGAAACTCATCTTCGGCTGTCAGATCATGTTAGACTACGTAGTAACTGGGTAGGCCAATACTTTCACTCGAGCCTCAATAGTAGGTCGAGAGGTGTAGCTATTTTAATTAATAAAAGACTTAATTTTGTGGTCTCGGAGGTCAGGGTAGATACAAAAGGCAGATATGTTGTTGTGGCGGGTACCCTTTGCCAAACACCAGTACTCTTAGTAAATGTATACGCTCCCAACTGGGATGATGCAAGCTTTGCCAGCAACCTGCTATCGTCCCTTCCACACTTGAACACTCACCATCTTATTTTAGGAGGCGATCTGAACTGTGTGATGAACCCTCTATTAGATAGATCAAGCCCTAGGACTCAACAACAGTCCGCTATGTCTAAAGCTTTCAGTGTATTTATGCAGGCAAATGGCTGTGTTGATCCTTGGAGAGATAAAAACCCCCACGCCAAGAAATTCTCCTTCTTCTCAAACCCTCATAACACTTTCTCCCGCATAGACTATTTTTTTGTTGACCAACTTTTCCTGCCAGCTGTTGAGTCATGTGATTACACGGCCATAGTAATCTCGGACCACGCAGCGGTGCTCCTTGATATCAATTTATTTTCTATCAGTCAGAAAGAAAGACCTCTTTGGAGATTCAATTCCCTACTTCTCTCAGATAAGATTTTTTGTAAATATATCTCAGACTCAATTGACTCATTCATTATTTCAAATAAAACAGAAGGGACTTCGGCTTCCCTCCTATGGGAAACCTTGAAAGCTTTTCTCAGGGGCCAAATAATCTCATACTCAATTTCGTACAACAAAGACAAGCAACTTAAATTTGATAACATATGTAAGGCTATCTCTGACATAGACCAAAATCTGGCTTCTAATCCTGACCCAGAACTATGTAAGAAACGACTTGATCTTCAATCACAAGCCAACTTACTGACTACGTCCACAGCTGAAAAACTCTTGTTGAGATCAAAGGCCTCATACTATGAATATGGGGACAAACCTAGCCGTCTACTAGCGCATCAGTTGAGACGACAAGCAGCTGCTCGGCTTATCCCACAAGTTAAAGACAGCTTGGGCACTCTCCAATCTACTCCCTCTAGTATAAATGAAACGTTTGTCACTTTCTATTCCTCCCTATATAAATCAGAATTTCCAGCTGATACGTCTAATATGATAACCTTTCTATCAAATCTCGACATCCCTAATGTTAATCTGGCTGACGCAGAGAATATGGACAAATCTCTTGACATAGATGAGCTTACTAAATCAATTAAACTAATGCAAAATAACAAAACCCCTGGCCCTGATGGCTACCCTGCAGAATTTTATAAGACCTTCAATACCAAGCTTTTCCCTCTTCTACTCGACATGTATAATGAATCTCTAGCGAACGGCTCCCTTCCCCCCACTCTGACACAAGCTACTATTTCCCTTATTCTTAAAAAAGATAAAGACCCAACTGACTGTGGATCCTATAGACCTATATCCCTCCTAAATGTAGACAGTAAAATACTAACAAAGACCCTTTCCGCTAGACTAGAAAAAATCTTACCTAATATTATTTCAGAAGAACAAACCGGTTTTATTCAGAAACGCCACTCTTTCTCGAATGTTAGGAAGCTCTTAAATATAATACATTCTCCATCATCTTCGAGTCCTGCGGAGGCGGCTATTGCTCTTGATGCTGAAAAGGCTTTTGATAGAGTGGAATGGGGATATCTATTTGCGCTACTCAAAAGATTTGGTTTTGGCAATACATTTATCTCTTGGATTCAATTACTGTACACCTCCCCCAAAGCTAGCATTTCCACCAACAACTTTAGGTCCGCCTATTTCCCCTTAGCACGAGGAACAAGGCAAGGGTGCCCCCTGTCTCCACTTCTATTTGCGCTAGCAATTGAGCCACTCTCCATCTCCCTCAGGACCTCACAGCTCTTCCGAGGTGTGTTACGTGGGGATGCAGAATACAGGGTCTCTCTATACGCAGACGATTTACTTATATACATATCTAACCCTGTCTCTGCTGTCCCCCATATACTCTCAATCCTTCAGAGCTTTGGCGGTTTTTCCGGGTACAAACTGAACTATAGAAAAAGTGAATTCTATCCTATCAACAAATTAGTGCTAAACAAATCACACAAGCCGAACTACCATTTAATATCTCAGCTCAAGGCTTTAAATATCTTGGTATACAGATAACAAACTCATTCCCCTCTCTCTTTTCTGCCAATTTCTCCCCCCTACTTGATCAGGTAAAATCAGATCTCCAATGATGGGGCAGTCTGCCTCTGTCCCTAGTAGGCAGGATACAGTCAATAAAGATGACGATACTCCCTAAATTCTCATACCTCTTCCAGTGCATCCCATTATTCCTGCCCAAATCATTCTTTAAATCTCTTGATAAAATCATCTCCACATTCATTTGGCAAGGCAAACAGCCCAGGATTAAAAAACACACATTGCAAAGAGGCCGTGACAATGGTGGCTTGGCTTTGCCTAATTTCATGTACTATTACTGGGCTGCCAATATTCAAAAGATAAATTACTGGCTTCACTCTCCTTTGACAGACTGGTGCTTGCTGGAAGCTGAATCTTGCTATATATCCTCCCCTCCTGCAATGATTTACTCTAAATTGCCTATATCCCTCTCCAAATTTACCTGCAACCCAGTGGTGTTAGCTACCCTTAAGATTTGGGCCCAGTTTCGTCTCCACTTTAAGTTTGCAGACAGCTCCATTAATGGTCCTATAAATAAAAATCATCTATTCCCTCCCTCCACTTTGGATTCCGCCTTCTTGCTCTGGAAGGACAGAGGCCTTACAAACTTTTCGAACCTCTTTGAGAATAACATTTTTTGTAGTTTCGAGATGATATGCACTAAATATGACTTGCCCCGGAGTAATCTCTTTCGTTATTTTCAGATCAGAGACTTTGTGAAAACCCAATACCCCTCTTACCCCGAAATGCCACACAACCAACCCTGGGAAAATCTTATGGCGTTCACACCAGGTCAAAAAGGCCTTATCTCAAATATATACCACTCTCTCACTTGTCTCGACACACACTCTCTAACCAAAAATAGGAACAAATGGGAAACTGAACTCAATGTAAACTTCACTGACGAGTGGTGGGATGGAGCGATAGACCGCATTAACACCTCAACCTCTTGTGCCAGATTAGGCCTTATTCAATTCAAAGTCTTCCATAGGCTTCACTTTTGCAAATCTAAACTCGCAGCAATATATCCTGATGTAGAGGACAAGTGTGAACGATGTGCTTTATCCCCAGCCAATCTTACCCATATGTTTTGGTCATGCCCTAGGCTGGTAACCTTCTGGACTACTATCTTTAAGATACTGACAGAGGTTTTTTCTGTTAATCTCGAACCCTCACCCCAGATAGCCATATTTGGAGTTCCACAAGATTTCAGTCTCCTAACCACCAAAGATTCTAATATAGTAGCATTTACTACACTGCTGGCAAGGCGTAGAATTTTACTAGGATGGAAATCTCCAACTCCTCCTTCAATAGCCATGTGGCTTACAGACATAATGCACTTCCTAAAGTTAGAAAAGATTAAGTTCACGCTTAGAGGTTCAACAAAAAAATTCTACTTGCACTGGCAACCGTTCATTACATATTTTGAGAACCTGACAGCACTTCCTACAAACTGATGCTTTTGTAACCAAGCAGTTTGTTGTCTGCCTTGGCCTCTGAGACCGTGACATTTCCAAATAAAACGGACACTAACTTACCTATGAATATATTGTAGCTCATGATCTGACGCCTGAAGATGACTTATGTAAGCAGCAATCTCCTACTACATCATTTATACAACCTAGCAGAATTCCTTATGATATCATTTCCCCCCCCCAATTTTTTCTACATTTTATTATTATAATTTGTTCGTGTATGTGTATGTATGTATATATGTATGTATCTATGTATATATGTATGTATGTATGTATGTATGAATATATTTGTAAAAAATATATAATTTCTTATAATTTATTTTTTATCTATTTCTTTACTTAACGTTTTTAAAAAATTTTTTTTTTTTTTTTTTTACGACCATACAGATATATATATATGTATATATATTTTTTTTATCTACTCACTAAATTGTTGGTAAAATTGGTAACTTGTTTATATGTATGTGTGACTGGATGGACAGATCTATATGTATATATGTATGCAGACATGTCTGAGAGGGAGGGGTGGGTGGAGGGCAGGGAGAAAAACAGAAAATATTCATGCCTTTTTCAATGTACCGTACATGACATCTATACTGGAATAAAAAAATATTATAAAAAAAAAAAAAAAAGTGGTGGAATCGCCTCTTTCTTCCGAGACAGTTTTAACTGCAAACAGAAATCCTTCGGGGAATTTTTATCATTTGAATATCTTTCAGTTGTTTTTAAATGTTCCACTCAAATTATTTTTATAATTGTATACAGACTAGGGCTGTTACGATTAGTCGACGTCATCGACTACGTCAATACGTCGGTTTGCGTAATATGAGTCGGTTAGTCGTAAATAAACAAAATGGCTGCGACCAGTGCAAACACGGAGGCAGAGCCGGCGGCTAAAAGACTTCGCCCACGATCGTCCAAAGTATGGGAGTACTTTACAAAAAAAGAAACCAATGGCAATGTGGTGGTCTGTAAACTGTGCAAAAATGAAATGGCCTATCACAGCAGTACGACTGCAATGAACGAGCACCTCAAGCGAAAGCATCCTGGAGCTCTTTGTGAAGACAGCCGCAAGATAGCACCGTAAGTCACCGTTGTATTTCTGTTCACTTTTCCGGCCGTGTATCAGTGAAAAATGGATAGCTACTAGCTAATGTTACACAAGCAATGTAGCTCACCACAGTTTGTATGTCTTGTCTTCTGGTGTTAGTAACGTTAGCTATGTAGCTGGCTAGCTACGGTAGCCTTACTAGCCTATTGTTATTGTGGTGCTCGCACCTACTGTACGTTATCTAGCTCGTAGCTCGCATGCTACGTTAGCATCAATTTAGCTAATCATAACATAGCAGCGAGAGTAACGTTAGCTAGCCATGTAGCTACTAGCTAGCTATGTGTTGTGGTGATGGACAGACTTCTAAATGGCCATGTTGGCTAAACATAGCAGTGAGGTGGAAATTAAGGGGCCTACACATGATAAGAAATGTGTGCTTTTTTTATTTTCAGGAGGCAAAGCAGTGTGGAGGACTTTTTCCACAAAAAGAACACAACTCCATGCACACCCCAGATGGCTGCTCAGCTTTCTAACTGCATCTTACAGATGATCGTCAAGGACATGAGACCTGTTGCTATTGTGGAGGGTCAAGGCTTCCGTGAGATGATCAAAGTGTACTTTGATACTAGCATTTTGTAGCACATTGATAGCAGCTTGCCTCCCCGAGTCTGACCCAACCTGTCACTGACAGCGCAGACCTGCAGTAGCCAGCTAACTATGTGTCAATACAAGTCATAACATTAACAGCTATTATATGTTTTGAAAGTAGATGTTGTTAGAGACGTGGATCAAGCAGCATTTATTTGATGTGTTTATGTTCAAGAAGGCCTGCCATCAGGCTGTAGTGGCACCAGACTTCACTGTTAGGCCATTTATCTCACACATATAGAGATTATATTTAGCAAAAATAATTTGTCATGTCAATCATTTGATTTGATTTGAATTCATACTGCGATATTTGTTTGTTCTATTTGGAGTGGGAGAGAGAATGGTTTTGTTGGAGTGTTGCAGAAAGAGCTGAGCTACAGCATTTGTTGGAAAACGGGTCCCCTCATAATACAAGGACTTGAAGTTAACTTTTATATTTTATAATATTATATTTTATGTTGGACTGTAAGAAAGAGAGGATATTTTTTGTTGTGTGGAATATTGCCCTGCAGTGCAAGAATAATTGAATAAAATACTGAAATGTTGATAAGAGAAGTTTTTGACATTTATTTTGGGAAAATTAAGTGATACATTAATCGAACAGCAAAAAAATAATCGTTAGACTAATCGTTAAATTAGTCGCTAGACTAACCGACTAACCGGGAAAATAATCGATAGATTAATCGTTAGAAAAATAGTCGTTTGGGACAGCCCTAATACAGACCACCCCAATACTCTACTAGCTTCTTTAATGAACTTACAGAGCTTCTCTCCATCATTACTACTGAATTTAATGGTCTGATCATTGCTGGTGATTTCAATATTCATGTAGATAACTCAGAGGACAACAAAGCCAAAGAACTCTCTGTTCTGTTAGATGTTTTTGAACTTCAACAACATGTGAACCTCCCTACTCATAATCGAGGTCACACTCTGGACCTTATCATCACCAAAGGCCTAGATATTTCAAATGTTGTTGTAACTGACATTGCCCTGTCTGACCACTGTTGCATATTCTTTGACGTATCTATCTTTCCTGTTATTCAAACTATGTCTAAAACTATTTCAAAACGATATATCAATGAAAAGACCAGTGCACTGTTCACACAGGCCTTTTCCCTAGCCCCCCCCCCCCCAAAAAAAAACTTCTATTCCAACCTCAGTAAATGACCTTCTACACGATTTCAACTTAAAAATCACAAAAACCATTGATGATATTGCACCCATTAGATCCAAATGCATCTCTGGTAAGCAAAAAGCTCCCTGGAGAACTGCCCCATCCGTAAAGACCCAAAAAAGAGAATGTCGTAAAGCAGAGCGCAGATGGAGAAAAACAAACCTTCAAGTCCACTATGATATCTATAAAGAGAATCTTCAGAACTATAACTTAGAAATAAGAAGTGCCAGGCAATCATTTTTCTCTAAGATCATAAACAATAACATCAATAATGCCCGCATCCTTTTCAGAACTGTTGACAGACTAACAAATCCCCCAACAACCATTGCTCAGGAATTTCACTCAACTAGTAAATGCAATGAGCTTGCATCCTTTTTAAACAATAAAATAGAAACCATTAGACAAGGCATTAGGTCTTCTGTGTCAGGCATGAAAAACATGTCCCCATTAACAACCCCAAATAGGGCGGACATAACAACCATGTCACAATTTAACACCATTGATTACAAGACCCTAGATAAAATCATGTCACGTCTTAAACCATCCACCTGTGCCCTTGATGTCCTGCCAACAAGCTTTTTAAAAAACATATTTAGCTGCATGGCAGGCGAACTAATACAAATAATTAACACCTCCCTTTCATCAGGAATCTTCCCTGAAGCCCTGAAAACTGCAGTTATTAAGCCTCTACTAAAAAAGAACGGCCTAGACCCATTTGTACTAAACAACTACAGACCCATATCAAACCTTCCCTGTACAGGAAAAATTATTGAAATGGTTGCCCACGAACAACTTAGCAATTATTTGACCCTAAATGATCTCTTTGATGACTTTCAATCAGGCTTTCGCCCCCTACATAGCACTGAAACGGCCCTTATTAAGGTCCTTAATGACATTCGCGTAAACACAGACTCCGGAAAAATCTCAGTGTTGGTACTACTAGATCTTAGTGCTGCCTTTGACACTGTAGCCCATGACATTCTAATAGATAGACTAAAAACCTGGGTAGGACTTTCGGGCACTGCCCTAAACTGGTTTAGATCCTACCTACAGGACAGAAGCTACTATGTCTCCATTGGCAACTTTGTATCTGACCAAATTAAAATGACATGTGGGGTTCCCCAAGGGTCAATCCTTGGCCCCCTTCTATTCAATCTCTACATGCTTCCATTGGGACACATCATAAAAAAGAACAAAATTGCCTACCACAACTATGCGGATGACACTCAAATCTACATAGCCCTCTCACCGAACGACTATAGTCTAGTGATGCTCCGATCTGATCGGCGCCGATCGGTATCGGCCGATATGGCCTTGATCGGTTTTGATCGGAGTTCTCAAAACGGCCGATCAAACACGACCGATCAGTTTACAAAATGGCGTCGCCAGTCTGGAAATATTACACAGTGTCGGAAAGAGACAACAAATATGCCGTTTGTAATGTCTGCTCAAAAGAAATACCTCGGGGAGGAACGCACGCAAGGTCTTTCAATACCACGAATATCATACGGCATTTGCTGCGTTCGTCGATTCGCTCAGAGAGCGCCGAAGCGCACACTGGGCTCGACGTCATAAAGGGACCGAGTGCTTTGATTGGACGAGAGGCGTTCCACGAGTGCTGGTCAGAGTTCCAGCGCGACTTCACGAGCGTAGTGTAGGTAGTGTGCAGCGACGTCATGTGACCCCGCGAGCAGGAAGTCACTTGGCCCATAGCAACAACTATTAGCGCGTGAGTTTTAGGTCTTCCTCTGTGCACCTTGCACAAGTGTAGATAGCGAGCGACTTTTCAGCAGCAGGACATATTTTAGATGATAAGAGGAACAGGCTGAGTGCCAAAAACGCTGAGATACTTGTATTTCTCAAGGCTAATCTGCCAGTGATGCTGCTTAATCAGAAGTAAGGTTTGAGTCTGAAATCTCCTTAGGTGCAATGTTTTGTTTTTTTGTTTTATTGATTATTGCTGACTTGCTGTCTTATCTCCTCCTAAATATGACTTGAAACTGACTGACTTGAAACAGTATTTTATATTTGGCTATAGCCTATTTATGTTGCAGTTTAGTTTGGGTATGTTTATTGTTCCTCAGGAAAGCTACAGTATAAGCTCCAAGTTCTCTAAGAGCCCCTAGTTCCTCTCATTCGAGTGGAATGTTGCACATTTGATGTGACAGTGTACATTTTATTTATTATGATTTTTATTTTCACATTTTATTTGTTTTTCCTGAAGTAAGCTACAGGTGGTTGTGAATTCAATAAAACAGATGGTCGTCAATTCATGATACTTTCTCATCTCCTAATTTCATTTAAATACTTAATATACAATGTCAATGGTGTTAAGAATAATTAAAAACATAAATAATGCTACACAATAAATAGAATGCTTCAATTGCCATTTTCGACGCTGTGATCGGTGATCGGTGATATCGGATCGGCAGATCACTGATTCCAGTGATCGGTGATCGGCACCAAAAACCCTGATCGGAGCATCTCTACTATAGTCCCATTGACAATCTCTGTAATTGCATTGAGCAAATAAACGCCTGGATGACACAAAACTTCCTCCAACTAAACAAGGACAAAACAGAGATAATTGTATTCGGTGAACCTGACAAAAGATCGAAAGTCAGTGCAAAACTTGATTCTCTCTCTCTTCACAGTAAAAAACAGGTCAGAAATCTTGGTGTAATTCTAGACTCCGATCTAAACTTCAACAGCCACATAAACTCAATAACTAAATCAGCCTACTATCACCTGAAAAACATAACAAGAATGAGAGGTTTCATGTCCAAGCAAGACCTTGAAAAACTCATCCATGCATTTGTTTCGAGTAGACTTGATTATTGTAATGGTCTACTAACAGGCCTATCTAAAGGAGCTGTTCGTAAATTGCAGCTCATCCAAAACGCCGCTGCTAGGGTCCTAACAAAAACAAAGAAATTTGAACACATTACACCAATCCTGAGATCCCTGCACTGGCTACCAGTCTCTCAGAGAATTGAATTCAAAATCCTCCTAATTACATACAAATCACAAAATGGTCTTGGACCAAAATACATATCAGATCTCCTCCCACCCTATATTCCCGCAAGGTCCCTAAGGTCAGCTGAGACAAATCAGCTAATAATTCCAAGAGTAAAAACAAAACACGGTGCAGCAGCTTTCAGTCACGCTGCTGCATGCTCCTGGAACAAACTCCCTGAAGAAATCAAACAGGCCCAAACCCTTAAAATATTTAAATCTAAGCTAAAAACCTTCATGTTTTGCACCAGTTATGATTAAACACAAACACTTCAATGTCTTTTTTCCATTAACTATTGTCTTTTTAAATGTTTTATCTATTTACTTCTTATATTTGCTTTTATTCATTGTAATTTTTATTTTCTTATGCTCCTCTTGCTGTATTTTTAAATAATGCATGTAAAGCACTTTGAATTGCCCCTGTTGTATGAAATGTGCTATACAAATAAACTTGCCTTGCCTTGCCTTTTGTATATGTTTTGTATGTATACATGTTTTGTATGTTAATTTGTTAATTGTTAATTGTTAATTTTATTTATAAAATAACAATAAACATAATATTATATGTATTGTACATTTGTATAGTTCATTTGTTCTTTAAATAATAACTCGCAAGACCACACCTCAACTGAATTAGTTGGGAATGTGGGATGTAAATGTATTGGATACAGATCCAGTGACTGCGAAGAACACAAGAACTAAGAAGAACTCCAAGACGCCAGACCCATCAAGATGTAGCACAATGTAGCACATGTTGTAGAATGTTGTAGAATGAACTCGTGATTGCTACTGGTTAGTGTTGTTCCGATGCCGATACTAGTATATACATTCTTCTTAACCAAAATAAGTTAAGTATATCCTCCAGTGTTATATAATAAGTATATCCTCCAGTGTTCTAGTATCGGCATGGCCACCGATACGCACAAAAATGCTGGTATCGGTATCGGCGAGTACTAAAAAAAAAAAAAATCCGTTTTTTTTTTTTTTTTTTTTTTTAAAGTACTAAAGTTATTTTGTTTGTAAATGTTCACTTGCTGTTGCACTACTACTACGACTGTTTTATATCTTAAATTGATATTGCACTGATTGGCATAGTGTGAGAGCCACATTTCAGGTTTTATAAGGGGTTGATTTTCTTGTCACCATACCAGGTAGACAATAAAAAAAAGTTCTATAGTATTCACTCTCTGTTGGTATTTTTTCCTGTTTTACAAAGGTTTTGAGCAGTGCCAGACTAAGTGTTAGCAATAATTTTACATCGAGGTGAGTATGCGGCTCAAAAAACATGTTTTTTTGTTTTGTTTTTTCAAACGCCGTGGTATCGGATCGGTACTCGGTATCGGCAAGTACTGCACGGTCAGGTATCGGTATCGGGATCAAAAAATGGTATCGGAACAACACTACTACTGGTGTTTCATAACGTGGTTCCAGTGTTAGCAGCATTCGGCAGAAATCTTCATTTTCCGCAACACTGTTGCAAATATACCCAGTTCAACACAACACACCTTGTAAATATACCCAGCGATAGACTTGGTAATAGTCGTAGCCTCTGGGAGTAAAAGGGAAGCCTGGTCTGCCTCTTAGACATGACTACATCGTAATGATTACAAAGATGCCACTTGAAATGCATGAAATCCAAGTTTATTACATATCCGTAAAAAAAGTGCAACTTCTCTGCTTTCAGAAACTGTTTGATTTTTTTAGATTGGGCATATAGTTCATGAATTACGATAGTTTGAAGGAACGCTGTAAAATCCTTTCTAGACACGAATCTATCTGCATTAGTCAAATACATGCTCACATCCAGTCATCCGCTCACTGCTCTCCATCAAAAATGGCACATCCATCAATAATATTACATAATAACAACTGCTCTGATTAGATTGCTTAGATTGTTTAATACATCAACGGGGGGAAAGCGAGATGAACTCGCGAGTATCATGCTTCCTCCATTGAACGGAAAGTCCTATCTATTCCATGCAAAGTGTTTTAGCCTTCCCCCTTTCCACTGGTAATAAGGAATTGACAAGAATAGATCGATATAAATAGATCAACATAATGCAGCACTATCATGTAGGGGTGTAACGATACATCGATTCACATCGATGCATCGATTCATTGACTAACGATCTGATTACATCGATGCAATGTAAAAATATCGATCTATATCGTCATCTTAAAGATACACCTTTATTTTGAAATGGCACATTCTGCGTGACTGTCACCATTTCCGTGCAGCGCGCGACTAGCAGCGGCAAATTACAAAGTCAAAGAGCGCTGCACACTGTGTGTTCTGCATTTTGTGACTGCGGCGGAGAACAGCGAAGCGGTTTTAGCTGCGACTGCCAAGCCCGCCCACGGCCGACTGTGATTGGTCAATGCTCTAGTCTAGCCGACTGTGATTGGTCAATGCTCTGGTCTGTAACAAAGCATCTGTCTTATGAATGGGCAAAGGCTGCAGGTTGGACCTTACTTACTTTACTCCGGTTTGCTTGTCCAATTTCATTGGATAAACCTGAACAAAATTCCTATTGATAAAATCTACAGGTAAATCATTACTCCCGTAATCAGTGATCTAACATGACTGTCCAAGCATAGCCTTACCTTTCACCAATCAACACATCATATCAGATCAGTGCTTCCTAGAGGAAGTGTGATGGATGGCCCTATATTAAAAATTATCCTGACCTGCGTTCAGAGCGTAGTGTTTGTCCTGAACATGTTGATCAGTTAGTTTTTTTGAAGAAAAACCTCCCAAAGAAGAACACTGGAGGATATACTTATTATATAACACTGGAGGATATACTTAACTTATTTTGGTTAAGAAGAATGTATATAAGATGTACTGCACTGTACTGCATTTGCACTTATTATTTATTATTATTTTATTATTATTTATTATTATTGCACAAATATACTGTAGGTTTGTGAGACTAGTGAATGGGTCTATTTTTCTTTTTGTAACAGAAGAATACTGTATAATACAATATGATTTAAATGCTGGATACCTGGAAGAGCTCACAAATAAAATGGTCAAATAATATTCTAGTTGTTTTTGTGAGTGGATAATTGTGTTAGATTGGCATATGATATCGCGTCATATCGATCATATCGTCATATGGATCTTGAATCGAATCGAATCGAAATCGTATCGTGACTGACATTGTGATATCGTCAAACATTGTATCGTCATACAAACAAATCGATATAATATCGTATCGTGATGAAGCTGGTGATTTACACCCCTACTATCATGCACAGATCAGCCTTAAAACATGTAACGTTATATATATAACGGAGCGATGTATTTCTACGGAAAGGCTGACTGACGCGGGGCTCATACAATCTCCGTGTGTGAAAGAGGCTTGAATGTTGAAATAACAGTAATAGTATTACAATGTTCATTGATCAAATGACATAAGGGATGGAAAGGGGTTTTAGAAGGGGGATGACGAAGCGCGCTCGACTGAGGAACAGCATAGGCACAGGACATAGCATAGTCGTAGCCTCGGGGAGTTAAAGGGAAGCCTTGTCTGCCTCTTAGACATGACTACATCGTAATGATTACAAAGATGCCACTTGAAATGCATGAAATCCAAGTTTATTACATATTCACCTAGTATTTGACTGACTGTCAGTCACGAATGGTCCCAGTATTGTGGCTTCAGTTGGGTTGTAATTGTGCTTGCTGCAGAGCACAATGTTATTGCTGATATTTTTGTTTTAATCCTGTTCTTTTACCAACTGTTAAGACAACAATAAAGTAAACTAGTTACTTTAGCTAGCTAAAGATATTGGCCCCCCAAATAATTTTACAACTTATAATTATGTTTAGGGATGCACGATATTATCGGCACCGATATTTATCGGCCCGATAATGGGAAATTAATGTTTATCGGTATTTATCGGTTTTATAAAATTTTAGCCGATATTTAACCGATAATATGAAGCCGGAAATATAAACATGCCTTCCCCGGTGGCGAATTTGCGGAACCTAGGATGGTAGGGGAAGGTAGGGCAATACCGCTACCTGATTGGTTGGCGAAGCAGGGAAGGCGAGTCGGCAGCCAATGAGGGGGCTCTTCACGAGTGCTTCGCCAACCAATCAGGTAGCGGTATTGCCCTACCTTCCCCTACCATCCTAGGTTCCGCAAATTCGCTCCCCGGTGTGGACATTCTTCACAGTTTCTGAGGCAGATAGTGCGTTTGCAATTTGCAATACATGTTCGACAAAAGTTCGGAGAGGAGGGCAAAGGTCTACGAGTTACAACACAACGAATCTCATAAGTCACCTTAAGATTCACCATTGCAAGCACGCTGTATGGAAGGAATATCAACACTAGTAGCCTAGTAGCCTAGCCGCGAAAAAAAAAGCTGCTGTGCCTATTGAACACGCATTTGAAAACTGCAGGAAGTTCACTCGAGAGACAGCTCAAAGGCTCAAGCAATCAATGAAAAAATAATGGAGTTGATGGCCCTCGACGACCAGCCTTTCTCTGTAGTAGAAGATAAAGGATTTCGCCAGCTAATTTCACATTTAGAGCCCCGGTATACACTCCCAAGTCGCCGCTATTTTGCAGACGTGTGCCTGCCTGCTCTGTATGATACAGTCGCCACACACATCCATAGTCTGATCGATACTAGCGTAAGCCAGATAAGTTTTACCACGGACATATGGACTTCTGACGTTAGTCCAGTCAGTATGCTTAGTTTGACGGCCCAGTGGCTGGATGAGGACTTCAATATGAAGAAGACACTGCTGCATGCGCAGGAGTTCTCCGGTTCGCATACTGCGACAGCCATCCGCGGGGCTTTTGAAACCATGTTTGGAGAAGGCTTAGGTGAGCCTTTTTTGTTTTCATAAAAGGAGGCCAGATCTTGGCTAAAAAAAGCATTGTGCACTGTCTATAACAGATTATGTTTGTTAGAGGAAATAATAAATGAACATTTGAAGAGTCAGAAGTGTTCTCTTTGTTGTGTTAACAATAGTGATGTAAGTTAGATTTGGTGAGATCACTATGGAATATTAAATCATCAATCTTTGCTCACTACATAGCCTTTCTTACCTTCAGGTGTGCATGAACTACAGGTTATGAACTGTGAAATTATATCTGAATGGTCTTTATTGTCATTGATATAGTACCAAACAACGAAATTTGGGAGGGGGGGCTCCCCTGGTGCTAGGAAAGATTTTTTTAATAATAAATATCGGTTATCATATCGGTTATCGGCCACGAGAAGCGGGTAAATATCGGTATCGGTATCGGTTGGGAAAAATGCATATCGTGCATCCCTAATTATGTTACGAAGTTTCTCCGCATTGAAGGTATATAAGCAACGCAGGGTGCGCTCGTAAATTCGCTCTGAGAGCGCCGGAGCGCACACTGGGTTCAACGTCATAAAGGGACCAGGTAATTTGATTGGACAAGAGGCATTCCATGAGTGCTGATCAGATTTCCAGGGCGAATTTACGAACGCAGCTAGCGAACAGAAGACGAATAAAACGTCAGATCAGATATATAAACAGGTTATTTTGATAAACTGGACACATTTTGGGAATGTATATGGTTACTTTCACACCTGAAAACATATAAAAAATTCATAAAATGACATGTTAACACTTGTATTGCCAAAATTACAGCTTTTAGCCAATGGAAGTTAAAATGGACGATTTAAATTGCCCGCTGCTAGCCGGTGCGAAATGCATTCTGGGAAAAAGACGGTGGCTGCGCTTTTTTCCCATGGGTTGTATGTAAAAAGACGGTGAAAAGGCGCTGAAGGCGGCGCTTTTTTCTAAAAAAAGACGTCAAGTGTGAACGCCCCCTAACCAGACACTTAACCCTTCTAACCAGACACTTAACCCTTCTAACCAGACACCTAACCCTTCTAACCAGACACCTAACCCTTCTAACCAGACACCTAACCCTTCTAACCAGACACCTAACCCTTCTAACCAGACACCTAACCCTTCTAACCAGACACTAAACTCTCTACTCCCTCCACCTGTCATTCTAACCAGCCTGGGAGTAACTCTACCAACAACCTAACAGGGAGGACATGAACACACTCACTGTTACTAGGATTAAACACACACACATCAAGTATGTTGCTATATCATTTGATGTGTGACCAGAAAATGGGGCATAAAATAGTAAAATACATAAATATAATATGTATGTATAAATATTAAGGGTGCAACGGTTCTCGGTTTTTTTACGGACGGTACGGTTTGCGTTCCACGGCTCAATTCACTAGTGAACCGTGACGGTTTTCGGTTTTCGTTGTTTTTTTGTTTTTTTAACCTTTATTTTACCAGGAAGTCACATTGAGATTAAAACCTCTTTTACAAGAGAGACCTGGCCAAGACAGGGTCAAAATAGTAGCTTAAAAAAACTGTTCAGATAACAAGACAGGACATAAGACAGTGGCAACAATACAATAGACAAACAATGGTAGGGGTATTTACAAGGTGATTAAAACATTGAGAAGTCTAACCAAAGCAGGTACAGCGAGCGGTGACCACATCCTTTAATCTACGCTTGAAGATACTTATGGAAATAAGGGCCTCTAATTTAAAAGTAGTCTGTAGGTCATTCCAAGACCAAGGGCCATAATAAGACAAGCTTGCCCTTCCAACATTGTTCATGATAAGTGGCACCTTGTATTGTAGCCATCTACGAGACCTGAGACCCGAGCCACTCGGTATAGGGATGAACTTCAGGCCCAGATAATTCGGTAAGAAGCCAGAGATGATTTTAAACACAAGAGTGTACCAGTGTTGGAGCCTTCTGACAGAAAGAGATGGCCATCCAACCAGACTATACAGTGTACAGTGATGGGTCCTGAAGGCACTATTGGTGATGTATCTTAGAACCGAATGATACAGGGGGTCTAGCTTGGATAAAGTGGACAGAGAAGCAAACCTATATACTGTATCACCATAATCCAATTGTGAAAGGAAAAGGGCGGAGACAAGACGTTTTCTGGAAGCCAAGGAAAAGCAAGATTTAAATCTATACAGGAAGCCCACTGTACGCTTAAGCTTTATGGCGAGAAGATCAATTTGGCCGCGTTCGTAAATTAGCTCTGAGAGCGCCGGAGCGTCCACGTGAATGCCTCGAACGCGGCCTTTGGTCAGAGGTCGAGTTGGTCTGGAACGTTTGTTTCTGAACCGAACCGTACCGAAAACCGTGACCCAAAATACCGTACCGTACCGAACCGTGGGCCAACTGAACCGTTGCACCCCTAATAAATATAGGCATATATGGCTTTTTCTGATGCAGTTACATGTGTCAAGACAATGAAGGCTTGTTGCTTTATCCAGACCACAGGACATGGTTCCAGTAACTCATGTTCTTGGATTCATTGTCTTCAGCAAACTGTTTGCGGGCTTTCTTATGCTTCGGTTTCAGAAGAGGCTTCTGTCTGGGGCGACGGCCATACAAACCGATTTGAGCACTGGGCACTGACAGGCTGACATCCCACTTCTGCAACCTCTGCAGCAATGCTGGAAGCACTCGCACGTCTATTTTTGGAAACCAACCTCTGGATATGACGCTGAGCACGTGGACTCAACTTCTTTGGTCGACCCTGGCGAGGCCTGTTCCGAGTGGAACCTGTCCTGGAAAACCGCTGTATGATCTTAGCCACTGTGCTGCAACTCATTTTCAGGGTGTTGGCAATCTTCTTATAGCCAAGGCCATCTTAGTGAAGCGCAATAATAATTTTTTCCAGCCACTCAGAGAGTTCCTTGCCATGAGGTGCCATGTTGTCCAGCATTCAGAGAGAATTGTGCCCAAAACACCAAATTTAACAGCCCTGCTTATCATTTAGACCTGAATCCTTGTAACACTAACGAGTCACATGACACCAGGGCGGGAAAACAACATCATTGGGCACAATTAGGACATGTTCACTATGGGGTGTACTCACTTTTGTTGCCAGCTGTTTAGACATTAACAGCTGTGTACTGAGTAATTTTCAAAGGACAATAAATCTATACTGTTATTCATGCAGCACACTGACTACTTTAAGTTATATCAAAGTTTCAGTAGGATAATGTTATCCCCTGAAAGGATATAACAGAATATTTGTAAAAATCTAAAGGGTGTACTCACTTTTGAGATATACTGTATATTTATATATACAGCATATGGATGTTACGTGCCTGTTACCTGCCGCTTTCAGTTCTAATAGTTTAGATCTCGCAACCAGGGAAACGCCTTAAAGGGAGCAAGACACGAATCTACCGGCATTTGACTGCCGCTGGACTGAGGAACAGCATAGGCACAGCACATCGCCATAATAGCGATTTTTTTGTTATGCTTGTTGCAAGAGCCAGATATGGTCCTGTCATATGTGTTGTAATTCACTGTGTGGGCAAGGGGTGGCGCTGTCACAATACCTGAGGCAGGTCTTTATAAGGTAGTACATTTGTTGTTATCGTCAGGTGTTGACCCCGGAAGGGCAAATAGGTTTGACCGCAAGGGCGCTGAGTTTGTGATTATTATTGTTTTGTATCAGTGATTAAGCCATAGATGGCAATCAGGAACGCAATAAAGGTTTATTATGCAGCAAACCAATGACTACGGATCGTGTATAACCAACAGCACACATCAAACTAGAACGCACGGCGTGTCAACCAGAGTCCGCGGGTTAGCATCTCAGTAGCTCAGTATTAGACTGTGCTCCTTTAACACTTGTTGTAAATAAAAGTTCTATGATGCATTGAAATTACATTAAACTAAGATAATACGATGGTTAGCATAACTTTTCTAATCTTTATTAATAGGTTATTACAGAAACAGTAAGTGACATTTTCCTAGAGCGAAATCTGTTGTGGTATTTAAAGATGGCGGTTAGCGAAGAAATCTATGAACATGGGATGACGATTTCCATTGACCAATCAATGGTGTGCAGCGTCACACGTCACACGCAGCCTGGCAAAAAGGTACCTTTCGGCCCTGTAGTTCCTGCTCGTGAAGGGTAGCTAAAGAACCGTGCCGTACCGTGCCGTGCTGACCCGGGCCGACAAATGGAAAAGCGCCATTATACTTTCAAATTGAACATGATAAATATGTTGTCTATGTGCAATCACAGTATCTATTTGACTAAAAACATGTAAAATCTAATTCCGATTTTGTGTTTTTCTTATTATTACACTGTTATTACACTCTTATAACATGCAGTCAGTTGTAAATAACTGACAGATTTTGAAAAATGGGCCAAAGCAGCCAGACGGTGTGGCGGGACGCGTGCTGACAGACTGCGCTGACCAGCTGGCGGGGGAGAAACATGTCTTTTATACAATAATGATGATCTTATCATTCACTGAAGACTGGATGAATAACAAGAATGGTATGTGACTAAAAGTGCAGGTGCTAGATAAAGAGAGACTCTCACTCCCTTCTCTCCAAGGCTAAAGTGAAATAGTTATGCTCTGTGTTATCTGTACCCACGTGATGTTGTACAAGAACTGAATGTTGAAACTATAAGAAGAACCAACCCCATAGAGAGGTGGGCTTTGTACTTTGGAATAGGGCTGGGCAAACGATCAAAATTCCTTTTTCGATAATCGCAAGAATTAACGATCAATTATCGATTAATCGATAAGCTTTTTTTTTCATTTAAAATTTTTTTTTTAAAAATATTGGAAAAAAATTTTAAAAACGTTTTTCATTAAAACAAAAACAAAAATCCTTGGGGAATTTTTTTTATTTGTGTTGCCATTGCACACATTCATTCATTCACTTTCAAACTAGACACTACAGTCAGATAACAATCCTCTTAAACAAGGCAGTGAGTAGCCTAAATTGTTTAACTTTAAAACACATTTTATGTTATAAATAAAAATATAGAAAATAAGTAACTCACCATAGGAGCAGTAAAAAACAGTTACTCACAAATAGGAGGATGACTGAAAACGTTAGTGTCCTTAAGAGCGTCCAGCTTAACTTAAATGTAAACTCCAGCGAGAGACTGTAGGCGGCAGGCCTTCTTGTTCTTGTTCAAAGATGATCATGTTAACATGTTCAGGGGTGAGAGACGAACGCAATCTGGTGACACGTGGACAAACTAATTTCCATTATTATTATTATTAAAAAAATACAAAAATACAAATATTAACGATTATCGAGCAAAATATTTTGTGATCGACCAAGATCCTTATCGATCAATTATCGATCGTCGATCATTGATGCCCACCCCTACTTTGGAACCCTATGTTGACTGGGGCCCACCCGCTGTGCCGACGGACCACGATGCCGACAGTTTATTAGCGGATTTCTGCGAGAGCTGACAAGACGGTACATGTGGGAAAACTAGGGTTAGGGTTAGGTGCTAGGGTGCTACGGTTAAGGTTAGGGTTGGGGTTAGGGGTAGGGTTGGGGTTAGGGGTAGGGTTAGGGATAGGATTAGGGTTAGGGTTAGACATGCCAGCATGTACCAAGTCGACGTAGCACCTAACCCCAACCCTAGTTTTCCCACATGCACCTAGACAGAGAAGCGGAGAGCATTCACATGCAGGGAGGGCTGTCGGCACAACGGTCCGTCGGCATATTGATGCGGCACCATGTTGACTGTACAGAAGCTCCTCTTGCTAGATTGAAATAAACACTCTGAAATGACATTAGTTAGAAAGGGATACAATCAGTAGGCAGTGTTTCCTCTATATGCATTTATTCGTGGCGGGCCGCCACGAATTCATTTTCTCCGCCACTAATTGATTCAGTCCACTTTATGACCGGAGAACAGAAAAAATCAGATTGAAGCTAGTTTAGGCCGCTTTCAGACATACATTTCGTTCCGATTTAGGATGTAGTAAGTTACAATATGTTACAATGTTGCAATTAACCTCGTCGACGCGCTTGCAAAACAGTTTTGTGGTTGGTCCGAATTTAGCGGGACATTTGGATTTCTGGAAATCCCTTCCCTCTCTCTTAGCCCGTCGCCCGTCCCTTTAATCCCGTAAGCGTATCCTAATCGAAAATGCAACATCATCAGCGACGACCTTGGGTTCTTGCATTTACTGCTGTTCTCTGGTTCATGTTCTTATACCAGTGTTCACTATAGAGTATTTTAAATGAACATTCGTATTAATGTAGTCTAGTCTCTGATGTTCATGGTCAACTAAATCAGGCTATTTTGTGAAACAAATAATGTTCCCGAGCAGCCTCGCATCTAACGCTAGCTTCGAACTATTGATAGCATAAACGTTGGTAAATGTCACAAACGACACAGTATTGGCAGGGGGAAAGAAGGGGAGTCGGATTTACATGCTGGAAAAACATGCAGCTAAAATTCAGGGACAATAAGAGACACAACGGAGCTGTGGTCGCGTGGTCTAATTACAGGGCAATATGCGCGGGGCAAAAACAATCTATTGCCTCCCAAATCACCACGAACAGAACGGCGGAGGTACGGGTAAACAGGGCACATATTTTTTTAAATGTTGCTACCCTCTATTTTTCGGTGAAATTACGTCTTTGTATTGAGCGCCAGTGCGTGTTGCATACGCTACGCGCGCGAAAAAAGAACACTCCGCCACTAATGTGAAAAATCCTGGAGGAAACACTGAGTAGGCCTACAGAAAAATACAATCTCATAACAGTCTTGTTAGTCTTCGTCCAGTGTAAAGTCAATCTTGTAACTATGTGAAGCCTCCAGTCATGTAACTGTAGTCATTCTCCTAGTAGTCCAGACTGAGGAGGTTTATTTACTGTCAACAAACGGCATGAACGCGCAACTTCCACCAGAGAACCTACACGGACACTTTCACATAGCGGTTCATTTCATCCATATCAACTTCAGCACACAGCAGCTATGTAACTTAGAGCATCACGGACATTTCAGGTGAATGAAACAGCTGCATTACAGAGACGCTCATGTTTCTTACCTGCGCTCATGCGATATTCACCTTGTTATGATCGAGCTGCTCAACTTCCTCACGACCAGGAAGTAGTTACTACAACAACTTCCGCCTTGGAGGAAACGTCACAATAAAAGCTCAAATGTTTATTGAAACGTTGATATAACATTTGATTAGGAACAGTATAGTAATACTATAGTATAGTATTATAATATAATATATATTATTATATATACACTACCGTTCAAAAGTTTGGGGTCACTTAGAAATGTCCTTATATTTGAAAGAAAAGCACTGTTTTTTTCAATGAAGATAACATTAAATTAATCAGAAATACACTCTATACATTGTTAATGTGGGAAATGAAATTGTCTGGGTGACCCCAAACTTTTGAACGGTAGTGTATATATATATATAATATAGTAATATTAGGAACAGTTTAGTAATACTGGGCCTCCCTTTGTAAATGACCCATTTAAAGACAACGTGTCTAAGTTATATTGTAGTTTAGTTTATTTCGTTTATTTGTAAAGGGACAATGCATTTTATGTAAATACGCCAGATTTAGCCAGAACAGAAGGCTAGTTTTCATCTGTAGTCCCTTGCAGTGTATATAGCCTACTATATATATGTGTGGCGGCCTGGGAAAACCCTTCACATGGTGGCATTTTGACATTTTCATTTTTTATATTTCCATAAATTAGAAGTTCTCAGCTATTCATAACTGGTTGAATGACTGAGATAGCCCTTTATTTTAAAAAGTTATGAGCATTTTAATGTATCATGTCAAAAAAAGTGAAAGGCTTCAAACCACAGGATCGACGTGACGTTGACTTTAACGGTACGTACGTCAACGTGACGTTGTTGTTAACGGTACGTCAACGTGACGTTGTTTCGCTAGCAAACTACCCACGACAAAAACATAAAAATAAGTACTTTCTCTTTTGTTTTCTTAAAATGTTTATTCACCATAATGTAGTATGGAGTTCAAAGTACTAGAATACCACATAATATCAAATAATATCAAAATATAATATATTATATAAAATATATATAAAATATATATATTGTGAGACAGTCCACCATGGATGGCTTTCCCTGTTGTTGTTGTTGTGTTTAAGAAAAAACACTGGATAAGGTATACACCAACATCAAGCGTGCTTACAAGGCTAGACCGCTAGCTCATCTAGGCATGTCTGACCATGTGTCAATCCTCCTGATCCCAGCCTACACTACCATGAGGAAAAGTGCTCCCATCACCACTAAGACTGTCAGAACCTGGCCAGAAGGGTCCGCTCCACTGCAGATCTGCCTAAATGACACCTCATGGCAGGAATATGAGCATGAGGACCTGGAACAGTTCACGTCGTCGGTTCTGAACCACATAGTGAACTGCACCAACTCAGTCACCGTGGACAAACGGGTCCGGGTCTACCCCAACACGAAGCCATGGATGACTGGGAAGGTCCAAAAACTGATCAATGAGAGGGACAACGCCTTCTTCGCAGGGAAGGGCACACTGCTGTACAGCACCACCAGGGCTAACCTAAAGCGCGGCATCCGGGAGGCCAAGGCAGACCACAGAGAGAAGATTGAGGAATGCTTCCTGAGCAACGACTCCAGGCGGATGTGGCAGGGGGTTCAGCACATGACAAACTTCAGAGCCAACAGGCTCACAGCCGCAGAGGACGACCCCCTGCTGGCGGAAAAGCTGAACTCCTTCTACGCCCGGTTCGACGAGGGGCGAACGGAGGTAACCACAACACAAACACCACTCTCTCCAGCTCTCAGAAGCCTCACCCTCACAGAGCATGAAGTGAGACGCGTGCTGAAGGCGGTGGACCCCAGGAAAGCCTCTGGGCCGGATGGCGTCCTGGGACGGGTGCTGAGGGACTGCACCGACCAGCTGGCCGGGGTTTTCACCAACATCTTCAACCAGTCCCTGTCCCAGGCCACCATCCCACCCTGCCTGAAAACCTCAACTATCATCCCAGTCCCGAAGAAAATCACGGTGAGCTGCCTAAACGACTACCGCCCGGTGGCACTCACACCAATCATCATG